>NC_073725.1:49018316-49331408 GCF_023634155.1 Falco peregrinus | reverse complement strand
GGGCAGGACCCGGTCTCCCAAAGCTGTGGCTGCCACTGACAGCCCATCAACTGAAATAACATTGAAAGTGCAACCTTAATTTGTTCCATTGTTTATGGTTTTTTACCTTTCTGATGGTTTAATATGATTTTTTTCCATTGTGAATGAAAAGGTATAAAATAATGCCATTTCTTTAGTGTCTTTAGAATAAGAATGTAGTGCCTCATAACACATTTTACTAAATATTAGACTGAGAAACAGGAACTCATAAGTTCCCATGCCAGCCATGTTGCTTGCGAGGATGTGTGTCTTTATCATGTAAACTCCACTCAGGGTGGGATTTATATTATCAAACTTCAGCAACCTAAAAGTTAAAAGTTAGGTGTCTAGGATAACTTACTCATGTAAACACATTCCTGAGTCAGCTGAGGGGGAGCCACCTACACAAAGAACTTCTGTCTATCCTAAGAAACAGTTCGAAACTAGGTGCTGAGCCTGGCCCCAGCCTTAAGGAAAGCCTGGATGATTGGCATGTGATTTTAGAGTGCTGAAGTTAGGTGTGATGAATTCCACCCTTTTAATATCAAAATGTTATGCCACTGAAATTTAAAACAAGATGCCTGCCTGTTTCAGTAGGATGAGGACATGTCCTTGAGACATTTTCTTTCTCATACTTAAAGAGGAAAGCATGCTAAAGTCCCTGAGACCTCAGATACAGCTGAATACCTCCCTCCGTGTCCCATGACATGTTACACTGGCAAGTGCTACGCTCGTTAGTGCTAAGTGGGAGGAAAAAACAACTGACATTGCTTTTTTGGTAAATCTGTTCCCAATCCTTATCTGCCTCACGAATCTGGTGCTTTGGAAATGTATTTAGTATTTGTAAAATGCTTCCTAGGTGGAAGACATGAAAGCCTCTCTGTTTATTAATAACAAACACTTAAAACTGAGCACTGAATGCTTAGTCCTAATCACATATGCCACAGTTGTATTGTGGAGAAGATGAGAAATCCAACATAACTGATCACCAACTTGACAAACCATGCACCCCCAGTCACAGAAATTACACAATTCCAGCAGGGAGCTGTCTTTTTAAAAAAATAACATTAAATAAAGGCTTTTGTTCAAAAAAGTGATATTAAAATGCCCACCATCTGCTTTAAACTCAGAACAGGTAGGAAATCTGGTGTCTGAAAATCTCTCCTTAACTCATCCCATTGTGCCCTGTAGATGGAAAACCTATTTCCATCTAATAAAAAAAATACATGCCAATAGAAATCTCATCTCTATTGGCAAGTTGTGTAAATCTTTATAGCTATATACTAGATCCAGAAGCTTTGGCAAGGGATATCTTCCTTCAGGAGTACTGCTTGAGGGAGCCTGTATTGATTGCCTTTGCAATAATAGATTGGACCATGGCAATCACTAATGACAGGGAAACATTTTCATTCTGCACTGTACAGACTTATTCTTGCCTTAATAAACAAACCAAAAAAGCCATCTATTTTTACTGTCTGTATATTTTCAGCGGTGCATCATAAAAACAGATTAAATGGGCTATTAAGGAAGCTAACTAGCATGTCCTGCAGACATTTCCAGTATTCACAAGACATTCAACAATTAGTACAAGGATGCTCCAGCCCCAAATTCCAATAAATAACTGCGGATCAAGACACTGATGGTTATTAGACACTTCCCTCAGCCCTTGCTAATGACTCTTTGGCTATCTGGGATATTTAGTAGCCCAGCTGACGCTTTGGAGCAGAGCAAGAAATCTGCAAGGGCACTGCAGGCTGTTGCTCCACCACATACATAGTTGCCTTTGTACTCGGAGCCTGTGACTAGACACAAGTCAGACTAATTTGTCTTAATTCAGTTTAGTTAGATGGAGGCAGCTTGTAGGTGAGCTTATATTTAACATTAAGAAAATCAATTTAGCACGAGCTTGTGGCTTTACAGGCACATCTTAAACTGACATAAGTAGGTCTGTGCCAAAAGAAGGCCCGTGTGGCTTCTTCTGGCACACCCAGATACAATTCAATATTCTAGAATCATAAAATCAGAACGGTTTGTGTTGGAAGGGACCTTAAAGATCACCTAATTCCTACAGCCCTGCCATGGGCAGAGACACCTTCCACTAGACCAGGTTGCTCAAAGTTCTATCCAACCTGGCTTTCAACATTTCCAGGGATGGGGCATCCCCAACTTCTCTGGTCAACCTGTTCCAGTGCCTTTTCACCCTCTCAGTAAAGAATATACCAGTGTAAAGTCACATTTGGAGATATTTGTAATAATCTTTTAAGTTTAGGTGGCAGTTATGATATTCAGTAGTCTTTTAACCTAAAGCTTCGGATTTCAGTATACAGATAGAACACAGTTTGCCATCAAGGAGGTGTTTGGGGAACCAGTATTAAACCTTATCTCAACAGAAATACTCAAGGAAACCAGTTGATCATTTGTGGACATTTTCTATCTGTTGTATCCTCATTTTATTCTACTCTATTGAAGATTTATTCAGTAACTTGCGTATATTCATTGATGGCAATGAGTTTAGTGCACACAATGTCTTTAACTTTGCTGATGCTTTGCTTTTTCAATATTATAATTAGCATAACATATTTAAAAGCTATCAACCCAACACTTTTGAGTTATACAACTTGAGTGAGTATGCAGCTGGCACAAGACAGTTTTGCTCTAACTTGAGGGTTTCACAACAAAAAAGTCCCAGTTGAGGATAGTATTCCCAGCACCCAGAGAATGTAGCCATTGGAAGAAAATAGTAGAAGGGGAACAAAACTGGGAGTTTCAGGTTCTTTACACAGGGAAAGACTAGCTGAGAAAATATAAGTCTCACAGCTCTGAGTTTTGCCCATATAACATGAGGTCTTTAACTTAGATAAGTTACACATACAAACAGAAGCAATAATGTTAAAGAAGATTTTTTCTGTGGGCAGCTTTCACATTTTGAGAAAGCTTGAGTTCTGTTGTTGTGTCTTTCAGAAAGTGACAGGCTGCTAAAGGGAAAATACTGAATTCTACAAATAATCACAGAGGATGCAGGAAACAGTTTATTAGTTTGATCTTTCTTTTTAATTGATGTTTTCTTTGAAAATACAGCTCAGCCAAGCAGAACAGGGGAAAAGTATGTTTTGTCACATAATTTTTACTGTAGAAGCACATAAATGGCCCTGTGACAGTTCCATAGGTTAATTTCATACCCCTGAGAGAGGCTTAGTCTGGTTTTTTTGTTTCCTTCTTAAAACTTCACATTCATGAATAAAACTGAGTTTTCATGCTTTGCTAGACAGTAAAAAAATTCAATGAAAGAAAGTTACTACCACTTGTCTTGACCACTCTGCCTCCATTTTCCCTTGGGCACCTTTTAGGCAAGGTGAGATAACATGTCCCTGTGGCTTGAACCCCCATTCTCTAAAATATGATAGAAAGGAATGCTTTTCAGCTACACAGATGATCGTGCTACTGCATTCCAGACACACACCCCCCACACACACACACAAATAACAGCACAGAATCACAAAGAAACAGAGCCAACAGCATTTGACATAAATTAAAATCTTTCAATTCACTTCAGTAGGCTTTAATTGGACTGGTGTTGCCTTATTACCTAGTTTTGTTTTGAAGTATCCTTTACACTTAGATGAGAACTAAGCCTTTCTTTCCCTCCCCCCTTCACGTTTATGATCCAGGCTTTTGTAATAGTAGCATTTTCCTGCAACGCCTGCAGAATACCAATGAAATATTTATTCCCATAGTGACACATACAATCATCCTCAAGTGGGAGGAGCGGTATTTACAATATCCTACTAGACTCCCTCTTTAGCTCACTAGGTTCCTTCATCTGTGTCTTATGGCATATTACCAAATGCTGTGAGAACACAAGGAACACCTACACCTTACTAGAAATACAAACTGAATGGCTTAAAACACGTAGTCTTTCAATGACTGACTCGCAAATTTTCACTTTGAGAACATGGACTTTATTGCATCTATACTGTTGTGCCAAATTTTAGTTGACAATGTGACATAGTAGATAAGTTTAGGTGAGGGTGTTTACTGGTGGACAAGCCAATAAAAACTCAAATATTTTGAACTCCCAGATCTTTTGCCAACTTCATTTACTTTTTGAATGCACAGCATGGCAGGGTTATCCAGCAGAAAGCCCCGTTGTATTTGGGACAGTGTATTGCATGTTTGTTTTTAAGCATTTCTAATGCTGTTATTCTGATAGCAGTCAGGCGTTTCTGGAAATAATCAGCGAATCCCAAGTCAGAACAAAAGTGCTAATGTGGTACCAAGTTCCCGAACAAATAAACAATTGCTAAACAAAATCTTTTCAACAGCATTGTATGTCTGTGTCAATATTGTGTTTCCTCCATAAGTCATCTGGTCAGCAGCACTCCAGCTACATAGAAGAGGTCATCCACGTCCTACAGCTCTGTGCCAAAGACTGAAGTTTCGTTACAATATGCCACTCAGGGTTTCCCGTGAACTGCAGGAGCTGCATTTTTTTGGGCAGGCTAATCTGAAAGTAAAATCTGAAGGTAAGAAAATCCTGATGGGTATATCTGAGAGGGGGAAAAAGTGCTGCTTGTGCCAGTCTCAGTGGCTGTGAGCTAGTCAGAGACATAGGAGCATGTTTGTTCTTTATCACCCAACCATATAGATATAGAATTTTAAGACATGGGAAGGAAGTTGCAAGTATTTTGTATATTGCAGATTAATAGGAAATAACTAACAGAGAGGAAAGGACATCCTCTCAGGCACTCATTTGCATATTTAAAATATCTAGCACTTCACTAAAACCCACAGGTTTTGTACATGTTCAGAATTGGATTCAGAAACAGGAGGTACCCACATTTTAGCTCAAATATAATGGAGTAGCCATTCTCCTGAGATTTTTTTGATCAAATGTGGGAAACCCCACAGAACTTGACTTCACGTGATTGCTACTAATTAAGAAATGCAACAAGCTTGCAATAATCAGTTAATCTGATAGGATTTTTGCCAAGGCAGTTTGAAACAGCCTGCAAAATTTTTGCAATCTGTGTGTTGGTCCTGATGCAGCTTGAACCTGAACTCCAGGGTCTGCTTTTTGATGTCCCCTTTACCCATGGTTTAGATATGCTTATCTCTTGTTGTGGTGCTTTTCAGAGACCAAGCAGAGATATTCAGCCTTTTTCTAATACAAATACAGTAAATCTCCCTTCTGTCATTATAATGTAAGATTCTCCTATGAGTCATTTCACAAATTTCAAACTAATAACTTATTATTTTTCACCGATATAACACGCAGGTGGATAACTTTCCATCACCGGTGACTGTAATCACCTTCAGCCCCAATTCAGCATCCCAAGTTCTGGCTTGATTAAGTATTTGTCGCTTCTATTTCATCCTCTCCTGACAGAGATAACTTTGTTTTAATTCAAACTGTCACACTCTGGAGTTCAGGAAGGACATGAAAATGTCAGGTAATAATCCCTCCTCAATCTTGTGAGTAGTTAACACTGCTAATATGCAGAACCATTAGTATGTTGGCATGACTTTAACTTAATCATTTGCAGCAGCCCAAGCTTTATTGAGATCCGTTAAAGCCGATCTGGATAAGCGTCGCCCATCTTTACATGCTTTACTCTGCTTTCAGTGCTTAACAAAAGACACATTTAATCTTGCAACTTTTCCTGTATCTATGTTACCTTATCTTCAATGAGTTTCATTAGTAATTTGAGCACTTTATAAAAGCAAATATACATATTTTTTTTAAGGAAATAACCTTTTGGAAAGTAATCCAGCCCAAAATAGGGCCTTTATGTGGATACTGCCATCTCTGGATATTTGAGACTACCATGCTGCATAGCTACTCTTGCAAATAAACAGAAAAACTACCTGCATTAATACATTAAAAAAGTTAATCAAAAGCTAATTAATAACTGAAGGAACTGATCACACATAAATAATAATTGATTTTATGTCTCTTTCCAGCTGTCTTTGTATTTAGTAGGATAATATCTGGTACCTCATTCCCTGAATCTCTCTCCAAGTGGAAACATCAAGAAGGATAACATTCACCCCCAAGAGTTAAAACTTCAGAGACAGGGAAGAAGCATTATCTTTTTAAGTTAAATACTTGACATGTTTATACTACAAATGAGCTAAATGTAAGGTCTCCGAGGCCTTTGTCCTGTTGAATATGAAACTGAGTTTGTCTCTACATCTTTTATTACGTGATCCCATAGTTCTACTTTAGCAGGATGGGATTACTGGTGTAGTATATCCATCCACCCACCTCCCTATCTTCTCTGACTTGTTTATCCTTTGAATCATTGGGTTTTTTTGTTCCATAGCATAAGACAATAATAATATTCAGCACTAGTTCACTTTCTTATTCCTTGAATGTACTTGTTTGAAATGCGTGACACTTGCCATCTCTGTACCTTTAGTAATGATGACTAAACACAGCCAAAGGGCAGTTTTGTAGCTGATGAGTCAATTTATCAGCAGGACTAAATGACATACTCTTGTTCACAAGTAAGTCTTTGTAAACAGTCAGAGTGAGCACTTCCGTGGTGAAGAAATCTTCTGGGCTGAGGACTGCAATTTGGTGAACGCTACCCAACTCCTTTATAATGTGGCTGCAAACATATAGTTTCTACACAGAGCATCTGCTTGCATTTCTGAAACCCTTTAATCTGAACTGGATGTCTCTTGAAAATCTTGATCTCTCTTCACTTTCCCTCATTGTGTTTGTAGCCTGCCTACGAGAGCTACATATTAAAAGCAAATATTTTAGTTTCAGGCTCACAGCCTAATAGAAAACTAATGAACACTAACTCATAACTTGACTGAATTCAAGTTGTTTCTGAGAGTTCAGGTTAGAACAGAATTGATGAAATAATAAATTTTCTTTGTGGGAAATCAGGCCCAGGTCACAATCACCTTTCTCTCAACAGCCTGTCAAGGTGACCTGAGGGCCTGCTTTGAGGGGCTATTTTCAGTTTGTAATTTCTGAGCTTTTTACAGTTATTTGGTTTCCCACCTTCTCGCTGGCTGCCATGGCTTTTGCCATAACACCTGCACTTACGTGGCACCCTTATGTGGACAAGCAGTTACTGCCCACTATTCATTTCTTTCATTGTTTCCCATGGAGCTTTTTTTGGAGTTGTAGCAACAACCAGGAGATCCTCTTCAAAACTGCTAAGTCTTTCACAAAATAGCTACAATAACACATTTGCTTAGCCTTTTCTATTTCTGTACACCACAGTTTCCATTTCTCCTGACTGCAAATATTTGGATTCTGTGATGGACTGGAGCCTGAAAAAGCTGCCTGCAATAGCATTCTTGAGCTCCCACAGAATTAAATAGGACCTCATAGCCAAGACTAATCTTCACTCTGCTTCACAGATGTCAGATTCCCTATGCTAGGGGAAAGAAGTCTCTGAATATTTCAGAAGTAAGCTGAGGTCCGCTGTGAGTGACTATTGTGGCCAAAATGTGATTCTTTGCAAAGTATGTCTTTAATTTAAAAAACTGTCTATCCCTTTGAACAGCTCCCAGGTATAGTAGGAGGTAATTCTTTCCCTCCAGACTAGGCAGAAGGCATACATCTTTCTTGATTGCTACAATTCAAAAGATAGGAATACTTGTAAAAGCCGGAATTAATTTATTTGGTGTTTCTAACACATCTTTTTCCCTGCAAGAACATATTTTTTTCATTTCCCTTTCTGGTGTCACAAAGTCATTAGTGTTCACTCATGAAAAACTATTTAGCAAAGATTAAGTCTCTGGAATTCATGAAGGATCTTGTTATGAGGGATCAAATTCAATATCAATGAGATTAAAAGTTTACCAAGAACTAATTTTAGCTATTTCTGCTCTAGCTTTGTAAAAGAAAGAAGATGAAAGGCCAAATTCTCAACTGGTATAGATTGGCATTGCTCCACAGAATGAAATGGAGATGCATTCCGATGAATACCAGCTTTGGCTTTGAGATCATCAAAACTACTGTGTACTAACCCCATGCATTTATTTGCCACACATTTCCTACTATGATGTGCTGATGTGTATACATTAACTATCCTGTTGGTAAATTCACTATACATATTATTGGGAGACATTAATTCCTACAGTATAATAATGTTGCTGATGGAGGTATTAAAAGGAAAGGAAAAAAAAAAAAAAAAAAAAAAAAGGAAGAGTTTGGGAAATGGAAGGTGTACTAAGAATCTAATGCAATGTGTTCCAGAATTTCTCCAGGTGGGAAGTACACTTAGTTGGATCAGTATATTTGCCTTAACTGGGGGTGATGAGTGTGTGCTTTACTCCATTAATTAGTTTTCAGGAGTGTGTCTGAAAGGGAAGTTGGCTGAAACCAAACATGTGTTTCATAGCATCAGAAATCTGCATGTGCATTATCATATTCGATATGAGAACATAAGTAGATGAATCCTCAATGTTTAATGCCCTTTGAGGACTGTGAGTATGAGATTCAAATATATTAAAAACCTTGGTGGCCTCCATAAGGGGAAATAAATGACAAGTGAGAAGAGAAATGGAAAATAAAATGGGTGTGTTTGCTTTTGCTGTTCTGCCTTTTTCTATTGCATTTTTACTTCCTCAGATAATCAAAAGAGAACTATATATAGCTTAGAGCAAACTTTATGACAAAAGGAACTTGGTTTGATGTTGTCTTTATTACCAGCAGCTTTTTAAAAGTAGCCTTGAATATGGACTGATATTATGAAATAATTTGAAATAGTGCAGAGGAAAGACATTTGTTTATTGCTGTCCATGGGGAACTGATTTGTTATTTGCTTTATTGTCTTATTTTTTTTATTCTTCATGTTGTAATTACATTGGTTCCTTGATGTCAGCTGAGGGGTGAGCGGTGGGTTCCTGTGTTACAGTAAGGACCCAGGATGGCTCCAAAAGAACACCAGGTAAACAATCAAAAAATTCCCTATCATTGCTTCCGGCAACTAACATATTTTAAGATAAGAACAAGAAAGAAAAAAAAAAGTATTTAAATTATTTGCTAAGTCTTTGTGAGAGTGTAAAGCATTGTCACATGTGTCTCTGTGCAGTGGCAGGATGGTTCAGTCACCTTTATTCCTTTCTCTCGCACCAAAGTTGGTAATATATTTAGCAAGTTAATAGTGATAGAATTCATGTAGGAAACTATTTTTTCTGCAGAATTCTGCAGGAGCTATGAATGGCTCAGCTCCATCCTCACTAAACTCAAGTTATATATGATGCCACTGTTTCTTGTGTGGTTTTTGTTTTTTGACACTGGTAGAGGCAGTATTTTGAAAGAAGAGTTTACAGAGGGTTACTGAAACTCATGAGCCAATGGATTTCCCAAACTAAAATTACCTGGACTGTCCTGATGTGCTCCCCTACCCCTTTCTATAATGGTGGTTTATGAGAACAGAACCACTTTTTCACTCTGAGAGAGTTAAATTTATTTTGAAAGCCATAACAGGTCCTAGCTGTTTGTAGCAGATATATTCTGCAGAAAAAAATACCCCTTTTCATGTAGCTCTAACAATTAATTTGGCACTTTGGAAGACTAAAAGACCTATTAAATTCTTGTCCTAGAGACTAAAACATTTAACCTGAAAATCATATGGCAGTTGTCAGGGACTGTGTTTGCAGGCACACTGAAGGAAGAATTCCTTCAGGAAAAACTGAGATTTTAATTATTGACTTCTGGGAAGACATGATTAACAAGGGCTTCTCATCCTTAGTTATCAAATCCCAAGTGTCTGCTCCTGCATCTACTGTTTCTTAAGTAAAATCCCCAAACTTCCTTCGAGTTCTCAGAGTAGCCTCATTAAATCAACTGTAGTTAAACCTGCAGTAGATTAGAACTCGTTAGGGGAATGTAGATGTAACACTTGATTACCTTTCTAAAGCTGATGACATGAATTGATTTTTAGAGATGGGTCAGCCCTGCCACTGCCATGAGCCACCTCCTCCCCGCCTCCAATTTTCCCAAGCACAGGAGTTAACCCATGCATTTAACAGGCTTGCAGTAAATGAGCTCTCTTGCTCATTGGTAATTGCTGAAGTTTCTGCTCACAATAAGAAAGTCTCACAAGTTCTGTAATCCACTACTACGGTTTTTGTCTTGTATTATCCTTAGAAAAGAATCACTACCAGGGAAAAATGTTGTATATCATCACAGCAGGAGACTTTGAGCTGTTTAGCACTACATAATTGGATCTAGGACTAGTCCTTAACTTTTACGAGGGCAAGAGGAGTTACACCACTGCTGTTTCCACTACAACAGTGGTAGATAAAAGACTTAAACACACTGACTAAAAACGTATTGTAGTGGACTGGTTGCATTTCTGTGTCAAGTTTTGGTTCTATAATATCCCTTCAGATAATTCTTGTTTTCCTTTTGTCAATACATGCATGATTTCTATTATTTAAAGCACAGTCATTTATCAAGAGTAATAAACAAAAAATACATCCTAAAATAACCATTTTACTGAATCGTGATGTGCCTTAGATCAATTTTGTAATAGTCCGCCTTGGCTATCTAACAGATGAATAAAGGGAATGCTTAAATCAAACTACTAACTGCTGCTTTAGTGCAAGGTAAAACTTTATCCACTTTGCAGAATTTAATGTTGATATCGTATTTCTTCCATTGGCTGTTCTTCTAGTCATTGTAGAATATTATTAAGTAAGCTAGAGCGAGAAGAGCATTATCCCTCTGTTCCTCGTTGGCTGCAGGATTAACTGTTTGGTTGATTTTAAGATTTGGTCACTAACAAGGCCCTGCATAGCTTCACTCATCCTTTCAACATGATTTTTTGTTTGCTTATTCACCTTCCGAGCTTTTTCATTTATCTCATATGTAGGCTACAAATCTTTCATGTGACTTATATGCATTCACACAGTACATGCTCATGGCAATGAAGATTCACTACAAACATAATAACAGCTGAATCAACAGTCCAATTTCTATGTTGCAGCTATAGTTGCAAAATCTTATTGGCAGTTTATTTCACTGTAAAACTTCATATAGATACTTGCATTATCTGCTTAATAAAGGATGCATTTAATGATCACATTTAAGTTTTTTTCTCATAAGCACATGTCATACTAGAGAATTCTCAAATTATGTACATACAGGACTTTTCTTCACCCACTCTTGAAATTCAGTGTTGAAAGAGAATAATAATAATTATTCAGCTTTGGCCAAAAATGTCTGGAAACATCCCTTTCTCTAATAGTGTCATGGCTCTCTACTGTCTGTGAATTACAAACACAATTCCACTTTACGGAAGATCTTGCCTATGAAATATTCTGTCCTAAGCATCATAGAGTGCAATTTGATTCAGTTGGAAGAGTGAGAGTAGGGTTACTAGACTCTGCCTTGACCCTATAGTTCAAGGGTGTCTAGGTTTTTCAAACTTAGCTTGGAGCACTAGAACTGCTCCTCCAGTTTTTGAAGTGTCAGCTTAATGAATCACTACCCACAAAATAGTTGCTTCTGACATTTCAGCCAAAGCCCTGCTGCTTTTGCAGGAGCCTATATGCTTTTATCTTGCACGTTGGTCTGAGCTGCAAAAATGTTCCAGTTTATCACATACTGTTCTGTACTGTCACTTAGAAATATGCTTGTGCTTGCTGAGTGAATATTGATAAGATACCTTGAGACTGTGATAAAAATGAGGCAAAGAGAAGATATCTTTCAAATTTGATAAATAAAGTCTTTAAAACAGTGATAAAAGACTTCTGAGAGTCCATTATTGAGAATGAATTCTCAGAGGCATACACGAAGTTGGGGGCTTATTGTTTGGTCATGCTCTTTCAAAGGTTTAGGGCTTTTACTCTGTGTTTCTAAGAGAAAGCTCTTTGAAGGTCATGTTTGAATTCAAAGCTGTACTTATTGTCTGGTTTTCCATGCTATCTACATTACTGTTGCATATCGCATTTGGGAGCCCAATAGTTCCTAAAGGTAGTATTTTCTAATTCCACTTATCCTACCCTCTGGTGTAGCATTTGTCAGTGCAGGTTTGTGTCTGCAGGTGTTGATAAGGTGGAAAACGCTACCTGACTAACATTATTATACTGCTGATTTTTTTTCTTAGGTAGCATGAAACGGTTATCACTGCTGGACTATAGTCATGTGCTGAAAGATAGCATGCCCTCATTCTGCTCTACCACCCTCACCACTTTGGAGCAGTGGTAGTTGTGCAGATTACCTGGCAGTGAGAAATCTTGCCGTAATGGAGAGGGGTGGAGGGAAGAGAGTGGGAAGGAGGTCAACGGGGAGGAGGTGCTTTTCACTGCTGGTGTTTTTCTTGTTACTGAGGGCAGTGGCTCCTTGTTCAGGTATCTGAGTGGGCAATTAATCTCTTGCTGTTAGAGAGCAGCACTGAACATAACCACTAAACTACTGATGGTAATGGTGGTCGTAGAAAAAGCAAGGAACAGTAAAACTGAGCCATAAAACCCTCTGCAGTTGCCTTTACCCTGTGAGACATTGAATTCCTCACCTGTGATCTTCAGCAAGTGTAATATGCGGGTCCCCCAGCCTGCAGAGAGGCACATCTAGGCAGGATGAAGGGGTTATCCCCAAGGGACATGCCAGGCATGTGGGGTGCTTGGCTCCCTCCTGGGGGCTCCTGTGCCTCTATACCAGTTCAGCCTGAGAATTATTTTTGTTCCATCTATATTTTTCTTTGAGTGTAAAAAAAAAAAAAAAAAAAAAAAAAAATAAAAGCGCCCCCCTGAACCAGGAATGGAAACAACCAGCCCTTTGATTGCCACGTAATCTTGACCTGGCACTTCCGAGAGGTTAGAAAAATTAACTGTGTGCTCAAATCATAGCAAAGCAGGAGACGTGCTCAGGAGCCTCTCTTGGCTGTACAGACAGCTCAGCTCCACCGCCTTCACTGCGGCGTGCTCTGCTTTCCTCAGCAGAGGGTCAAGCCAGTAGTAGGCATAAATACAGCTTGGCGTATCTGACCAGACCTGCCTTTCAACACCTCCCATGCGACAAAACATTCTTCCTTTCTGTTTCTATAATAGAAACAAGCTTCCTAAAACACATTTAGCTCTAAGGGAGATAGTTTACTGAGTCTTTCAAATCCCCTTTTCCCCCAGGTTCAGTAATAACATAGCACTGGGATCAAAATATAGGTAATAAGCACATTGGAAAAAGAGCACGTCTCTACATCATAGAAGAAAAGTTTCTCTAATTTCAGTACTTCCCCCCCCCCCCCCCCCCAACTTTTAGTCTTGTCTTTTTTAACTTCCCTACCCTCTCAACTTCAGGAGCTGATGCAAGATAATCTTACCCATTTACTCTGCATACCATCATCATGACCAATGTAACAGCACATGGGCTGGTAGTCATCCCAGCCTATGTGGGTTGTCAGTCTGTGCCATGAGAATCCAGTATTTCATTCAGCCATATGAGCGTGAACAGGTTTCTTACAGCAACACTTTCTAAGATATCTAAAATGTTATGCCTGGATGCATGCAAAATGTATGTTTGTAAGGATAAATAAATGGGTAACATTTTTAGTAGTCAATTTATATATGTTGGACTAATTCTTTCTGCCTTAGTAAATATAAGAGGATCAAAATACATTAATAATAATTGTGGACTGACCAGGTTCCTATGAAGATTCCTTAGGTAATATGTGAAAGTAATGGAGAACTCTTTTCTGTGACTCCAGTTTTGGAGCATGAACTAAACCTTAATGAGCTTATTCTCAAAACCTCCTTATAGTCTGGGAATTATTCTCATCCACAATCTTAAATTCCAATTAAATGGAGATTTAGTCACACTTCAGTGGCTCAGTGCCTAAACAGAGGCATCCAGTACATGTTATCAGACATATGAGACATTTCTACAGATGTGGCACCTGTGAGACATTTGCTATCCCTTTGGAGCAGCATCTGGGGACCAGAGTGGGTCCCCATAAAAGGTGCGAGACCAGTTCAACTGAAATCTCAAGAAAGAATTGAAACTACTTTCTAACACTCTGTATAAAGCCTGAAAGTGCCTGGGGTCACTAAATATGTATACTTCAGAGCCAAAAAGAATTCCTCAGGCACCGTAGCAGAGGCTTCTGCACCTGATCAGAAACCCTGGCAAGTGGAGTGAAGCACCATGACTAAGCAACCCTGCAGTCTGACAAGAGAGACCTTAAAAACTAGTCATGTTGGGCTCGTGTTGCACTCTTGAATAATCAAATAATTTCCCAGAATGGCTTGAGTGGTTGGCTCTCCTTAACATGAGGGCAGTTTGTTTCCACAGTTTCCATGACCCAAAAGATTGTTCTTAATATCTTAACCAAACTAGGGCACATACTGCTGTGCATAGCCCAAAAGTGGCCAATGCCAAGAGTACTCATGCAGCGGAGCAGGGGTAGTTTGCAGTAATCCTTGGCCATTCTGAAAGGATCTGACCCCATCCCAAGGGGTCATCAAGCTCGAGGCAAGACTGTGAAGAGGCTGCTCCCCCGCTGAATCTGATTGGCATGACATTAGTGATGCAAGATTAATGGGACCAGAGAAAAAGCTAAAGTAAGAAGATGTGTGCTTTGTTGCTGCTGTGATGTAAGGATGCTACACAAGGGAGGAAACCTCACTTTGGGACCTATCTACAGTGTCTGCTTTTGCATATATCACTGGATGAAAATGCCTATGCCATGCTGTGAACAGGGACCAGAAACTAGGGCTCAGCCTATTTCCCAGAGCCATCTGGGAAACATACAGTTTCAGTCATCTTGGGTCTGTAATAGTTTTGGACTCATGAATTTTACATTACAGTGTCAGCAAAGAGGAGGAATTGGGAAGGGCTAAAGGGATCTTTGGCAAGATGTTAGCATAAAGATGGCTGCTATAATTAAGGTCTCACCTATGTTTGAAGGTCTTCTGTAAAGAAAGTGGCGTTGAGTGGGCTTTCGAACAGACAGAATATTTCTGATGGGCCAAATCAAACCATGGGCTATAGGCTGGATATTCTTGCTTTAGCACATGGTAGAAGAGAAGCTCACACCTTGCCTTCCTGAAACTTCAAAAAATGTGTACACTCAAAATAAGCACAGTATATTTAATCTCTTACTGATAGAGGTACAGCTGGGAACCCTTGAGATAGGTGCTTGCTTGGTCAGGAACTTGCAGCACCCAGCTTTCTTGTTGGCTTTAGGCTTCGCGTTTGACATAGTTCTGTACCCAGGACAAGTCTCCCTGGTTGCTAATGAGAACAGATAGTTCTCTGAAGATTCATCTGATTACTGAAGAGATGACATGAGAAAATTAGGCTTTTCCTAACTTGTGGAATTTATTTCACCATCTTTATACTATTGCGAAACAGGACCATATAACTGCCCTACCTGTCCTGCGATTCAGTGCTTGAAGAGGGAGGTATGAATATGGACCCAAGTATCTCAAGGTTATATCAGAAGTACGTGGCAGGAACTGAAGCTACATCTGCTGAGCTTGGGTCCTGGCCTGAGGATCCAGCAACACACAGCTTTGCTATTTAACTTGGGCTATGAATACAACGTTCCTTTTTTTTATCTGTGATGCTTTTTTATGATGGAAGCTGTAATTGTAATTATTAATTCTGAACTGAATTGGGCAGGGGAGAAGAAAATGCTGTTTCTTTTATTACCCACAATATTTATGGTCCTAGATTGCTTTTTAGGTAATTTGTGGTATTTGTTTCATTTTGGTTTTTAAAATTTCCTTTTTGTTAATACCACTAAAATTTTATTTTTAATTCTTGTTTTGGTAGCTTATTAAATTTTTTATTAATTATGAAGATTTCTAGAGTTCTACTACTTCATTAGACTATCCAACATCTACACTCCTTATAATAAGCACAGATACAAATAGAGGGTGTGTTAATTTAAGCAAGACCTAGCAATTCTTTTCATAGTAATCATCACAATAACAAACAGTTGATTAAATTATTGATCTTTCAGGATAAACAGTACCTTAAAAAGATGTGGAACAAGGCATTTAAAGCTGATGGAGACACTGTTTTTACATTAGTGCAAGATCTGAACCATGAATATAGTATGCCCCATCTGCTGAAATAATGGCTGTGTGCGTGCTGCCCTTCTCCCTAACATTTTTTCTTCAGCAATGAGGAAATAATAATTACTTTATGTTTATTCTAAAACAGAATAATAACTTGCTTCTACCTGGTGTGGCCATTATTCATGCATGCCACCTATTTGAGCAAAAGCTGTATTTCATAAGATTGAAGGTCCATTTATTCCACAAACATTCTTGGCAATATATACTAACCTCAAAGTGCATTGTTTTCATTTCTGACAAAAAAAGATGCATGACACATGATTTTTTTTTAATGTATGGAACATATGTAGGATCTACTCTATAGCAAAATGTACAAAATTAATAGTATATAGCTGTTCATTTAAATTCAGAACTGACACATGGACAAAACATATGCACTTAATCTATCAATATAAGCCATTAAGATTAACCTATCCTGTACCTCATTCTCAGTGCAAAGAGGTTTTGCTGTGATAAGGTAAGTGAATTATCATGCAGTATTACTCTGGCTCCCAGAAAATGTAACAGTGACTCAAATAATAGCAGCTTCTATGTCTGTACATCATGACTTTCCACTGTGTTTTTACTGCAAGTCTGTGTAAATCCATACTTTATTCCCCTTGCATGAATTTAGGCTGATAGAATAAACCACTATTGCCATGGCAATAACAGCAATCAGGGAGTGAAGGTTGTGCCTTGGTGCTTTAGGCCAGCCACAATAATGAGTATTTCTCTACTGTTTCAAATTATTTTGAATTTAGTGTTAAGCCTTTCTAAAAAGCTTTCAGAATCATTTGAAATACAAGATGGTTTACTTCTTCAATACAGAACTCTAGTTGGAGTAAGTTCTAATCACTGCCTTAGACTATTAATATTTTTGTCATATGTTTGATAAACTGAATGTCTCATGATAGGTTTGTCCTTTCTGCACCCACAAAATCTACTGATACTTTAACATATTCCTTTACCTTCTGAAGCTTGCTTAGAAAAAGTTTAACTTGCATTAGGGGTTAGAATATAAAAGCAAATTGAAGCATTGATTTCCTCATTTCGTCACCTCTAGAGAACAATTCATAAAGCACGGAAGTTCTAACTAGTCAATCAATAGTTGCTACTTAAATCAGAGACACTGCAGATAGCCTGTTGTTATTAAAAGTGTTCTTCAGAAGATGATAATAAATGAAAAGAGAGGAACCAATTCAACCTCTGAGTGGAGTTCAAGATTGACACATTGAAGGAAGCAAAGCTGTACATACAATTTGTCCTTTATCCCACAGGTAAATAGGAAAAGTGTATTTCCCTAAAGGCTTCCCAGCCCTTAAGAGCAAGGATTGCCTGAAACACCAAAATGATTTGTGAAAACATCCTGACTACAGAATGGCATGGAGGTCTTTGTCAGATCCATGGCAGATTGCTTGAACCCTTGTTGTCCCAAGCTCAAACCAGAGGTCTGGGTCCTGCATTGCAGCCTGCACTTGAGTCAGACACCCTGATGTTCCCGCAGTAGAGGAAAGGCCTGAAAGTCTCAAGACCTAACAGACGTGCCTGAACAGACAGTCTGAGCTGGGAGTCTCCAAGCAACCTCGGAGCCAGGCAGTTTGAGCGTTTGATGTTCCTGCGCAATTTTTGGAACAGGCTGAGGAGACGTGGGAGTCAGGAGCAGCCATTCCAGGAAAGCAAGAAAAGGTTTTAATTTCTCTGGAAAACTTAAAAGATTGTTATTTCATTCTGGATGAAAGGCAGGGGTTGGGGTTTTAGTTTAAAAGAAAAATTCACATGGAATGGGAACGTAAAGCTCTGAACATTTCAGCTATAAAAGATTTCACAATATTCATGCAAATGGTGCAGCTGACAAATGTGTTCCTCCATGTGATGGCAGCGAAGGAAACTAAAATTACAGCACAAGATGCAGTTCTGTGTGATCTCTTTCTGAAGCTGAACTGTAGAGTTGTGAATAATGCATACTTTGAATTAAGTTGATTAGGCTGTTTATCAGCTATTGGCAATCTTGTTATTTTTTCACACCCATTATAAGGGTATACTTCTTTATATTAGTTGAGGACCTGTGCACATAAATAACAGCAGAGTGGGTAAGGTGTGACCTTGCTGCCTTTCAGCTAACAGCGTTCAGGTTGCTTGGGCTCACGAGCTGGGTCACAAGCAGCAGGGGCCATGGTGGGCACCTGTGCGGTGGAGGCAGGAGGGACCACCATGGGACAGCCTGACCTGAGGCAGAGGGAAACAGTGGAGGAACCCCACTTTGCAGCAAAATTTAACCATTGCATGTATAAATTAACCATTTAATCGTCAAAGAAGCATGTGGTGAATATGTTCAAATGTATGCAATAAAAAACCTAGCAGTTACTAGGAGCTGGTGGCACACTCTTGGTGAGGGGTAGTCAACACTAAAACCAGGGTCAGGGACACTCTTGAGGGACCACAGTCCACGGGTGACCCACAATAAGGCAGGCACATCCAGAAGTTGTTTTGCATTCACAACAGGACACTATGAGATGAGTGTTCACCCAGGGATTTTCCCCCAGGTCTCAAAGACACTGCAGACCCACACTCTTCCTTATGCTGAAGTAACGCAGCCATGTGTGGGGACACTTGTGCCCCAACTGGGAGCAGATCACTTTTCTTTGCAGCCATGCCTTAACCACTAGGGTCAATTTTTCTCATACTGTTCCATCAGCAAGCGCTAAGAAGCAAGGAGCCTGTGTCTGTGTGAAAGACTGTCATTTAAATTCACCACCCAGTAATGTCTGAACAAATAAAGCTGGGATTGCTGCCTCTTTGTGCTTTAATAAAGGGGAAAAAATTTCTGTTAACCCATGGACAGTGAACTGCAAAATGATATTTAGTGTTTAAAGATATTTCTACAGTTATTATTAGATATAGAGACCTCCAGCTATATCAATAGCCAGACATCAGTGGCAGGGTCAGTACTGTGCTGCTTGTCCTGCTTAAGAAAACATTCTTTTTAGCTAATAAAGTTTTTTGAATCTGTGATTCTTCCTCTATTGTTCATCTCAGGGCTCTTCTTTTACATTTAAACCTTATTAGATTTACAGTAAGATGCCATTGAGATGACATCCAGTGACCTATTTGCATTGGCTATCTCTCACATGCTGATGTAATGGTGCATGACCTAGCAGCAAGACATTCAAAAATGCAAGATTGATTGTGCTAAGTGTTAATTGTTCTATTAAAGGGGGGAAAAAATGCTGCACACCCTCCTTCTTTTAACCTCAACTCTGACCCTGATACTATCTGTCACAACTCAACATATCCTTCCTCCTTCCACACCTGTACAATTAACCCTAAATAATTACAGTCTCTAATGGACCCAACATGTCAGGTTAAAATCAGATTCTCCAAAGAGATTTGATAAAGTGGGTTGAGGTAATTCTGTTTCAATGTGGCAAACGAAACACACATTACTATTAGAAGATATGAGATGATGCTGAACATCTATAAGGCCCCTCTGTCTGAGGGCTCCTCCGCTGAGAGAAGCGGAGATAATATGTCACCAGGAATAAGGGCAGCGAGGTAATGCTTTTGATGTGAAAAACACATTTTAAAGTGTGAGAGACAGAATAATTGCCTAGCCTACAAACCTGATATATTTGCACTGGACTGAGAATCCTTTGAGAAAGGTTTGCCCTGAAAGTGTGTTACACTTATGATATACCCAAATTCCTCCTCCAGTAGGTAGATGAACACCAGGTGTGTGATTCTGCTCAGTAAAACGCTGCAACCAATGTCAGAAACAGCAGTAATGTCATGAGGCGCAATGAGAGAAAACCAGGCAGCTTGCAGAGTGAGAAGCGACAGTCTGCAATTTTTAATTCATGACTATCTGCTTTCCCTGAGTGTTGGTAGTTGTCATGCTAAGCCTTGCAAGATGGATATGGATAATAAACAACCACCCAACTGGTTAAATTCAGCAGTAGTACTAGGAATAGTGTGGGAGGTCCAGAGCTGGTAGCCATCTAAACACCTCAGATTCTTTCCAAAGTAAGCCATAGATTTCCAGAAAATTGATCACAGTCAGTCTGAGTCTAATATTCATGTCAAACAGGAGAATTATTCTACTGTGAAATACAGCTGTTTGCTTGCATGTCATCCTTCTGTGGCCGAACTTGGTGATTTTGCTGACCGACAGTGGTCTACACGCAGGCACTACAGCCCGTGGAATTACATTGTCTGAAGACAGCGCCAGGCTCCATGGAGGGACAGAAGATACCAAAGGTGAGTAAAAGGGAAACAGTGCTTGTTGGGAGAGCTGCCGTCAAAAATAGATAAAGCTGGAGTTCACATTGCATGAATTTAATCTCCTGTGTGGTAATTCCCTCTTTCCTGAATGTGAGTCATTTAAGGCTTTCACAGAGTGTCTCCCAGAACTACAGTATCACTTGGTAAAGGGCAGGCGTAGGTACCTGTCAGCCACTCTTAACAGGAAAGAATAATTGGTGGATTCATTCAGCTCCTAAATTACCCACTTGACTCTCATGCCTTCTAGTAGGTGTCAAAAAGTCTCACAGATTCAGCCATATTGTTGGCCACATAAAAGAAGCCTGGCATTAATGGTCATCTGTGTGCGTCAGCTTCCTTTGAAATAGCTTCAACGTAGACCAAAATTCCTCTGTGTGAACCCACACAATAGGGTGTAACAGAAGTACAAGTAATTATTTGAAGAGACCATTTCTCCTAGAATAGCATGAACTTTACCTTTAAAATTTTATCCAATTTGCTAAACTTTTCAGGGGAAAGAGATCTGGGAACACAAGTAATATTTTACTTTGGCATATGTATGATAGTGTTGGTTTGTAACAGTGGCTAGTGTGTGTCCTTTGTTAAATTGAATAGCTAAGTGCTAGGTCTTAAAAAAAAGGTTCAGTGTAAATGAAATGTTTAGAGGGATGCTTTAGCTCACTGACTTCATCCAGGATGTCAAAGCATGTAACTGCTCAGAGAAGCAGCTCCAGGAGTCAAGTCTAAATCACTGCTGCAACGGTGTAAGAGGGAAAATAATTTTTCAGGAGAATAAAGTTTTAAAGGTGCTAAAAAGACTCAGGAATATGAATCCCACTGTCTGTCAGTGGCACAGGTTCTTAAACACTTCATGACCCAATTTGCAGAAGTATTTAGAAATCTGAAATTTAGATAAGCACCTCCTGCCATTTCAAAAAGCATCCGTTCCACTGCCACTGAAATCTGCATCTTTAAGCAGAGAATTACCTCTGAAAACATGTGTGAAGTTGCTTTAGAAAGGATTACGCTCTTGCCAGTTAGACATTTGAAAACTTTACAGGATGATATAAAAGCCAGGAAAGCAAAACTCCCAATTCTTCCCCAACTCCTCCCGAAATTTAAAGGAAAATAAAAAATTACTCCCTAAACTGTTTAAACTTACTAATTAAAAGCACATTGCATTCAGATCAAGTTTAAATGTGACTTTTTTAAGTTGACGGTGTCTCTTTAAGGTAAGTACTTTCAAATGGAGCAACTGCCAATTCATGGAAATTTTAATACTTAACAACCTTGACAGTGTCCCTTTGATTAGACTGTAAAAATGAAGCTGCTTTTGATAGTAAAATTCATCCACGTTATCTAAAGTCTCTACATATTATCCTGGACAATATGAATATCAGTATTCTGTCACTAGAAAAATTTGGTAATATATGCACTTTTGCACCAAAATTTAACCATGCAAAACAAAAGTCCAAGTTGTCTTCATTCTTTGGTTGTTCTAAAAGATGCTTAGATCCAAGTAAGGGTGTTTTTTTTTGTGCTGGACACAGCAAAAACTAAATAGAAAAATAAATGTCATATTCAGGTTGAATCACACCTGATGACCTCTTGCAAGAAGGAAAGAATTCAAGTGGCTTAAGGACATAAAAGTAATTTTATTATTTCAGAATCATGTGTTCCATTAGTTCCTGTAATTCTAGCCAAAATTCACCAGGTGAGAAACTTACTGCATATAAAATATCATATGTAGTTAGCCATAATTTGGTTCAAAACAAATGAGCTGCAATTATAGGGGGAGGATACAAGAGCAGGATAAGCTGTTAAGATCAAATCTCTTTAACAAGTAAGGAGGTGGCTGGCAGATACAAAGAGATGATGTCTGATGTTAAAATAAACACAGGGACCATGTTCTTTTTTTCATCTCGTAGTTAGATTTAATGTCTAAAATCTGATCTTTATGTTGGCTTGGCTGCCCAGGAGCTACCTTAGGGAAATTATGACCTTGTGAGGACCATGGAAGTGAATGTTGAGTGACTGAGGGAGAAGAGGATTTTTAATCTGACGTTTTGGGGTTTGGCTCCCTTCTTCTTTACTGACTTCGTTGCTGAAACAGCTGCCTCACTTGAATAAGTGGTGGCTGTTTGCAGGCTGGGCTCAAGCCCTGTTAAGAGAGCACAGTGGAATACTATAGAGCCATGGCTGGGACTGACACAATAAAGGTATTTCCTCCTGCTCTTACATCTCTTGCACTCCTTTCCCCACTACATTGTTTTTTTAAAAAAACAAAATCAGAGCTTTGAGCAGAGTTTCAGCACCTTAAAGAGAGGAGATATTCTTTCCCTGAAGTATGTGAAGGGCTTTGATAAAGTTACTACTCCTTGTGTGCATTGGGATGAAACTCTCATATCCATTGCTGCTAACCCAGCATCTATTTTCTCCTTCCATTTTAGGAGAGCGGATTCTATATTCCGAGCAATTACCACAGTCTTTTCTGTTCTTACCTTCCCACTTTTCTATTCTATTTATTCCTTCTTGTCACCTCTTTCTTTGGTGACTCCCTTCTCTTTGTGATTTTCTGCCCCTGTTGTCCTCTTCTCACCCCACAGCTGTGTCATCGCTGGATCACTGCCAGCTCCAGCTGTGCTAAGGGGCCGAGGGGCAACAGAGGGAGAGGAGGGATGTCTGACATGGAGCTGCAGCTGGGGCTGTGTCCAAGGGTAAGCCATGTCTCTATAACTCGCACAGGGAACCACCAGAGCGTAAGGCATCTGAGGAAGAAAAGAAATATTGATGATAAAGCTGCAGGCTCCAGGATTGGTTTTGCTTTTGTTAGCATGTCAGTGACTTTAAATACCGCAGAGTTTGATAAAGATACTAATTAACAGCAACAATAACAACAAAAAAAGATGGGCTCCAATCCCTATTGGATATGAAACATCCTCATGAAAGTCTCCTCTAGACTCTTGACCTGAGGTCAAAGTTGTTGATAGAACAGAGGTGTTATATGAGGTTGTAGGTGCTAGAACTAATATTATAGATAAGACTGATATCTTGATCCTTAGGTAGCATTGGACATACAAGGTCTGATTTTTTGCATTCATCATGTTATTTTCAACTTATTCTTCTGCAATTTGGACTTAAAGACTTTCTTTTCTCATGATTGGTAATACGTCAAATTTAGAAGTGTTTCGATCAGCTGTTACTGTTTTACTGTTTATCCAATAGTAGCTTAAGCTATGTTATAACTGAAAATGCATAATTTAAAATGGAAGAAAGGATGTTTCCTTAGGAAAGATTTTAATGGAAGCATTGAGGTTATCAAGTCCACAGGGGTTTTTTTCAAAAAAATTATGAATGAGGGAAAACAATGAATTGTATTAGAAGCCTGACTGAAATGTTAAGTGTAATTTTTGCTACCCTTGAACACTATAAAATGAAACGATGCACTTATTTGCCTAGAATATATAGCTCTTTTCTGAATAACATTGTAATGAGGAATAAAAGTAGCAACAGTAACAGTGCAAATTCAGTCTAACATTTTTTAAAAATGCCTTATGATTTCAGCCATTTTAAATAGGGATTTTACACTGAGCAAAATAAAGCATATTTAGCTTTTTAATGAGTATGTATTGTTTAATATTGATTAAAAGACACCAAACTGAGAAAAAAACTTCTTAAGTCCCTTATGGAGGCAACTGGAATTTCAAACTGAAACAAATCATTAAAAATAAAGATGAAAATAACGGTCCACATATAAAGCCCTAGTGAAGAGAGTTAACTGTGCATTCAGCTGAGCACATTTATCCTGCTCTGCTGAGACAGACTGGTAGGGAAGGAGATTTTCAGCATTTGTTCATTTAAAGATAAGGATAACTCTGTGCACAGAGCACCGCAAGCTGAATGCAAAGAGACTCCCTTCAAAGTCTGCTCAAGTCAGTAAACAGACTTCTTCAGCCTTATAAGAATTCTTGCCCATCCTCGTGTAATTCCACAGGCAAACTCTGCCAAGGCAGCTACTTCTAATTTCTGTTAAATGAATGATGTCTTATTCAACTCAGACTGATAAATAATTCTCTCAACTATGGGTCTGAACTTGCTATCTCACAGACTCTGATGTGTTTGGTATAAGAATCAACATTATGACTCATCTGAATTATATCAGCAAAAACCTCATTTGGTTGATACAGATTTTTTTCTATCAAAATGAAACACGAAGTAGCTCCTCTCCTGATTTCTCTCTCTCTCTCTGTCGTTCATTTTCTTGTGCACATTTTTAATACAGAAACTGGTTTTCTGAGAATTATATGTTTTCCTAGGGCTCACAAAGCAACAAATGACCTTACTTGTCTTTCATTATTTCCTTTACAGAATTTTTTATTCAACTATTGTTTCAAAACATGTGCTCACAAAATAAACATAGCAATATCAATGCTTACCATTAAGGCAATCATTTCAGTTGGGAGGAAAATCAGGTTTAGGATCTGAGAAAACAAAGTGGAATATATTCTTCTTGCCTGTAGCTTTGGAAGCTTGGAAAGTCCTATTATCCTAAGAATTAAATTGGCTTACTCTAATGCATACAGATGGCAATGCCTTGTGCTAGGTACAGCTGCCATTTTTTTTATTTTTATTTTATTTTTTTTTTTTGTCCTCAAAGGAAGGGGAAAAGTCTAGTCTGTCCATCTGCAACAAACAATAAGTTTTCATAACATAAAGGTGGGTTTGAGTGTTTGTTCTATATGGTCCCATATGCATGCTTCGAGACATCTTTTTGTGCATTTAATAATATTTTCAACAAAGTTATTCTGGAAGTGACATTTCTTGGAAGGAAAACAGAATTAAAATGTGATGCCTGCTGAAATGTTAAAGAAGTAGCTGCTGAACCCCGTGGTCAACAAATAGTATTTGCAAAGAAACACAGCAAAATTACTTTTTGGAATACATCTATTCATAATATAAAAATAGAATCACTCTAATCTTCATTAGACAATTTTGAGAAGCCTAATACGTCAAAAGAGAAATTTTCATTTTATTTTATTGACTATTCATGCAAATGATTTCTATTTTTTGTTCGTTTGTTTGTTTTGTGCATGACAGTCCGTGATTTTGCTTAAATTGTTATTTTCCACTCTCAATGTAAATTCAGCATCACTTTCAGGCTCAACGTTGACTGCAAAAACTTCTTATGAATAAAAAATTCAAGCTTTCAGCTCTGATACTCACAGCCTTTTTTTTCCAGTGAAAATGTGTAAGCTAAAGTAAATACTCACAAGGATGCTCATAGAAAGCACAAGTTTCACAATACCTGTGAACAGCTGCTGACGAAACGGCATAGCCAATGGAAATTCCTGTGATGTCTCACTCAATTTTGATAATATAAGCAATTGCCATCCAGTTAGGTGAATTGGTGAGTGTGAGTGAGGTGAAAATGCTTGTCCTTAGGAAATGTGAGTGATGTAAGTAGGTCATACACTAGAGTAAGAGGGGGTTCACATAAAATTTTGAACTGTTCCGAATATAAACTGGCTTTATAACATGTATTTAGATAGCCTTATTTACATGAAACTTATACAACCATTATACAACAAGGGAATCACTTTGTACTGGCTTCATTCATATAAGATACACATGGATGTCTGTTTCTTCAGAAACTTTGGAGTCATTAGATACATATGACTGACTGGAAGAAAAACAACTTAAAGCAAAATAACAAAGACTTTTCTAATAAATTTCAAATCTTTGCATGTTAAATAAGGGCAGATACAGTTTTCTTTAAACAGTAATGAATGTTAAAATGAATCCTAAATTATGAATTCTCCAAGCTGTGGCATTCTCAGGTTTCCTGTCTGGGTAAAGTTTAAAGTCCAATACTTAGAGTGAGAACTTTGGGGGACAAAACATAAGAGGAACGTTTTATTGTCATTTGAGCTAGGAAAAACAGGAGTCCTGAAGATCATATTTCTGCAGATTGTAAGTAAGATACTTTTTCAACAGACTGTTGCCAGTCAGATTTGAAAACAACTTTGTATATTTTTTCCTGCCTTTTTAAGAACATACTCATACTTCCTGCATGTGTGAATGAATAAACCAACCCCCAAACAAAGGTTACCCTCTGCTCTTAAATCCTTCTGGTCCCTTGACATTTCTGACTGATGGAAATTAGATGTAGAGGCAAGGCAAACTACTCTGGTTAAATGCTTCTGAATAGGATGATGGTCTGCTGCAACATAAATTCTGTGTGCTGTCAGGTCCCTAGAGCATTCTTTGTTCTGGCCTTGGAGAGATTTCTTGTCAGCCCACCAGACAGTAAGAAGAAAACTGAAGTTGATTCTGTCAGAACATCACACTAAATGAACAAGATGATGATTCTCCCTACATGTACATTCCAACTTCTTTTTCAGCGCTTCCCCCTGTTCTAGCTCAGTTAGGCTCCAGAACAAAGAGAAGTCACCTTTTAATTATCCAAATGTTCTTTTCAGAGAACAGCTATCAGTGTAATTTCCTTGAATGACATATAATTTTTCTCTGCAGAGTACTGCAAAAAGGGAGAATGTAGAACAGATGGGGAAGAGGAAAAGGTGATAAAAGGAATAGGAATATTGTGCAATAATTCTTCTAAATCTTTCCTTCCTGATGTACTGCGTTGTAATCATACACAACTCATGCCACTTAACGCTTGAAACTGCAAGCAGTAGAGATTAAACAATAAGCAGTTACTGAGGAAGTAAAGAGTGGGGTGATAAAGCTTGCTGATGGGACTGTTATTCAGGGTAGTAGAAATGACAGCCAACATGGATAAAGTGTTGTAGAATGACCTTACGATACTGAATGATTAAACAATAAAATACCACATGAATTCAATGCAGTTAATGTAAAGTGATGGCACACAGGAAAAAACCCTCTAACTTCACTTAAAAAATTATGAGCTCTGAGCTGATGAGGAATTTAGGAATTAGATTCTGACATAATAACAGTTTTGCGAAAACATCGGCTCAGTCTTCATTAGTAGTCAAATCAACTGTTAAGAAGTGCTAGGAAAAAGAAAACAAAACAAAAAATATTACACTACTGTATACATTCATTACGTATCTCCATCTTGAAAAATATGGCAATTCTAGCTCCCCCTTTCAAATTTTAACTAAGCATCCAGTCCAAATAACACTTTGAATGGAATAAAGCCACCTGAGATGGACAAATGCGTATGAAATCATGAGAGGCATAGAGGAGGTGGGCATGGATCTCTTGCAGCAGCAGAACTAGGTTACCAGCTATGCCTACAAGCTAGTAGTTGAAAAATTCAGCACAGTAAAGGAGATGCTCTCCATGGCATGTAAGCAAGCTGTGGAACTTCTTGCCACAGGATATTGTAGATGCTAAAAGTTTATGGAGTTCAAAAGGCAACTACAAAACTGCTTAGTGTGAGGGCTAATAAGTTCAAAATCATCATCCTTAGCCAAGGACACTGTGTGTTGCAAATCACTGCATTGTATTTTGAGCAAGTGTCACTTTGTGCTTGCCTTGTTGTTACACTGCTAGAGAAAAGATGCTGACCTAGATGGACCAGCGGTCTGGTCCAGCACAGGTGTTTTTATGCTCTCTTATGGCAAATGAGGCATACCAAAGAGGAAAGGATGAAACCCCAACTCTACCGAAAAAAAAATAATCCCCAGTCTTCAGGCAGAGTATGAAACAAATGTCATTCAAAGGCTCTTTTTCCAAAAAAACCCCATTCAAATATATATATATATATACACAGTTGCAACTGAAGTGTACACCCACTAAAAAATTAAATACAGATTTAGGTACAGATTTCTACTCTCGCAAGGACAGTTGAATTAATTGCTTGCATTATGGTGATGGAGGGGAAGCGTGCAAAGTCTGACACAGACATACTTTGATTCAGTGGCCTAAGCTCAGGATTGCAACTTCCAACTTTGTTTCTATTTTTGGTGGAGCCAAGACCCTGGTGTGAGACATGGTCAGGTCAAGTAATTTCAAATATTTGATATCGGAGCTGGGGTATTGATTTGATTTATTTGAGAAGAAAGACATTTGTGGGAGTATGTATCTGTAACTACAGTTTATTGCTTCTATTTTGTCCAATAGGATGCTCTCTGCTTTATTTCTTGACACTAATTTACTGCACCTTGGTGAATCTAAGATATGAGTTTTTTTCTGACATTTTAGCAAGTAAAATGTGATTCTGAGAACTCTCAGAAAAATCATGACCTAACCTTTTGCAGCATAATGATAATAATGACACCATTTACAGGAAAAATTGCTTTAAATTGGTTAGAAAACACTTACGTTAAAAGACATCTTACCAATGTGAGGGAAGAAAACTCAGAGTACATTTTCATAGTTAATTTTGGTTAAATAGGCTAATGAACGTTTTCCACATGGCAGCCAGGATTGCCATGTGGTTGCAATCGCTGCTGGGAGCAAATGCTGCTTGTTTTTCCTTTTCAGTTTGTTCTTGGATTCTGTGCCTGGCTTTATATGGATCCTGTGCATGGTGTCAACAAATTCAAAAATGACTTGTCTGGTGCCTAAGAAATAAAGCTCCTAATACAGTGCCATGTGCTGGCCTATTCTGAAGGTGGATTTGCATTCACTTCACAGATTTTTGCATGCCATTTTCCATGTTTGAGCAGAGAGTTAGAGCGCAACAACCCCGTAATCCATCTCAGCAAATATTGGGCTCTGAACAACAAAGATCTGGGGTGAGATTAAAACCAGTTAGTACCCAGAATACAGAGCTCTGCCTCAAGCCAGTTGCTGTGCAGAAATTAACTTGGAGCTGGCTAAGAGGTGTGTGAATCTACTATGATTGTACCAACATCTGTGCCAAAACCTCTTTTCAGCACTAAAGGAGTGACTTTCCCTACTATTAAACTTTTAGGCATGAGATACATACTGTGCTTCATTCTTTGTAGATGCCTTTTTACAGTCCAAAGTCCTTCCAAAACCTTGAGTTTTGTTTAGAATAAGGTTGTCAGAGAAATAACTGCTTGACTCTTTTTCCCTTGCCTCCTTCTTGGAGCCCTGCAGGAACACTGTAGTCATGTTTTCATGACTTTTCTCTGTAATTGTCAGTGATAATAACTTTTTTATTTTATTATTATTATTTTTTCCTAAGAAAAAAGGAATCTGGTCTTTATAATCAACTGACAGCAGGAGCTGGGGTTTCCAAAAAAGCATCAGAGACAGTCAGATTTCAGGACAAAAATCTGCCTCAGGAGAGCTGCTTTCATCTTTTACTCACTCCATCTTTTTTTGTTGCTTACAGGTTGCAGCAGTGGAGCCCTGAATAAGCCTCAAATAATATTTGAAAAAAGACTTTGAATCTAACTCATCAGCACTGCAAAAAATACTGTTGAGGTGGTAGAAGTTTGTCTATTCTTGCTGCAAAGCTTTGAGATTTGAGCTGTCTTGCAATAGAAGCTACACATGGTGTGAAGTAGACTTTGGTCTGAAACTACAGGGGCTGTAATTAAACTTAATTGAAACCATGTCTGTGAGAGAAGGACAAATATCTTTAGGAGTATCCCCCCAGCTGCATCTCTTCCGACTAAAGACAGCACTAGCGAGGGAAAAATAAAGCCCAAACCAGATACTATGGGTATGCTAATACTGTGTAACGCCCCAGATTGTTCTGCAGGAAGAATTTATGGTCGAAGTATAAAGCTATTGGCTTTTTTCTAAGTATAAAAAGTTATCAGTATGAATAGTAGTTTTAAATATATGTATTTCCTTGCTGTTGGTTCTTTACAGGTTATTTCACTGTATTTTTATTGCTTATGTCTAGCCACAGGGAGAAGCTGATGAAGTGGTCTAGTTTTTCATTATCTCTTAATCTTCACTGCTTGACCTTCCTGCTTGAGTGTGCTGGGTATTTCCAACTGTGTTTCTATCATGAAATCCAGATTGTCTTCTGGAAGTACGTTGTTTTTTATGAACTAGAAGATGAACACAAGTGGGTTTCTGACACCAACATGCCTGAGTTCCAGCCAGCTCATTTTGTGGGCTGCTAGGGGCTTCAAAGCAACCATGCTATGCAGAATCTGCCAGTTTGAGAAACTTGCTCACGCCCCCGCAGACTCCCTGCTATACATGCATGAACCGGAGGAGCCTTGGATCAGTTTTGTGGGTAGGATCTGAAGTTTTTAGGCCCATCATCTTTTTCACCTGAGATTCTTCAGTCTGCAGTGGCTCCTAACACCGAGCGGGGATCCCGGGAGCGCCACCTCCTCATCAGTGATGCTCTCCCATGCTACTGACAGTCAATAGCCAAGTTCAGAGCCATTGTGTTGCCCATCGGATCTTTTGATATTGTTGCAATCAGAAGGAAAAGATGAAACTGGGAGTAAGGGGAAGTGCAAGCACACTGTGCAGAATTATTGTGATGAGGTGGGGAAAAGCAAACCTTGCTGCTTCAGTCTCCCGACTCTGCAGCAAGAAGCCTGGAAGCCCTGGGGACTTCAGCTCTGATATTCAGCTCTGGGTCCCCAACACTGCGTCTGGCAGTCTCAGAAGTCCTCCTCCAAGCTGATATCTCATGTGTTTAGACCTATTTCTGTGGGAGCAATTTTCTGAACCGAGCTGTATATTGCAGCAGTCCTGACTTTCTGCAGCCAAGGAGCTGTGCCAGGTGCCTCACAGCCTGTGCTTCTTCCGAATGGTGGTGTGGGTGTCTCAGATGGTATGGCTGTGCTGCAGAATTTCACCCCAATTTCACAACAAAACATTTTGGATTCTTTCAAGCAGAATCTTACTACTATTCATTTTCAAGTGAAATTTCTGCCTTCTACTTACTGTTTCATTCTGAAATGAAAGGCCATTTTTCTCAGAATTTCAGAAGTAAAATGGAAATGCCTCCTCTAGACCAGGTCAGCATTGGCTTTTGAAACAAGAGGGTCCTAGATCCCTTCTGACTCCTTCAAACCTCTCCTGATAAAATCTCTTCCATGGTTTCTCCCAGAACATCCCTCAGAATACTGATGCTCACATACAGTCTCATACTCAGTTAATCCAGTTTTTTTGTCCAAGACACTTCACAAGTTATTGTAATATTTCCATTTTTATTCAGAACGATTATATCTAATTATGCTAACCCTGCAGCATTGGTGTCACTGATGAGATCAACTTCTATCCGATCCATTTGAATCCTTTTCCCTTAAATACCATCCCAGTCTGTCATTTTGGGAAGAAAACTCCCACTAGTCCTATCTTCTCTTAGTTGTCTCCTCACCAATCACTCCTACCTTGTTGTTGCTCACTCCTATTTTTTAGCAAATTTTCTTGTGATTATCCTATAACGTACGTTCCTTAAATGCACATAAGTTGTGTAAATATTTAGTATATTTAAATGCAAGTCGTAACTGCTGCTTTTTCCTTCTTCCTATTTGTTTGCATTGTACTTTTGTTGCTTCTAGGAGTAATTAGACCCCAAGATTTTCAGGACAGGGAACACATTTTCTGGGTTGGGACAGTGGGTCCCAATATTGACCAAGACCAGGAGGTATTGCTATAACATAAATAAATAATAACATCTCTAAAAATCTTTTCATCACCTTAATGGCTATGAGATCTCTGTGCATTTTTGTGATTGCAGTAAGTAGTTGTAGAAAGCATTGTGATAACGTCAATAGAAGCATGGTATGGTAATGTAAAATTAATGAGCTAGATGGTAATCTTTTTAGGCAAATCGTGTTCTGTAATACAGCACACCCTCTCAATTAGTCTGTTCTCAGGAGCCAAGGAATCAGTGTATTGTGTGGGAAGTGCACGGTAAAATTGACTGCGTTACTCAGGAAGATCAGTGTAGCTGATACTCAAAGTGCAATAACCTCTTATGGAATGTAATCTTATAGTGAAGAGCATTACAGAGGCAATTCATAGTACTTTATGTTTTTAATATCCCACAGGTATTTGTTAGCAAAAGGAAGGAGACTTCAGTGGCCTTTCTTGTGAAAACCAAAATAAGAAAGCTGGGCTGATGTCTTCTGAAAACCTGTGCCCTGCCAAAGCACTGATCAAGCCAATGAAAGGCAGGACTAGCAGAGGATGTGAAGATCTCTTTCATGCTCTCCATGGCAATTACCTTTCAAATCACTAAGGTTAAGATTCAGACTTTCTTACCTAGTGCAACTGATATCTGAATCACTTCATAATAAACACTATGAAGCATGACTATCAAGTAGAAAAAGGATGTGATGTGCAGCCATGGCAACTGACCTGCCACTAGACTGATCAGTGCAAAAGGGCTGGAAAGAAAAGTTCCTTGGTGGAGGGAAACTTGGGGGGTGTGCAACACTCACAAGGACTAAAATGATACTGCCTTGTCCGATAGTTGCTGAGCACCAAGCAGAGTTTCTTTCAGTTTTACCTCTGTTGTCATTTTTGCTTGTGTATGGTATGCCCTGAACGAGATGGCCCTGAACAAGGTGGCCATTTATCGTCAACACAGAGGAGCTACAAGCTGATGTATAAAACTCACTTCAGCAGCAGTGATACAAAGAACGTGTTTGATCCTATAGATCACTCAGAGAAACTTCCAGTTACTTTAATGAGCTCCATGAGAATTTGATTAAAGATTGTCGGATTGGGTTCGTTATTTCTGATGAAGGGATAGGGAAGAAATTCATTAATGGAATAATTTCTGGAGGCTAGGACTTAAATTTGGGTTACATCATGAGAGAGATTCATTTCATCTCAAACTATAGCTCAGTGGACATTAATCTATATTACAGTTCCACAGCCAGTGAAAGTAGCAATTTGTGTTTGGGATTAGAAATTGCCAATATAGCCAGCCATGGGTCAAACAAGAACTAGTACAAAAAATTCTCAATATTCAGAAAATTTTGATCAGATGTTTATATATGTTAAAATATTATATATATATATATATAAAATATAATTTAAGATGTTAAAATAATAACTTCAGGTTTGGAAGAAGGTGGATTGTCTTATGCTTTATTTTATAAAGCAACTTTAAGTATGTCCTAATTCATTTGAACGCTTGGGGAAAGACACCCTAGGTTACAGAAATGAGAGACAGACTGCAGAGGAAGATGGTATCTTCTATTTTAAACCACTCTATGCTAAGATCTCATTCGATCTCTCACAGAGGAATAATCTCCATAAGGTTAAAATAGTAATAATGGTAGAACAATGCTAAAGACATACCAACCCATATTTTTCATTCCGTGTCCCCAAACTGTTAAAAAATACATGTTCTTTTTGATAATTACCACAGAAGGCAAAATATTTTTTATGTTTTCTTTCATGTACTTTTATGATTTTTTTGTTCCGTTTTCTCTTGCATCAGATGATTAACTCAAAACCTTGTGTTTCTACAGTGATGAAATACAATTCACTGCAGAGACATTACTTGGAGAATATCCAGTATTGGCCATTTAGGAATATGCTTTCATTAATTTCAAATAGCAGGCATCCCTTTACATCATAAGCAATTGTAGTCTAGAGTGTTAATGGTGTCTACATTAATAAAGTTCACTTTATGAAAAAAGCTGCTGGACTGTGATTTATTTTATTTATTAACAGTTTTATAGAGTCTATTTTCATTTAGGTCTTCAGCAGTGAATAAACAAAGGAGTTCTTTACTATATACAGAAAAGTTTCTGACAGCTTCAATTAGAAAAATCTTCATTTATTCAAATGGCGAATCATATTCCTGGAAAATTTCCTACCTCTTTGGGTTTTGTCTGAAAGTTAATTTATCAGTTGGCATACCACTGGGTCCAAACCTGCTTTTTCTGAAGTAAGTAGGAATTTTGCCACTGCCTTCAACAGGAGCAGGTGCACGCCCCTAATGAGGTGTGTAATGGAAACGGTGTACACACAAAAACCCTGGGCACAGTCAGCATGAGAAACGCGGGAGAAGAAGAAGGATTTCTTAGAATCCCGGAGCATGCGAACAATGTGTTGTGGTGACATTTAAGCATTGACAAGAAAATTTAAGAGATCAAGTGAAAGAATAGAACTAGACAAGAAGATATTGTCACACTGAAACAATTCACCTCATGCCTGGAAAAGTTTATAAAAACCTTGAATAGGGAGAGAAAGGGCATCGTGATAAATGAGAGCACCTAAGCCACATTAGATCAGCTGATAACACAGTCATCTTTGCCAAAATCCCTGAAGACCTTGAAGCACTGATGAGAGAATTAATCATGAAGAGTACGGCTTGAGCAATTAGGGTAGGCAGGAAGAGCCGAGTTGTCCCCAGTGGAACCTGACCCCCAGCCTTCACCCTGTATTGAAATCAAGTATGACCCAAACCTTTGCTGGAGTATGAAAAAAGGTAAAGGAAGTTTTTTCACCTCATTATTTCTCATTTCATTCACTGCATACAATATAGTGTGCGGTGGATAATCTCAGACTGGTATCAACTAAAATAGCACCAAGATACTATGACTTTATCAGCCAGTATTGCATTCACAGTAATTAGCCTGGCTTCTCAGCATTGAGGAAGGGCATGTTAATGAGGCTGAGCACAGTGTTGTGCTAATTCAGTGGAACCGATTCTGTCAATGAAGTGAGGCACTCGCTTTGTGTTGCTCTGCTCGATGGAGAAATGTCAGATCCCGTGGTGTTACTTGGGGTGCCTCCAGCATAGTGAGGTCTGGCACACAGCAAGGCTGATGCATGCCTGTCCTGGGCAATGCATGTGCCAGGATGCTACGGGATAGGTTGTGCTCAAAGGAGCTCCATGGTATCTCATGTTCAGGAGGAGGAAGGACAAAGTAGGAAGAGGAAGACTGTGTGCACCTTCATGCTGCACTCTTACTGCAAATTAAGTGTTTCAGCCTTGGGTAAGCTACCTTATGCAGAAGACAGGGGAAAAGAGAAGCAGAGGCTGGTGGGTACTCCACTGTTTCTCCTGTTGTTCAGCACAAAGTTTATTTCCCAATTGTGTTGAAAGGACCGGGCTTGTTTTGCCAGAAGGTGCTAATGACTCATTTGATGAGTGCAAGGACTACTCATGTCCTGAGTCCCTGGCTCTCTGAGGCAAGAGTGGGTGTTTGCACTGCCAGAGCCAGGCTGTGCCTTGTGCATAAAAACGGAGGCGTTCTGTGGTCTGGGCTTGGAAAGGGTTTTTTCATACATTTGATGGTGGTTAATTTATTTTTTTTTTTTTTTTGCCAAATGTGGCTCTGAGTCTGGAAGGAATCCTACAGGGGCATCTTTGTTGGATATAACTACTGTTTTCCTATCCACTTAGAGTGTTTTATCTTAACCACAAACTGAAGCACACATAATAAGGAAAGGAACATCACTCTTTATTTGTCTTCGTGATTGGCAGAGTTGCATGGGTGAAGGCAGATGTGGACCTCTTGGGATGCTGCAGCTATCACAGCAGGACATTTTTCCAGTCAGTTATTTGAATGAGATCTGGGAGATGAATGTAATTTGTCTCTAGTTTTATTTTTAGTGATTTCACTTTTCTGGCTTAGAGTATTTCATTCCCTTTTATTGTCAAGATTTATTACCAGCACTGTTATGAAGTGCAGCCAGTTCCAGCCCTCCGACTCCTTCTTCCTAAAGTTAATTTTTGTCAATGGAATAGTATCCTGTAAAACATCTAATTGTTGGCTTATTGGCAGATTACATCCAAGAGCTTTTTTAAAAATGACTAAGGCAAACATCAATTAAGTGGCCCGTGCCAAGTCCCTTAGTTGCTGATAGAATAAATGAGAATTTCAGTTGTTTCACAGCTGACTGCATTTTTGGACAGTAAAAACAAGTACATTAAGTTCCTAGGTCCTAACTACAGGGTTGATATTTATGTTTCTAGAGCTCCATCCTTTGACTTCTTTAATACATTTATTGACACAACCTTCCTGTTGGGTAGGAAACCCTATTATCATTATTTTTCAGGTGGGAAACCACAACCCCAAGAAACTATAGCTATGTTTGTATTAGAAAGTACATCACATGCAGGAGAAGAAGCAGTCTTGCCTAGAGGGGACAGTAGGTTTACACAGGAGTATAAATACAGGAGTATTTAATACAGGGGTGCTTTTTGTGATTGACTGTAAAGGGGTCTACAAAGAAACAGGCTAGACCGGAGGAAAAAAAAAAAAAAAAAAAAAAAAAGGAAGATCACACTGTATTTTTGCATCTATACCAGGAGATTTTGTTTGTAACAAATTCTTGGAGAAAATCATACTTCTAACTCTTTAGCCAAAATGGCTTGCCCAGGCCATGGTACCTGGGATGGAGCACGAGACAGATCTGATGTGAGAATCCCTAAAGGTGATCCCTTTCCCCCATAGCCCTACTGAACTGAACTAGGACTTCCCTTGTTGCAGGCAAAAACATCTGTAAAAATAATTACTACAAGTATTTCTTGAAAGCAGTGACTTCCGCTGAGTAATATTTGGGTCCAGAATACTGATAGGAGCATTTTTGTCTTCCTCTTCGTGATGACAGCGTATCCAGGAGCCCTGTATTTGGGTTTCTATCAGCTGGCATGTCCTTCTCCTGTACATATTTTTTGAAAGCAGGGAACACAATACGCTGTGATTAAAGAATAAGCTGTGATGAACATCTTAACTCCAGATACAGAGTTTCTCTGCAATGAACAAAAAGTCACATTCCTTAAACTATACCTTCGGGAGAGGTTCAGCTCCTCACCTATGCCTGAAGTTTATTGCTCAAACTTTTATTTAAGCTGAACTTTAGATTATTCTCTTATCTAAAGGAAAGGGGAAGAATCAGAAATAGGGAAAGATATATAGGTTTTACTCGAGAGTTATGTCAAAATACAAATTTTTGTGGGTTATTTGTTTATGTATAAAATATCATCTAATTCTTTGATGAAAGGTAATTTAAAGTATTTATTTTCCTTTAGATTTATTCTCTCTCCCCCCCAAACATAAACAAAAAGGTTAAGAAGTGAAGTTTGACTTCTGTGTCCTGAGTTTTCTTTAAAAGTCATGATAGAGCGCCCGGGATGATGAGTTATTTGTGGTCAATAAAGTAACTATAGATCATAATCTTCCAAAATTCATCCTTCATATGTGTGTAAAAGAGAATATGCTGTGAACTGCAGAACAGAATTAATTCCTTTGTTCCCAAGGGAAGAGCAGATAATTACCAAATAACATTTCTATCAAAGCTACAGCTAAGTCCTGAGTGTTACGTGAGGCAAATTCCATACTCCTACAAAACGAATAAACTCATCAGTACTTTCACACAAATTAAACCTTGTAACATTGCCATAAAAATCCTGCTAGGAATGTCCTCATTTTTAGAATTACTTTGAATTTCTTTAAGAGCAAAAGAAAAATAGAAGTTGTAAAGATTAAAAATACATTCAGAAATCTTGTATATTTTTAACAGATTGGTTTTATGTTGTTCAGTTTTCAGGATTCTTTTGTCACTTGTTGATCTATATAGTTTTAGAGACTTTCATGTTGCTGAGGTCTGTACTACAATGATTGAAATAGACATTTTGGAAAGCAGTATTGTAGTGAAAGGATAATTCATGCTTTGCATTAATTCTTTCCTATCTATTGACATAAATTACAGCTTTGAGAGAAGAAGATGCTTGAAGGTCTCATTATTTCATGTACCAGCCTATACTCAAAGAACACCGAAGGTTTTGCAGCTAACATTCCGCAGGACGTCCAAACTATCTTAGGGAAACTTATGTTACCCTCTAGAATTCAGTGGAGATGACTTCTGCCAGTGAACAAATACTGTACTGGAAATCAGTTGTGCAAAGCCAATTCCATTTTAGAATGCAGGACTTTCTATTGGAAGAGGATGAATTATTTATTGGAAATAAACTACCCAGCAAGCGTAGCTTTTTTTACCTTGTTTGCAAGGTAAGATCTGATTCCAGATTCCATGAACGTATTTGTTATTCAAAGTCTTTTCCAATAAAAGGAAACATTCTGCTGTGCAAACTGTCTACTGGCTCTTTGTGGTACAGGACCAGTCACCTCCAATAGGGCATGGCATAATTACTTGTCAAACAGGGGTGTAAATGAACTTCCCAATCCACCTACCTCAATGTGTCTAAGTTACAGGAAGTCAGACCCCTTGTCAAGAAAAGTAAACTTCCATCACAACGTGAACTTTCCTTTAAGCACTTTAATGAACAGTGAATTTGCCAACAATGCAAATGTCTGAAGTGGTATTTGCTTGTCATTTGAATGACCACCTCCGGGCTGGGTTATAAGGACACTTCTTTTGTCTTGACTAACGCAGACTTCTTCAGCTACCCCTTCCCACTACCTCAGCTGGTGAGGCTTTGTGGTGGAACAGGCTGAAAAAGCATCTAGAGGGGAAGATAAGAGGACAATTGAGCTGGCCTGTTTGCTTCCTGCTACTGCAAGAGGATGACTTTATCTCCCTGTCCTCTCCTCTGTTCTCCCTGCTTCTGGCTCATGAGCCTCACCTGTGCCCTATGCATCTTTCCCTCCCTCCTCCCCAGCTTCCACTAACTCTGGCACCCACTGGGCTCTTTGCTGAGATGATTTCATTCACAAAGCCCCCACAAAACTATTGGTTTTCTTTGGCAGACTTAATTTTCTGCTTGTTGCATTGGGAGTCTGTTGAGTGCCAGTGCTGGCACAAGAGTGAAAAGAGCATGCCCTCCCCTTTTAGGTGGTAGTGAGCTCCCTAATATGAAAGTTCACTTTAAATACTGGCCTTAATAGTGAACTTAAACGTGTATGCAATTGCAGCGTGTGAAGGCACAGACTCCAGGTGAGATCCTTTATTGCATACATAAGTACTGGTTATATACAATCACTTACCCACCCAAGTTCTGCCCTAGAACATGCCTACCTGCAGCAAAGCACCCTTGCAGCCAGTTCACACCCCACCAAGCTGTTTGCTTCCTCCATGCTCATCTGAGGAGGGCTCTTCTTCCCCCACACTTAAGCTGTGGGAGGCTTTCAGCACACCCCTCATTGCAGGCAGGTGTGCACAGAATTGATTTGCAGGTGAGCTCAGAGAGCCAGATTTGGTGTTAGTTGTTTCCTCACTACATTTTAAGGCATAATCACTCTGCAGCCTGGCACCCAGGCAATGAACAAAACCTTTTCTCAGAAAGAGCCCTTACATGCAATGACTGGAGAGACTCATCCATCACACATCGAATAGGGGAAGATCACCAAATAAATGATTGTCCCTGTAAGTGGTACCTTCTGAGAAGGAGAATATATTAGAAGTAATATTCATAGGGAAAAGTAGCTGTACTGATAAACTGACACACAGAGGAAAGTTTTTCAGAACCTTCCTCCTTCCTGAACCAGAGGACTCTAAACACCCTGCAAGGGCCTTCCAGTCTCTGGATCATGGAAATGGTGCCCTTACCAGGTCTAGAAAGCAGCCTGGGGGAGTTAAGACATGAGGGGACCAAGCACACCAGGAGTGTGATGCTACTGGGTTGACAGCTAAAGGAAACAGGTCTGAAAAGGAGAGAAGCATCCATAAGCACAACTAAACGTGTAGGAATCTCAGACCCCTGAGATGGATTGACATTATGGACATGGCAGACTTCTAAACAGAGACTACAGTTTCTTAAGGTCAATTGCCTGATTTCCTTTAAAAGGAGAAAAAAAAAAGTACAAGAACATCGAGGCTCTGGTAACTGAAATGCTTTGAAAATTAAACACTGATGCAGTTCCAGGCAGAGGTGGATTTTGTTTGTTATATATTGCCTAGAGCAAGGAAGTGCAGAAAAGTCTTTGGACTTTCACAAACCCATTTACTGTGGTATTGGTTTGCACAATATCTGGGAAAAATACTGGAGCTGGAATCAGTGACTCAGGACTTGGGAGTTATGAAACTGTCCGAAGAAAAGTACAGACTGAGGAAAACAGGGCATGAGCAAATAAGTAGATCAGAACGTTATTTCCAGAGTATCTTTTGCAGGTCTGTGGGAACAAGCTCTGCTTTTGCTCCAACATGATTGTAAGCTTTGAGGATGTGGGTAGTCCAGTGCTGAAGCCAAGTAAATACATTCTGCTACAAAAAAAAAAAAAAAAAAAAGGCAGTAGCAGCAGCAGCTGCATTGGAGTCCAGACAGCGTGAGCTCGTATCTGTTCTCAAAAGACTACAGAACAGAATCACGGGAGTAGTAACAAGGTCTCTATGGTGTAAGCAGACTGAGACCTGAATGTGCTTTCCTGCATGTGTACTGGAAAGATGAACTCTCATGTTGGAAGGAAAAAGAAGATCTAGGAAATTAAAGCTGGCCAAGTATTTTGAGACCTTAGAGAAGCTGGAGAGAGAGAGAGAACATCTTTTTGGTCCTTTGGACTTGACTCCTGTCCTAGGGCAGAATTATTTTTCTGTACATGCAGCCTTGGTGCAGAGGGCTCCAGAGGAATGAGAAAGGTCTAGCAGCTATTTCCATTGCCCAGATCAGAAGCAGGGATGTGCTGTTAAAATAAGAATGGTGGGTTCTGGCATGAGTTAGGGGAAGGAAGGGAGACAGCAAAGGTTACTTTCTCCCTTTCATTGTGGTCTTCTGGGTGCAAGCCTGAGCAAACAAGAAAATAACATTGCCTGCCCAACCGAACATGGATGGTTCCTGGGAGAAGAAAGGGCAGAGGCTGCAGGAGTTTTCTGAAGGCAGTTTTCACAGTCCAGGAACCGAACTGCCTCCAGCACAGCTCTGCAGTGAGAGTGTGTTGTGCAGCCACTTTAATGTGACAGAATATGAGAAAAGAGCTGTTTATAGAAAAGTATTCTTTTCCTACGGACAGTTTGGCAGGTAGTACTTCTGGGGCTTAGTAACTGTTTAGCCATAACATGGTAAAGTAACATAACTAACCTAAGGGTATTGAGTTTTGTAAAAACAGATATGTTTTAGACATCCACATCTTAGAGGAATTTGAGAAAGGAAACATACAACCACGCAGACATATCCTCTGAAAGCTGCAGCAATGGTCACATGCTGTTGAGTGCAGCATTAGGGTTCTCAGGCCACTGTTTGGTCCAAGCTCAGCCAAGAGTATATGGGACAGTTACTTTTCGCTGGGATTTTTGGCAGTGAAGTACTTCTTTACTCAGTAGTGCAGATACAGCTAGGAAGATAGAAAACATTTTTAGGCAACAAAAAAAAGATTTAGGAATTTTATGCATCCCAGATGGAATGGTGGATATTGAGCAAGCAGATCCTAGTGGCCTCTTCTTGTTCTCTCTCAGGATGTTTTTATACAGCAGATTACATTCAAATACCATGTGAGACATCTTTGTAGCCAGGACCTTTAAGCCAGGAATGTGTGGATGTGAGGATCTTTGAGGGAATAAAGAAGGAAATAATACCATGTTGAAGGAGAAGACTGGGAATAAGACAAATTTGCAAAAAGCTTGAAGACAAAACCAAGCACATTCTTCTCTGCTGTATCTGAAGGGTGTAATGGAAAGCATTATCGAGGGAACGCTGAGGAACATACAATTTTGTGAGACCCACTAGGGTCCAGAGGGACCAAGCCATTGAGCTTCAAAAGCAGGGAAGGAGTTGGTGAACCTGGGCTTTGGCTGGATATGAAGCCAATTTCCTTCCTCGTTTTAGAGCCCTGATTAATATTGCTGTTCCACTGACAGAATCATTGGCCTGGCTGATCCTGGAAGACTGTACTGGTACACTGAGAACACTGTAGGACTACCACAGCAATGTGTTTTAGGAATAAACCAACTCATTTTCCCCAAACCATTTCTTGCAGTATTACAGGAGTGACAGAGAGGATCAGGACTCCTGCACATGAGTGACAGAGATTCCTCAGCTCTCTTGTTGGTGAAGGATGCAACTTCCCTTGGGCAAACAGTTGACAGCAGAATTACATTTTCAGGTTTATTGAGCCCCTCCATATGGTTTTCAATTATACCTTCAGTAGCAGCATCTTACCTTGAGTTTCTATTACAATGTAATAGCAGTTGATGTGATTTAGAAGCACTTTTTGCTTTGCTTATACTCATGAAGAATGAGATTTTCATGGACTCAGACAGAATGAGACTTTATTTGCAGATTTGACCAGAAACTACTGTAAAGCTCAGCGAGAATAGACACAATTATTCATACTCTGTTTCAGCTATAATTTGGAAATTTTCTACCTTATTCTTAACTAATAAATTAATTGAACAAAATTATTATTATTATTGGCCAGTTTGCAAATGGAAACTATATTCCTACTATATAAAGTTTTGGACATACAGTGGAGAATATAAACAAATGTATCAGCCTCAGGTGATCATTCCTACTGTATAAATAATATTATGATAAATTTGCTGGGTGTGTTATCTCTGATGAATAATTCAGCCAGTTGCAGCTATAACGAAGGATGTAGTGGAAACTCATCTACTGAACACATATTTTTGGGTGTCTATTACAACACCCTAGACAACATTTTACTAATCAGCTTTTATTTCTCAGGGCTTTTTTTCATGTCATGGAATCTTCAGTATTTATTTATATGGGGAGGATGGAAATGGAATTGGTTGATATTTTTTTCCTCAATGTACATTACTCTGCTTCATTTACTTTGACAGTGAAGCATTGTGAAGGATGATACACTTGAAATATTAAACATTTTGCTAGATGCCTGATCTTGCAGTCCCTCCCTGTGCTGAACTAATTCACTTTGATGTCCATGTGAGTTTTGCACAGAAAATAATTACATGAACAGGGCCTAAATTTTTAACAATTTGTTATACTAATAACAGAAAAACCACACAGAGATAATTGACCTTGAATTCTCATACATGCGTACCTCTTTATCTTACCATGTAGAACATCCAAGATGGTTAAATCTGGTCCCTTGCAATAGCAATAAGGACTGATACTTGAGAGGATGCTGGAAGCAAAGCGATTGCAGCACCAAACATGAGCTGTGAGTCTGTTGATAACATGCAACCTATGATAAGAAAGGCATGCTTGTCTTATTAATTATTTATATTTGGAATGTGCTTATAATATTCTAGCAGAGGCAAGGTTTGTAGGGAGATATAATTGGGAATCAGTTGGGCTAATAAATGACATATCAAAATGAATTTTAATTAGTTTAGAAAAACATTTTGGAGAAGCCTTTGTATAAGAGAGGAAAATTAATAATCACACACCATCTCAGCTGTTCCTTCTCACAATATTAGGTTGATAGTGGAGACCAAGTAGCTTTTTGTATCTATGTAGTAAGGTGTTTCTTCTGCACAAAGGTAATCCTAACATTCCCCAGGTCTGAGGGTGGCTCTTGTGACTGCAGCCTTGGTAAATTTTAATACAAATTAGAATCCCAAGTTATGCTGGGAGTGTCCAATTGTTCTAGAAAAAAAAGTCTATGATGAAAAATGAAGGAATGCAAAAAAATGGAAGTTAGTTTTTTTCTGCTAGTACCATGGAAAGGTTACTAAGTCCACTCCTGCTCATAATGACATTGCAAAGCGATGTAGGAAATCTGTGCTGGCTTCAGCTGTCAATCACTGTTTAGAAATGTCACCAATAATTTGTACGCTGGAAGTGCTCAATGTGTGGACCCCTGGCTCTAATTGGATCCACTGGTTTCAGCTAAATCTCATCCTGTCAGCAGCTCAGCAGTAGGTAGGATACTGAAGATCTAATGAATCCAGTAATAACTTTAAATTGCCAACCTGGATTATTTTAATTTTTTTTGCCAGTGAAAATAGTTTTGCTTTCTTGCGGAAAAATGTATCTTGAATTAGTTCTTAAACAACTACGCTAAATTACTGACCAGGCAGGTGGAACTTAGACATTTTGTGTGTGTGTGTGTGGGGGGGGTATCTGTACTGTTCCTTCAATAGAGAAAAAGATAATTAGGAGAGAATGATGACCAGATAAGTTGGATCAGAGAAATATGATGCTTTTGTCTAATAAGCATAGAACTAGTCATAGAAGTAAACCTTTTTTTTTTTTTCTTTTTTCTGAGAAATAGGGATGAGGAAGCCAGAAATCTGTACAGCAACCTCCTATATTGTTTCAGTAGCTGCTTTTGTGAGGTAGAGGCAGTGCTGCTGTTTCAGCTCTGAAGTTTCTTAACCTGGTTGTCTAAGGACATGAGATGTACACACCAGTGCTACTCATCTGTGTCCGTCTGTCTGCCTGCTCATGCCTTCCCCCAGCCATTTTAGAAGCTGTGATGAAAGTTTAGTAAATTTGACAAAGGATTAAATGTCTCACAGGTATCAAGTGCATACAAATTTTGTTTACCAACATAAAAAGATCCTATTCAGTGCTCACTATCTGGGTCAGCCTGCTCACAGTTATGCCTGTGGTAGCAAGAAAGCCATCCTGGCTGTCTGGGCTCCTGGCCACAGAGGTAGTGACAGCGAATGAGTATGAAACCCTGCACTATCAATCCCTCCATCCCCTGCCTAGTTGCAAGGTCTGGCAAAGACACCTTAGTGATAAAAGGTACTATCTCTGGCTGCTGTAGTGGGGGTGACACAGGCAATCCCCACTTTGTGAGGAGAGGATGGAGAGACACAGCAGCATCGCAGGAGGCAGAGAGGATGTGGAAAGCTTCTGGAGGCACTAGGGAGCTTGGTGGGTGTGGGGACACGGAAGGCAGCTGCAACTAATGTGGGAGTAGTATTGGGCTGGCACACGTGGGAAGATTTAGGGACATGCAGGTGGGAGATTAGGAAGAAATGTAGAGTTACTGGTGATGCTGGAGAACACAGGATACAAATCTAAAGGCAACAAATCTTAACTAGCTGTGCAACACATGGAACAGTTGGGCTTGGTTTGTTTTTTTTTTTTTAGATCTGACTCATTACTTCCTAGATGTGTCTGTGCTGAAATGGTACTGCCTTAATATATAAGGCAGCAAATCTATCACTCAGATGAAGCATGAATACTTGCAAGAACACCTGAAAGTATGTTCTTGTGAATCTTTTTCTAAGCTAAAGGTGTTTTTCACAAATATGATGTATCTTTTTGTTCTCCAGCTACATAAGTGTATATCGTGTATCATAAAGCTGAACAAGGTTTACACAAGCCATAACTACAATATCATCATAGCTTCCTTGTTCTAGGAGCTGAACATATATATCCAAAACCCATGCACTCTGTCTGAAGACATAAGTCAGCTTTTTTTGAGACGGCTATTATGCATTCATAATAAAATCAATGAACTAGAACTAAGAACAACTTTTAAGGCATTGACTTTGTCCTTTAGTAAATTACGGACTTCGTTCTGTATTGAATATGGAGTAGTCATTTTGCATGATCAGTCTAACCTATAGTATTTTTCCAACCTCCCCTCTCTCTGCGACGATAAAAACAATAATAATAATTGTAAAGGAATAGCAAATCCTGCCTTGTATTAATAGTTCCAGTTTTTCTAGTGTAAAATTTTCTGATTTAAAGTATTTTCATGACAAGCTATAGTTTTGCTTGGTGATTATCTCATCATTAAGGTTTGATTTTCTGATATTTTCAGATATTCTTTTCTATTAGTCTAGCCCCAGCAACATCTTCATTTATTACTTTCAATACTTGTTCTCACTTCTGAATGCTTGCAATATTAAATGCCAATACACTTCATTTCCCAATGGTCTGAAATAGTCTGAATATGGTCACCTCTGGCCACACTGAAGAAGCCTGTTTGACAGGATTTTTAAAAAGAGACAAACATGTGCTCCTCATGCACTGGAGAAGCACAGGTAAGTTTTGGATGTGCTTGACTGACTGAGCTTCCCCAAAGTGATTGTTTGACTACATCTCTGATTCAGTTGTACTGCTAATAGTGTGCTAAGATACTGAAAGTTCAGGATAGAATCTTTCAATTATTGCTTCATGCCAAATAAATGAATTTTGTTTAGATATCGCATTCCCTTATGTCATAATTTACCCAGGTTTTACTGTGACTTAATTCAGACTCTCAAGTCCTTCAGCTTGTTTTCTCTCAGTTCCTTTTGATTTGCCCACATCCTCCTGGTGCTGAAGTATCCAAAAGAGAGGAGAGGAAAGCAATTGCAGAAGCAAGATAAACTTGGAATGTAGGAAGCTGCGGTTGAATTATTTTATGTGTAAGTTGAGTTGGAAACTGCAAGCACAGTACAGAAATAATATATTCAGATTTTGGCTTGCAAGAAAAGGAAGCAACCCATATGAAAAATGACCACAAAAGGAAATGGGTAGCTGAAGAACAGGAGGACGTAAGCCTGCCACCTGCCTCCTTTGGAACGAAGTAGCTGGTGTATGCATGTTTTGCTTGGATCCGTTTCAGTCCAGCTTTCAAAACTTCTGCTTTCCTTAATCTTGGCTCCTTTCACGGTGGGATCTCCCCAAAGATCTGTTATTATTTTGCTTCAGGTAAGTTAGTTACTTTATACTGCTGCATCAGCCAGAGCTGCAGTCCTGTGAGCAAATGTTGCATAAATTATGAAGAAAGGAAAGAAGGAGAAAAAAAATCCATTAGCAACACTTAGGTTGTAAGTGTCTGATAACTGTTTTAATAACTGTACATTTGTCTTAAGCATCAAAGACTCCGAAAGCAAGTATGTGGATTTGCAGCTTGTTTTCATAGTTTTGTGTATCTGTAGGTGGAGAAACAAAAATAAACATAGATAGCACTGAGTGGAACGAGTGACTAGAAAGCTAAACTCCTTAGACTTTTTGAGATATTTTATCCAGCTAGGAAAGTTTTGCTAGAGATCTGCATTAAATGCTAAAGAAAAGGTATTATTTAATTAGCTAGTATTTGTAATATAAATGATCAATTAGTTAGTGGGCTGGATTCCTTCCCTGAAGAGGGCTGCTTAAAGGGACAGTCTGTGGAGGAAAGGAGAGGTTGCAGCATAATGTGCCTGCAGCTTCCCTTTTGCCTTTGCTGGAGATACAGAGGACAGCTAATATGACAGCAGCACTGGCTGAGGGAAGAACAAACAAGGGACAGTCTTATCTGGTGCTGTGCTGTACTGCTGCTGTCAGTCTTCTGACTGACTTACCCTAGTAGGAAATTCAAGGAAATGGGAAAGTGCAGAGAAAGCTTCCTTGAGGCATGAATGAGGTATATGCACATAGCCTCTCATTTAGGGTATATTAGGATTTGGGAAGTCCGAAAACTATGTGTGAGTTTTTCAAATAAGAGAGATGTGAATACAAAATTAACCCCCAGCAACTGTCAAAGTCTCGGCTGGGAACCTTGCTAGCTGGAGAGCCAGGACAGGGAGGTAAAGCTAAAGGCAAGTTCCTATTCCAGCCACGGCAGAAAACCAAACCAGCACAGCAGCTAGGACTATATGAATGATGAGTCTTGTATCTGTAGCCTGAATGGCTGTCTGTGTTTGAAGATCATAAAAATGTCTGAGTTGATTTCTTCTGCTGTGCTATAAAGTCCCATTTTAGAGCAAAATGTACTTCTGCAGGTGCCTCATCCAAAATGTGTGTTAAAACAGAAAAGCTAGGCCAGCACTGCAACAGAGGAATGTTTGGGAAATATTAACTGGAACGTTCATTACTAATTTTTCTAGGGACAGTTTTTCAGCATTGAGCTTCTCTTGCAGACAACATTTCATGCCTGCAAATAATTACGAACATATTTTTCATATAAGCAGTCATGGTGGTTTTATTGAAGTTTTTGAAGCTAAATACTAATAATTACAGCTGCAAATCAAAGGTCAAAGTTGAAGTACCTTTACTGACTTTCAGGTCTACATTGTTTCTGCAAAAAGTCAAACTCTAGGACATTTGCTTGTCCCATTTAAGTAGTGACAAAAATTCCCAATGTTTTCACAGCAACAAGAGCAGGAAAGAACCTATAGATTATTTTCTAACTGAAATTAGTGGTTATTTGAATATGAGATCCAAGTTGGACAAAAATGAGAACATCTTCATGAAGAGATGTTTTCTCCAAATACTTTTTTTTTGTTCTCAAGATTTTTGGGTTGTAAGTCTGCCTCAAAAGATTTGTACTAACTTTACTTCAGTGTTCTTCCTTTTCTAGATTATTCCTAGGCACTCACCTGTTCTTTGGCAATGATTAATCCAAGATTTTCCAGTGCTCCTCATACACACAGGAGCAATTAATGCTCTGTCTCTCCTGTATGTACATCTTTCTTACTTAGGGATGATTTTCTACTTCTTTCATATACATCCCATGTCACCATGGCATCATTTGTACATGGTGACGAATACACAAGCATGGTAGTAACAATGGTTTTGAATAGTTGATTGCTCAGTAAAGCTCTGTGTAATTAGTGGTACAGTAATAACTTTTTGCCCTGAGTTCAGAGTCCCCGCCAAAGTTTGGCATCTTCAGCAGGTGATGTGAATAGGTTCACTGTACTGAGTGCAGAAGCACGTGACTTTTCTCTCCTCATAACTATTTTGTAACATGGGCTGCATTTCTCCTACACACTACTCTACATTTACATACTCGAAAGCGGAAGGCGAAGCTCTCCTGCCACTAAATTACAAACCCCCAGGGCGCTTCCCCAGGACAGCTGGCCATGGGTGCAAGGCTGTGCCACAGGAAAGGCTCCGCTGCTCCGTCTCTCCTTGCCTTGCTGCTATGGCTAGGGCTTCTCTCTGCCATCCTGTCAGCTGCTTTTACCCATGGACAGTGAGCAATTCTCTGCCTCTGCAGCACTCACCTGCCACTTCTCGAGTTCAGAAATGACTACTCAAGCCCAGGAAAAAGCCACAGCGTCTGCTGCATTTTAATTCAAGTGTTCACAGGTAGCTGGCAATTAGCACTAACCTGCCTACCGCTGCCTGTACAAAAAGACAATGAGAACTAGCACTCCTTCTGTTTGATTACGATTGCTAAGAAAGGCTGGCTGAAAAGTGTCCGAGCTGTTCCCTCTCTGTCCCTCACCCAGCTGACTCTATAATCACCAGTCCTTTCCACTCAGCTTGTAAAATAGCAGTTAGCTAAAGAGCAGAGGTTGAAAAATGCCAGTCACTTTCATAACTGTATGGTAACCTCACACATTGGGTAGCTATGAAGGGCTGTGATGTTGCCACACATCTGTGATTTTTCTGTTATAATGTGGACAACCCCACGTACAAATTTGGCTTAAATCATAAGCAGGTTTGAGCATTTCCTCTGTCTCAGGTCACATTGTACAGCAGGAAAACGCAGACGTATTCCTCCTTGTAAAGCAGTGTCGTGAGTCCCTGCAGTAGGTGAGACAGGACTAAGAAAAGATTATGCTATTCTAGGAGTGGAAGGAGCTATCACAAAAGTTTTCCCTTTTACTGTCTGTTTAAAGTAATATGCAGTATAGTACATACAGTAAAAAAAGCAATGCATAAAATGAGGCCTGAATAAGGTCTCCTCCACCCCACTCCCCCTGGACACTTGCTCCTGCTCCTTGCCTCTTGATGACACTAACACCTGTGTGGTAGCAAAGGTGAGTTGGATCAATCCACCGAGCCAAGGGACAAATAACCCTGCAAGAAAAAGTTGGTTTTGGGAATAGTTACATGCTCATGCAGACGTGTGCATAGGACAGGGCAGGAACACCTGGGACAAGGGACAAGTGCTGGGAGCATATCCTGGCCTCTCATGCTGTACTTGAGAAGCTGGTGATTAGACATAGAAGCAGGCACTCTGCTTAAAACTGTTTAAGTCACCTTCTGTAATCAGTGACCTTGCAGTCATCAGTTAGTTATCATGTAGCTGATACATTTCAGAAGTGTTTTTCAGAACAGGATTTTTACCCTTATGTGGGCATTCAAAGCTGGTGTAATTAGTAAACAGAATGTTTACTTGACTTGAACAGAAGCAGCAGGCTGAATATAGCATTTTTTTTTTTTTTGTGAAAGGTATGAATGATCTACTTGACAGTAGAAAATGATATCATTGTTGTGGTTAAGCCATTCACACTACCTGTGACTAGGGGAAGAAAAAAATACTTGTCTATCCCTCAGCCTGAACTAAACACTTGAGGTTTTGGCAAAGCTGGTGGTTAGCTGGAGACACAGAGATACATATGCAGAGATTCTCACGCTGATCTGTGCAGCCTACGTGGTTTGAGAGGTTTCAGGGAAAAAAAAAGTTTCAAAATTCTTTCTGGTTAAACATGACTAACAATGAGGTAATGGTGGCTCAGAAACATGTTGTAGTTAAGGTTGCACTCTAGAGACTGTGGTTAGCTTCCCAGGCTCTGCAATTGGGCCAAGAAAAGTAATTACAGTGATTAATAATAATGTTTGATTTGCCAGTCACACAGTCCATTCCTCAGAGCTGGTTGGTCTGGAGGAGGGGGAGGTAAATTGTAGGAAGGAAAATTAGACCAACAAAGTACAGTTCTTGCAATGTATAACCAAACACTGCTGGAGCCAGCTCAGCCTGGCATCAGCTATTTTTATACAGCTGTATACTATGGCTGTGTTTTTGTGCTGTACAGCAGGAGTTAAGTTATGTATCTGTATATTGCTGCTATGGGTGTGTGCAGTACAGTATGGGATAATTCACACACTGTACACTACAGCTGTGCTGTACAGAAGAGGCTGCTTCATGTAACATCACCACACAGATGACGCTGTGTTTTCTATACAAGCTATTTTGTAGGTTTGGACACTACAGCAAGGATAACATTTTGCATTTCTGAGGATGAACAGCCAAGCACCTCACCTTTCTGATGGGGATTTACTGGAAATGCAGCAGTAGCCAGCAATGTATGACAGGGCTTGAAAAAGCAGCTTTGGCTGTAGCAATAACCATAAAACCTTAATAACATCCCATTGTGTGCTTCCTGCCCTTGCCTTTAGGTGTGACTGCAGGGAAGGTGGGGTGGCAGGAGGAAGCAGCGGTGCCGCCGGCTTCTGCTGCAGCAGAGCCCGGGGAACAAGGCAAAGCCCAATCCCTTGGCAAAGTTGGGCTTCCTGATTACAGGAGTCCTTGGTGGCACAACAATGAGGAGGAGTTGCCATGGAAACCATTGCAAAAGATTAAGCATATCAAGGAAACCTGATTGTGAGAGAATGGGTGGAAATAGGAGAATCACATTAATGTAGAAACGATGTTTTTGTTTCATTCCGCAAGTCATGGTTGAAACCTTTACATCCACAAACATCCAATTAAGAGAGAAGTTATAGTAAAATCTGCAAGCCCGGTTTCAGTGGAGCACGATTGCTCTATAATTAAAGGAAAATAAATAAATAGTGTTTTACTATCCAAAATGAAAATCCAGTGGTGCAGACTCTGTTATTCTTCACTTTCCCACTGTAGAATCTGCCGAGTTTTTTTGACATTTTGAGGCAGACAGGCCACAGTGACCCCCTGGGATGTACTCACAGGTGCAGTGGCTTCCAGCCATGGAGTGGCCAAATGAATTTCAGATATCTGAGGGAGGAAGGGAACACTTAACTCCTCATTCTCTTTTGTCACATGCTCGCCAGGCTCCTGGACCAGCTAAGCTGCACTCATTTGCAAGTTATGAGAACAGAATGGCAAAGGTCAGCAGTTTATTCTGCCTGTACTGGGCACTGCCTACACCAGCCCTTGGCACACAGCAAAGCAGGCTTCAGGCTGTTTTATACTGATGAGAAATAACTAGCACAGCTGGCTTAGGCAACTGGGAAGAGTGTAGGCATGGAGTTCATGACCACTCCTCCCACTCCTGCTAACGCCCCAGGGACAACCAGGGTCTTGGCATCTGGACCTTACAAAGGGGACTGAAGCCAAGTAACCAGTTAAAGCTTTTATGCAGTGCCAAAAAACCACAGAGTATCATGGATGGACTGGAACATCCAACCCACTGACTCCTGTCCTTGCACCAGCACTTTGATGTGCCACCATCGGCAATTAATTTACCCCTTAAAGATAGATTTCTGGCCTAATATGAAATTAATGACACTGGTTTCAGCCTGCTGCTATGGGAATGTTTCTGGGAAAAGTGGAGATTATACTTCATTAGTGCAAGCACTAAACCCTGTGTCAAAAAAAAGCAATGACGTGTTCTGCAGTAACACAAGACACCCCAAGAATGACAGAGTATGTGTGTGTGGAGGTTCTCTTTTTGTTTGGAATAGATGTCTTGGACAGGCTGTGTCACTAGGGCTGTCTTGCTCATCTCAGAGTCTCTGAAACGATGACACTGGAACATCTGAAGAACACAAATACTTCATCTCCTCCTTGGACTGAGTTGTCTCCATGCACCTCTATAGCTGGCCAAAGCCAAGGAGATGAGGTTTTGCCCAATAAAATTTCATTCAATTTAAGCACCTGTCCATTGACTGGTCATGATCCAGTCTTATGTAAATAGAGTTCCAACTGCTCAAGTGCTACTTTTAAATGAAGATGCATAGGGAGATAACAAAACCATTAGGTTGTCTTGCCATGAATCAGGAAATACAGAGATGCACTATTTTTTTTAATTGAACCTATGTTATGACTAATGCCTGCCTTTTCCATTTGGTTGAAGCATCACCTGACTTGACAGAAACTCACACCAGAGAAGACACACACAGTCCTTCCTGATTAATTTTTATTGCTGAACCCCAACACTTTCATTCAAAGTGTCCTGCACTGCACTAAACCCTGTGTCTTCACAAAAAAAAGTCACTGCCACAAAGTATTTATGGTATCAATACCACACCAGCAGGTGGTAGGTGATTATATTGCATGAGTGGGTCACTGAATGACAGAAGAACATCAGATCCAAAAGGTCGTGTGTCAAAGATGGCTTTGACACTGCAGCTGGCTTTTTTTCATTTACAACTGTCACATAAAAACTGTGACACTGGGCAATATTCGTCTTGATTTTGCAAGATCCCAGAGCTGATTACTGCATAGTGCTTTCCCTAGGATACCTCTGAGAGCCCTTTGGAAACTTGAGTTGGTGCAGATGATTGTTTTAGATGCTGTGAGTAGAAGTGCCCTGATACCGGGGTGATGAATGCAGAATAAAACCCCAGATAAAGAAAATAACTACACCAGCAGACACAAACAGCTGTACCGGTTTCCTGTTTGCATCTGGCTTCAAGTCAAGCTGCTGAGATAGCTCTCTGAAGTCCTGTGTGGCTGGAGCCCTGCTCTGCCTCGACTGCCTCAGTCTCGTGGTAACAATTTTGCAGTGATATTAAAAGCTAGCTGAGATAACCGCTCTCATATTTTGTTGCTGGGGGCAGCCAGGCAGGGTGGAACTCTCTTGGTCTCCTCTTCTGTGTTCAACAAGAACAAACAAGATGTTTTCAGGCTTTGGCATCCAATTCAGCTTCCCTCTCAGGCTCTGTCAGAAGGGGCTTGGCATTTAGTTTGTTGTCTTGGTGGTTTTATATGCTGGCACTGATCAATAGCATGACATGTAGTGTTTGTCACTACTGCACATGGATTCTGAGTCTTGTACAGATCAGGAAATAAAGTACAATTAAATGAATCCATGAAAGTGTGTGTTCTTTTTTATTCTAGCAGTCAGGGGAAATGTATGGAAAAGAAGAGAAAACATTTTCAGCTCTTGTAATTATTTAAGGTTATAGCTCAATGTGAATCTCTGTTAAGAATATACAGTGCTGTAGGTTTTTTTTTCTTTCTTCTGCATTTCCCACACTGTTGTGCTGTACACTTTATTATTGCTGTCACAATCTGCTCTCTGTCCAATATGATTGCTATCCCCAAAGGTTTATTCTACATAGCAAACATCCTGTAATAGTGACCTACTCTAATAACAGGAAATTTATTTTTAAACTGCATAATGCCTGCTCCATATTAATCTGTTTCTTTTCCAAAAAATACTTTGACATGAAAATCTACTAATATTGCCGAATGCCTAATTGGTTTCCACAAAATTTCATGTCTTCGGAAATCCACAGTGTTCACTAATTTGAGATAGAAACGAGGCATTTTTTTCCCCCTCTTCTGGTCAATAAATGCCAAATAACAAATATCAGCAAACAATATTAAATCAGTCAAACATCAAAGGCCAATGCTCATCAGTCACAATCTTTTTGGAAGCCACTTTATTCTCCTCATTTCAATCAGTAGCTGCAAAAAGAATTTAACCCTTGATGTGCATAGATTGTGGTCTAAAATGGCTTTTGACTTGCCAATCTGGTGTTCCAGAACAGGTTAATTCTTTTTTTCTAACTGCATGCCTCTTCCCTCTTTCTTTACCTAACCTTGACTTTGTGATGTCTCTTTGAGGTCAATGACACTGCTATCCAATGTTTGATGAGACATCTGTGTTGATTTTTTTGTCTGTAAATAATTTTCTTGGTAAGCAAGAAAATCCATCATGTCAGATGCTTCTTCAAAGGGCCCAGTAAGTTTGCATTCACTGTCTCTGCTGGAATAGCTAATGACTAGGTATAAGCCTTTTGGGTTTGCTAACACAAAGAACTAATACATCTTAGACCATATTTTAACACACTTAAGCCTGAAGGGTCGAATTATCAAATCTCTTTTCTATCGAAGTTCCAATTGCATCTTTTTTTTTCACTTCCTTTAAACATGATTTGACAGTACTTCTTCCAGATCCATAATATATATTCTATTGCCTGCCTCAAGGATATCGTATGCATCTCTATCCTAATGAAGCTGAGTTCTGTATCTACTGCCAGCCTATTTTCTCCCAGATAAATCACCATGTCTTCTTCTGTCAATGTATCTACAGTAATGCACAGATGAGGACACCAGCTGATTTCCACTACTCTGTCTCTCTTCCCCTTCATCATGGCACTCTACTACATAACTAGCCCCTAGCACTTCCTTCATCACTACTATGACACTGATCACCTCTATGTTTCATGGTTTTTCCTTTTACATCTTTATTGGGGCCTCATGCACTCAGACCCATTTGCAAGAAAGAAAACTTGCTTTGTGTGTTAGGCCCTCCGAGAATTCAAACAAAAATTGAAACAAAGTTTAGCAAAACTTCAACATAATTTTATTTCCAAGTTTGGTTAAGTCCTTCTTCAGATAAAATGCTCACAAAGCTGTTATTGATTCTGACAGGATGGGTGTGCTTAACACTTCACATTAGTGTTTTCCCATGTTAGCATTTGACTTGGGCAACATTTAATAAAAAGCCTAACGAGTCATGTCTTAAAACTGGAACTGAGAGAGAGTGTAAAGCCAGTAATTTTTGTATTTGGTGCCAAAATATCCTGGGAATGAGCACATTGCTACCATTTATATTTGCTAAAATGTGCATGCTGTCCACTGCCTGATGGGTCACTGTACTCTTTTCAAGGGTTTTGAGTCAGTAAAACAGTTACAAGATGTATGGTTGGTTGTGCTTCCAAATCTCTAGATGGATAGTGACTTTATTTGACTTATGTCTAATTAAACTTCTAGATAGATGACAAATGTCTCTTCCAGTTCTTTGATGTATTTGTCTTTGAAATGCTAGTTGCATTTATGGAATCCCTGTCGAGGAGTAGGTATGGCTGAAGCTGCCCTGCCTGCATAATGATGAGCTGCAGCCTGTCCCTCTACGCTGTCGCAGTGACAACTGGAAACCAGTGCACCAAATCCTTCACACTCCCATGGACACAAGTGATACTGCTAGGCAAACTGGTCTTTACATAAGCTCATGTTGCCATTTTTCTCTTTTCCTTCTCTTTGGCTAGGTGGGATTAATAGTGTGTTTAAAACAAACAAACAAACAAACAAAAAACCAAACAACAACAAAAACAAACAACAGCAACAAAAAGAAACTCAGTTTGTTCCCTGAATGCATAGCTGATTTCTTTAGTGTAAAACACCTTCCATTTTACTTCTGTTTCACGAGTTTCATGTTTAAACAATTCTACCACACACAATTAAAATAAAATATAGAAGCATATCAGAACACCTTGGGGTTTTATCCATGTCTACATACACACTTGCTTGTCCAAAAAGAGAACATCTGTATACCAGGACACTGCAAACAACGAAAAATTAATAAAATGCAAAATTTCACAGGTTTCTGTAAACAGTTGGCAACTGTACAAGTCCTGTCATGTGTACTGTTGTAGCAATGTCCTATCAATTTCTTTAGAACTATGTTCCATATAAGCAAATCCTCTTTGATATCTTGTTTAAAAATATGCCAGTTCAACACACTTTTGCAATAAAAAAGCAACTGGCTGACTTCTAGAAAAAGATGTCTCATGCTGGAATGCCTACAATATTTAAGTAAAAGTAAAGATTGTACCTGTTATGATCACTAGTTTACACCCTTTTTAAATAGCACAGCAATTTTCCTCTTGAATCTAGTTCCGTTCCAGCATTCAAAATCTTTACAAAGACAGCTGAATACTGAGGTCAGATGCAGTGGGGCAGAGCTTCTCATTTTCTGGCATGCGGGTGTTTCTGCATTTTTATACAAAGCTTGTAAAAAGTAATTTACGAGCTTGTGTAGGAGTCTGTGCCTGAAGAGAAAAAAGTTGGTGTGATTATGGACAACAATGAGGAAGGTGAGTTTCCACTGAAAACATGCAATGGATGGATAGAAAATGAAACTTGAAAGAGAACTTTTGCTGGCATTTGTATTGTCAAAACTGTTCTGACCTTTAATTGGTACATCCAGCACTTTTGTCTAGGTCTATGTCTGGAGTATATTTTTCTAACAAAGTTGACCTAGTACTAAAAGTAGCTACAGTCATAACTTTCTCTTGACTACTAGTTGGCACACATAAAAAATATCAAGGAAATATACCAGAGAAAGAACTATGGATTCCAAAGAAAAATAATATATTGTAAGAAGAGCAGCAATAAAGGTATAGACAAAATGAAGGCAACAGCACCGGATTAGGATCACAGAATAATTTGTGTTGGAAGGGAGCTCTGGAGGTCATCTGGCCCACCTTCCCACTCAAAGCAGGTAGCAGGGAGCATCCAGCTATACATTAAAAAGACTGAAGTTCACTTGCAAAGCAAAACCTTGAAGAGAAAGTATTTTTCTACAGTAAGCTGCTTGTCTTCTCTTTAAGACTTAATAAGGTATACAAGGTGCAAATAACCCCCTCTGCGATATCATTCAATGCCCAGAATACTGCATTAAACAGCCCTCTGTATCAACTGCTTATACATCCATTTTTTGCTTCCCAGCCCAGCTCCTGCTCCCCACAAAGCCTGCTGAAGTCACATAAGTGCTGATAATACCAAGAATTTGGCCTGCACTTTATCAGCAGCCCTCAAATCTCATTACCAGGTGGGCAGACACCATTATCTCTTTATCCCATTGGGAATAACAGTGTACAGAGAAGTTCCTTGCTGAAGGTCATACAGCAAGTCGCTGGAAGAGTCTGAAACTGGGGTCTTCCCATCACAGACACTCACATGTTGATAAAGCTGCTGGCATTGCATCCATGTAGTTATCAGGACCATTAACTGAACCTCCTTGTAGTGGAGATGGGAGGGCTAGTGACTAAGAACCATCAAATGTACCTGTCTAGAAAGAAGCTCTTTGTCCTAAAAGATAAGAACTAAGCTAATGTTTACCTTATGCTTAAAATTCAGGCTTTTCTGGTGTTTCATGTTGATGTCACAGTTTACTTTTTGTTGTGTAGTGGGCCCACTCAAAATACTTCTTTTCCCTTAGAAAAATCAAGAGTACGAGATACCTAAAAGTGGAAATGTTGCTAAAACCAGTACATACAAATTGAACTAGAATGAGCATTTCAGGTATATCCACTATGGAATACTCATGAAGACAGTAAGAGGGGCTATTGAAGCTTATCTCTGCTATAATACTTTGCCAGTGATCTAGCAAAATCTGGTAATTTTTTGCTACTATTTCCATTGATGAGTTTTGTTTCATTTCTTTGTTATCCCTTCGTAGGATCAGGCAGATTTTTCTGTTTATCTATGCAATTATTTTATTTGTTGACTCTTTCTTTTCTTTGTTTCTTTCCCAGGAGATATCTATATTCATTAGATCCCTAAGTCTTTTCTTTAAGTTCTCTAGTTACGAAATACAAGATATAATCCCTCAATTTATTCCAGTTTAGGAAAAAAATCAACAGAGGAAAGGCTCAGGATATGTCATAAGATTTATTTCCACTTCAGTATTTTAGACAACAGATGATCCATTTACAAAGCAGTGATCTGTGTCCAAGACTGGACTTTCTTGACAAATGGACATACAAGGCAAAGTTAGTCATTCTGAGTATGATTTCTGATTACCTATAACAGGTACCTGAGCATGTCTTTCTCTTTTATAGTTTGAGAATCTTTGTATGACTCTTTATGTCAAAAATAAAGTCCTGCTGAATTGAACTGATAAACTTCAGGGATGAAATGAGCTCCTGATTGTTGCCAAGAAAAATGGCATGATACTTGGTTATGTTATTAATCTTGAGAAAATGCTTTAGGGTAAAGAATTATTGTTTCAAATATATGTGAGCACTTGTGAAAAAAAGTAGAAAAGCTGAGAGTAGCAGAGGAGAGGCAACTTCAAAAATAATAGAGGACATCTATTTTAATTCAAAATGCTTAAAGTAAATTTAAATGTCTGTTCCTAGCATACTGTCTAAGATAAGCTACAGATACTCACTGTTCCCAAGAAGGTGAAGGTGCAGTGAAAACACCACCGGGAGAATTAATTTCAGCCTATTATTCTTCAGTGTGTATATTGTTCACAGCATAATTCCATTACCAGATACTGTACTGAAATGGAGCAGGCACAGCCAATTGGAGTGTGGGGATCTTGAATAGATGCTCACAATAGCACATTCATTTTCAGCCACTATACAATATGCAAATGTATTCACTGTGATTTGTACTTGACCTTAAAACTTACCATTTACATGCCACAATTCCCGTATGGTGAGACCTGTTCTCAGTTTTCCTGCCAGTTTGACAATAAAGCATCTCACGACAAAAGTTTCACAAATATAGAATTCAGTCAGCAGTATCTTCTGATATTGTTGGGGTTTTTTTGGTATTTCAAAATTAGCCTTATTTCAGGCCATTGTACACAGGGCTTGTAACATTCCTCAGCTCAGGATACAGCAATGACTTAATAAACAGAAACAGATAGTGGGGCAGAAGTAAACAGAATCTCAGTTTCACCAGCAGTTTGGGTTCTGGTGAGATGCAGAAAGGGACAAGAACAAAGAAACCTGTAGCCATAGGCCATGGGGTGGTAGCAGAGGTAGTGCCTGAAACAGTTGGCACTGGATGTGAGTGCTTCTGGGGAGTGGTAGTGGACTGATTGCCCTAATTTAACCAGGGAAGCTGTTCAGGTGCGCGGCCATAAGACGATCCTCTGCAGAAGCACAGGCTATGTGGATCAGTGCTAAAGGGCTACACCTCTTTACCCCTGGTCTGTATTTATGACTAGAGTAGAAGGAACATAACAATACATTTCCTGCATTGATGTTCCTTCCTATCCCGTCCCTGAAACAATTCTGTTTCAACCCAACAGTACTACTTGGAGTAGTAGAGGAGATTAAAATGGTACCAAGCCATGCAGCCAAGATACTCCCTGACCATGGTGAGAGCTGGTTGTGGGATCAGCTTGATCATGTATCTAGTGAATACTGTTGTCCTTCTCTGCCTCTTTGCTTCATCACTAAGTAGAAACAGTGACTGAAAAATAGAATGTAGGCATTTCCGTATTTTGTGAGGGTCTGACAATCTGGAAGTGCCTCTGCTCATTCTATTCAAGGAGTGTTTTTCTACAGTCTTTCTTTTAAATTTTGAATTTTTAATCTGAGAAGTTCTGCTTGACACAGAGAACTTTTAAATGGCCAAGATAAATACTGTTCTATTAAGCAAAACTGTTCTGTGGAACTATGAAACCTACTCAGCTTACCAGGAGGCTCAGGAAGGGATAATAAGAATGGAGATTTAAATTAACTAAGACGTTTGTAAGCTGAGATCTAGCCAACATTTCTGGAAAATTAGAAATCAAGAAAATAAGGCCAGCTATCCAAATATTCTTATCCCAGCTATTTAATTTGCTAAACATACTTGCATTGTGTTTATATTGTATGGTGTATTGTATTTTACAAGGGCTTGGAATATTGTCTCTTGGTAGAAGGGAAGTTGTTAAACAATTGTCCTTTTACATCTGTCAGCTCAAGGCTATTCAGGTTTATTCTACTGGAAGCTGAACCTTTCAACTATTTCCTCACATTCATCTGTCTTATCCCTCCCACGATAGACACAGAGTCCTCCAAAACAAATCCAAGACGTTTGTGAATGACAGGTTACTATATGCAATTGTGAACTCCCCACATCGTAGCCAATGCAAACATATAGATTAGATGTTCTCTGATTATATGAAACCATGTCAGAAAAAAGCTGGTACACATTTCTCTCATGCTAGATACTCTTAGGCAGCAAAATGATGATGTATTACACATTTTGATTAGGCTAGTTCATGCCTAATGTAGAACCCACTTGAACATTGTAGTTTTGAAAGTTTGATTCAAGCTGGTAATAAATGACTTCATGTTCCACTAATAAGAGATTGTGGGAAAGGAGGAGAGACCAAAGAAGACACAAGCTAATGAAGAGTGAAAATAGACTGAAAAATGAAGGGAAGCAGATTCGTCCATCCTTATTACTTACACAAAAGTTAAAACAGGATAGGAATAACTGTTGAAATGTAGACCAAAAAAATTGGTTTCTGACATGTCTCAGCTATGCAGAAACACTCCTGATAATTTGTACTTCACACAGGAAATCATAACCTCATATGTCATTTTGAGAAATTCAGACTTCTAAGATTTGAAAACTTCCTCTATTTTTCTAGCACAATACAGCTACAGTGCTTTAAATTATAAGGGAGTAAATCAAGAATAACAGACTTGACTTCAGTGGAGTTTGTCTGGATTTACATTCTTGTAATTGAAAGCCTTGTTGGTGAAAAGCCATTAGATGTTACACGTACTTGTTCCAAAATGCAAGAGGAGTGATCGGTTGTCTCTGCAATCCGAGTAATGAGACTATTTCTTACATTTTCTCGGGAAAAAAAAATTTATATGAGGTGGGGTTTTTTGCATTTCTTTCAAGTAACAATGAACAAACACTGAAAATGGCAGGAAGGAGAAACAGCAGCAGGGCTCTGGCAAAGGCAAGACATTTAGTGGCTCTGTTAATACACTAACCAAGGCGTTATCGTGGGCGCCGGCAGTGGCCTGTGGCAGCGCGACCCCTCCTGCGCTGGCATGTCCTGCCGGGCACAGCGTGTGCCAGGGCCAGATCCCAACAGCCGGCAGGGTCAAGAGCAACCGGCTTTGCAAGGTAGGAGAGTTTGGCTGTGTGGGTTTAGCTGGGTCAGGCTACCTGCCGTGGAGCTTGGAGAATGGCCCCAGCTTGTTGTATTTACTGTTATAGAAGTGGCCGGTGAAGTTATTCAAGGGACATGAGAGGGAAGTGAAGCGCAGCCACTTCGGGAAGGGTGCAGCGGTTGTCAGCAACTCTTTCCCCTTATCAGTAAACACCTGGAAACTATTTGATGAGGGAATGAAGGAGGTTCAGGCCAGTTCACACTTTCATTAATTGTTGAGGTGGAATTTTTTCCTCCTCTCTTTGTCTCTGAACACAACAGACTAAGAGAAACCTTGCTATCACTGCAGTTTTCTGCAGGGGTAGGTGTGAAGGCTAAAACAGACTTGCCGTAGCTAGCAGCAAAGAAGCAGCAGCCCAAAATCCCAGTCTATAGAAGGAGAAGCGTGACCTGGCAGTTGAGGTTTTCCTGTACTGATCCAGGAGTCAGTAAAATGCAACTTTACGGGGCAGACACTTCTCACAGACCTCTTACACACCCAGATCCAAGGAGTGGACATATCTGTCACACACACACTGGGATGCTGCTAACACCCACATAGCCCTGGGGGAAAAATGCAAAGGAAATCAAGAAACTCTGGCCTCAGCTCCCTTCCTCATGGCCTGCCCATGCCAGTCAGTCCTGCCGTGGCCTTCTGCCCTGCTTCCTCACCAGACTCCTGTCCTAACTCCACTGACTGAGAAACAGACACCTGTGGGAGGCTTGGCATCCCCAGATGGTGGCACTGCCCATGAGCAACCTCCCGCTGCCCAGCCCTCCCCTCCCACATCCATGGGGTTTCTTCACTTTGTAAACTCTCTGGAGCAGCAACTGCTGGTCTGCGTACAGCACTGACGGACACTGTTCTTGGCTGGCCCCAAGGCATAATCAGAGTAAATGTGAATAACAACAATAGTAACAAACAGCATCAACATTAGTAATGACAATAATAATTATTATTGTTATTATTATACAGTCTACCAGAATGACTTGGTAATTATTTGCATAATTTGTATATATAATTTGCATAAACAGAATAAAAGACTGCTCCCATATCCAGAGAAGATCTCAACCATCTTTTGTTCCCTGTATGTGCCAAGGATTCCCACTGGTGTCAGTGGGAGATTTTTTTCCTTACTGATTCTCAAAACCAATTGCTCTGATGACAGAAATCAGTGGGAGTCCCAATAACGTGTGGCTTCATCCAGTGGGGTGCTGAAGGTGCTTTGCTACCTTTATCTCCAATTAAGCTCTTTAAAGATGAAGGTACTCAGCACTTTTCAGAAGCTTCTCATGACGTGCAGGATTGAGCCCCTCAAGACAGCTGTCTTCGGGCTCTGACTATGCAATGCTGAGCAGAGATATTTTTTTTTTTCCTTCTTCATATTAATTGTCTATTTACAAAACAGATTCCAGCAGCTCAAGAGCATTTATGGCCTAATGGAGAAAGCCACAGTGGGTGGCTTTTTGGCTCTCAAAGAGTGAGAGTCTCATCAGTGGCAGAGGGAAGTAAGTATAGATTATGCACACAAGGCAGGGCAAGGAGGGCAGGGAAGCAGAGGCGACTTACAGAGGTGTTTGCAGAGAGCTCTTCCAAAGAGCCTGGCAGTGCCTCCAAGCTGCCAGTCTCAGGAGGACAAACACTCTATTTCAATTTCATGCTGAGAATAGACTTGGAGGCACCAAATGTCTGCAGCAGTGTATGTTGTCATTTCAAGGGTGTAGTTTCTTTAGCCTCTTGCAGTTTTTCAGTTCAGAAGCTCTTGCAGGCTGTGCCTGGGTCTCCGTGTGAGGGGTTAGCCCCTGGCACATGACATTGGGCACTTTTCTCCAAAGACAGCTTGAAAATTGAGTTAGAAGGATGTTAAGGGCTGCATGAAAAGCTGACATTCTATAGGATGGGAGGGCAGAAACTTCAGGTTGCCACAGAGGAGCCCTTCCAGGCTTAGGATTTGTGGTTTAATGCTGTGCTAAATTCTCATATGTTGAGACAGTTTGGCTTTTCTTTGCAGAAAAACAAGAGTCAGTCTAAGAGCTTAAAGATCATAACGCAAACTCTCCAGTGCCCAGAAAGCTCAGGGCCCCTCTCTGCCCCTCCACCAGCCCTCCCTGGGCCAGGAGTGGGGGGGTTTGTGGAGGATCTCACCGCCGGCTCTGCCCTGCTGCTCTGTGTTACCATCCTCCTGCCAGGGAGCCCAACAGCCAGATGAATCCACTGTGTAAACCCTCTTCATCTGTCTCAATACCAGCCGGGTTAGATTATACTGCAGGCTGAGGCATGTTTTCAATGTTTACTTTCTTGTCGAGTAGCCGGCGCTCCCTTTTGCTTCTGGAACTGCTCTGGCTTTGCGGCTGGAGTGGAACTTAACAGAGGACAGGCTGTGATCACTGCTATCTAAACACATTATTAAATATGGGCATGCCAGATCTTACAGGGATCTGGCTTTCCTGCCCTTGTTTAACTTAACATTGGGAATGGGCGAGTCAGAGCTTGCTTCCACTCCACACAAATGTGTCTACACAGAGGTGGGAATTTAAAGCTGCTTAAGTTGGAAAACTGACAGAAAAAGTAATTTGTTGCATGATACTAATTTGTCTTTTGTCTCTGTAAAACCAGCCAATTTGCCTTGATTGTGAGGACCTTCCACAGACCCTCAGAAAAGTTACTTCAAATTAGTGATCTGTGACCATTTCTGACCATAAACCCAGATCTACTCACAATGCCTGTATTTTGTATTTATTTTATGGCTACAATAAAGATGACTTGGGATTGTTTTTTTGTCGTGTTGCTAAACCTTTTAACCTAGCTATTCAGCCACCTCAGTAATCTCTTTTCTTACGTATTATCCCCCATAAACCAGCAACCGTACACACTGTCAGCTGCAGGGTTAGGCTGGTTTTCACAAAGGCCACATTACTGCCCTTGTCCTCACAACTTCCCTTGGGGAATGTCTGGCTGCAGACCTTGAAGCATTTGTTCCACCCAAGATTTTAGTTTTGAATATTGACAGATCATCTGGAGGGAAGATGTTTCTGCATCATTATTCACCACCTTTAGATAACAATGTATGCCCAGGAGAAGAAGATTTTTGACTCTTACTTGTAAGTTCAAAATGCTGATTCAGTTTTAGTGGAAGGCAAAGGTAAGTAACCTGTACACTAACTACGGAAAAACAAGAAATCTCTTCAGATTATTCCCCATTTCTCATCTGATGTATGTTCTTATATACAGAGGTTATTCCCAAAGCCATAATTTTTTTTTTTTCTTGTGGCTGAAAAAATAGTTCGGTGCCTATAAATCAGCAAAGAATCTATTCCCCAAATTTTTCTTGAAGTAAATCTCCATTTTTCTGCTGATGTCCTGCTAGTAGCTTCATCTTCCAAAGTAAATTTTCTCTTCACTCTATTGCTGTCTCCAGATTACCAAAACTGATGCCAAAACTGACTCATAATAGATGCCCACACAGCATTGTTTTTTCATTATACAGCATAGGGGTCGGGATGTGATTACATTATTAGATTTTATATGTGAAAGAAGTGTCTGTATTTGAGGAATCAGTTTGGAGGAGCAGGGAAAAGCAGCCTTTCTGTCCTATATTGAAAGACTAATTCTTAGGGCTTGTTTTTGTGTGTAACCTTAGTTTTTTGCACCTGCACAAAACTAAAGACATTTACGTGTCTAGCTATTATATCTGATTGCTGGCTAATTATGCATGTGAGGTGGGAGATGGGGGAGGGTGGAAAACAGATCTAAAAATATTTTTTTCCTTGGTGTTTTAGATAAACTGAGATATTTCCCATATAAAAACCTTTACAATAAAAGACTTTTGGCAGGGAAATGAGAGGTATGGCATATGAATACCATTACAAATACCATTTTCTAGCCATGGCATCTGAACATAAGTGAAAACATGTTATATATTCTCCCAGCCAAATTTCAAAGCCAATTATTCCTGATTTTTTTCTTCAAATGTTCATTAAGGGCTGGAAAAGAAAACGCATACATGCTTCAATACCAAAGTTATAGCAGGTTATTTTATTCATGGCTTTGTTGAGCAGGACTGTTTGCTTTAGGACTGTGCTGCTCCAAAACTCCTTGTCCTCACTCAAAACAACAGTGTGTGGAGTACAGATTATTTGCTGTCCTGAACACTGTAAATCACAGCTGCGTCAAAGACAGTTACTAGAGGGAGAAGACAGAAGATAGATGAGAAAAAATTGTATTAAGGCCTCTGTATTTTTCTTACTCTAGAAAGGATAAGAAAAAGGAACAAATGAGAAACTTAGTGGTTTTCAGTAATGAAGTACACATCTATGAGAGCTGACCAAATGCTCCCAAATATGCTCATTTTGTCTGGCATTACATGGAAGACATTTTCAGGGGTGCCAGGTTACTAAGTCCTCAAATCCATTTACTGTGGCCTGGAACAGTTGTTGATTTCCATTTCAATAGTTATTAGGGCTTTTTCTTTAGTCATCAGCAAAGCTTGAAATGAATACATTTTATTAGAGTTGGCAAGTCTGAGAACAGATGTGAGATCTCCCATAATCTAAAGGCAGGGAACCCATGGGGCAGCAGCGTTCAGGATGAGGGTTGTTTTCTTCCAGAAAGCATTGGCTGTGGAAATTCTCAAAACATGTGAGGTCTGCACACATTTCAGTTGTGCAAAAGGAGAACCGAGAAGTTTTTTACCCTGTTTGGGTTTTTGCTGTTTTATTCTGTTAATACACAGTGAGCTATAATACAATTCCATCCTGATATATTTATTTGCACTTGCTCGTGACACCTAGCCCAGATTGCACAGACATTTTACAGTATTAGACCCCCAAACCCAGACCCATAAATCACAGAGAACATCTGTTATTCCCTTGTGGGAAGGGTCTTAAAAGAGTGTCTTCTGAGCATCTCTATTGTGTGTCATTTATTACAAGTGGGCCCTCAGCCTGGGACAAAAGAGACCTCCTACGTCCTCTTCCCCAGGCAGCAATTAACTGACCTCATCTTCCCGCCCCCTTCATCAGCCCCCACAATCAATTATCTCAATCAGCCCTTCTGAAGAAGAAAACTGGGCAAACAGGTGGACCATTATTTAAAATAGTTTTGGGCACTTCGAAAAAAGTTCAACACAACAGGGAACTTATGCAACCATGGCTGCAATAGTTGAGAAACTGATTTATGTAAGGGTGTATGAATACAAAGATCATTACAATATTTTCCATGATTTTTTTCCTGAACACATGTTTGTATACACATGCCTGTGTATGAAATAAAATTCCATAGATTTTTGAGGTCTTTCTGATTTACTGGAGAAAGTTTATCCAAGTAGTAGTACTTCTGTACACCTCTTGCTGGCCTGTCAAAAAAGAAAAAAATTTCTTGGTAGGACTGTATAGCTCCTAATTACTGTCATAATAAGAATGTGTGCATAGAGGCTGACTTCAGCTCATGCGGTTAAATAATAATATGGTAGAGGGCAACAGAATATGGTTAAGTACAGCAGAAGTGCTTTTGATCCCTGGACAGTCATGGGCAACAGTGATGAGGACATAAACTTTCTGTCATTCAGGTGGGAGAAGCGATTAAGCTCCTCCCTGGAAGACAACGGTGGAAACAATAGATGCTACTGTTCAAATCACTGTCCTTGGGGCCCACCTTGACTAAAGAAGAAGAAGGGGATATTTCCTGAATAGGAAATAAACAATTCTTTGATTGTGTGAGTACATAAGGAGAAAGTGAATAGAAAGTAGACTACAGAAAACAGGAAGATCATTGACCATGTGGTCTTGGGAGAAAGAAAAAAGCGAAACAAGGTCCTTTGGACACATAGCTGGCAGTACCTCGGTTTGAACTCCTGAACGAGAGAACATTTATGTTAGTCTTAGGAAAAATGAAAATAGAAAAAAAGAATATAGAAAAGTGAAAAAACGTTTTTTACTTTGATCAGTGGTGTCACAACAAAAGTATTACTGAAGTCTAAAGTATTAAGAAAAATACGATAGATGCATGAATGAAAATGTTAAAGAATATTCTCCAGATACTAGTTAGAGAAACCACTCCCATACATTTTGTTTCCCCTTTTCTCTGCAATTGTAAGCTTACAATTAAAGCCATATAAAACTCCACTTTATCAATGGAGCTGCATATGGGTATAAGAGTTTGTGTGCATGCAATGAACAGAAAAATAGTACCACACTGTATATAGTGTGCACATACACACCTTTGATTCATACCATGGTTCATGCCTCAGATCTCTAAGAACTAATGCAGAAATATGTGTCCAGATTTGTAGCATTTTCCAGACAGTTAATCTTTTAGAAAAGTAACAAGGTTACTGAGTGCATCCTTCCTGGCTGGCTTAAATGACTTCAATATTCAAAATGTTCTTTCTCAGCTTCCACTGTGAAATATGGGAAATCAGAAAAGTAGCTGTTTCTAATCTGATTGTTTCAAAGTCCATTCTGAAATCTGTACCCCACCAAATCAATGGCAAAACTCCAACAGACTTAAGTGGAGCCAAGATTTTATCAGTGATCTGGAATACAGGAGTGATTTTTCCAGGCTTTCAAAATAAGTATTTTAATCTGCAACTTGTTTATGCACTACAAAAAAATTTAGAGATCTTGGCATTATTTTATTGGTAGCATTTTGCCATGATAATTAGTATTCTGCCAGTTGACTAGAGATGAGCCCCAAAAGTACATCAAAATGTCAGGCCTGATATTAACAGAGCCTGCAAAACATAGTCTGGCTAAGGAAGATACTGCTGGTTTTGTAACCGAAGTCTCAATATACTGGAACATTTTTACTATGAACAAGCCTATTTTCATTCTTTATTTGAACTAAAAACTAACAGAAATAAGACCCCAAAATTAGAAGTTGTCACTGCAGGTACGCGGTTGCATTATACAGTCTTGGTATTTTTAGTTGATTCACTGAAGTTTTCTTAAATATTTTCTTCTACATTTGTTAAGTTGCATTATTATTATTCAGTGCTGTCATCAATATCAAGTGATCTCCACTTTGCAGAAAACACCCAGTTCTTATTTCCAAAGCACTCAGTTATGCAGCAGATAAGTATTATTACCCCATTTTATAGACATGGATACAAAGGCAGCAAAACATCTTTCTTCAAGGACAAGTTCACGTTTTTTGTGTCTTAGTTCAGTTTGCTATGCAGTAGGCCATACAACTTCCAGCTGGGTGCTGGTGATTAGGTGCTTTTATGGCAAGGTCTTTGTAATTCTTACTTTTTCCTAAGGTAAAGGATTGGTGCATGGCTGTAATGTCTATAAAATGCTAAAGCTGTTAAAACACAGTTTTTGTTGTATGTCATCCAATTTGCAGTTGGGAAATGGTAAAATTTGCTTAAATTGGAAACATATGTTGTGCTGGAAAGTAGGTAATGGAATTGCCACCTTTGCATGTTTGAGTCCCATGCCTTTTCTGCAATTTACATAATAATAAACCTAACTAATGAAGCTATTTTAGCCATTATAGGTCATTTTATTTGGTGATATAAGAATCTTCATGCTAGAGCTGAACAGGAAACATTTTTCATGTCTTGTAAAAGTTTTCACAATTTCAAAATACATGGTCCTGTACAAAATCAGACGAACCCAGAGGCTACTAAAAATGCAGTGCAAAAGCAGCTTCTCACCTATCCCAGCATGGTATAAGTGAAAGGCCAAGTACTTCTTTAGGATATGGGATGCTCAGCTTAGAGCAGGTGGTATTTTCTGATTTTCCCCAGAAGTTCCATGCTTTATAACTGGCATAAACTTTTTAAGGAAAAAGAAAATGTTTTCAATGAATTTGTTTTCCTTGATTAAAAAAATGTTTTGAAAATGTCTCTCAAGCAGCCTTTTATATTTTAAACAAACATATTGTGGCTGAGATACATCTCATAAGAGATGCTGGGCTGAAAGATTTTCTTGCTTTCTCCACTCAGAAATGGGCACAGCTTTTGATATTTATTTTATGAATTGCAACCAGCCACCCTTAAAGTGTGGACTCAAAATGTTCTTTGTGAAAAGCCTGTGACAATGTTATGCAATTTCTCCGTTGTTGCCCTTCCCTCTTCTTCTTTCTCTGCCACAGTCCCACTGTACTTGTTAAACATCTTTAAAGTGAAGGTTTTGCATTTACTTTCAAACCAATGTGTCTTACCTCTTTTATTTTGCTTGGCTGTAATTTAAACTTTTCTTTTAAACCTTCATTCTTACCTTTCAGAATTTCTTCCTGCTTTATTTGACTGTTTTCTCTCTGTCATCTTTTCCTCTTTCTTACTATCTCTGATTGTCATTCCCTTTAGGATGGGAAATGGCTGCAGGCCGAAAGTCAGAGAGCAATCATAAAAAGCTATCAAAGAATGAGTAAAACATGAGAGTAAATATGATAGTGTTGTCTCCTGAAAGCACAATGACAGTACCTAACTGCCTCGCCTGGTTATACACAAGAATATCTTTAGGAATGTTAGAAGGACAAGACGGTATCCTCTATTCAGTCAGATACATGACTACCTCTGAGTGATCACTAATTAAATTACATCCGATAAATAGAAAAATATTCCCTGAATTTTTATAGGGATAAAAACACTATTACCACCACTGAAGACTTCAAGCTTTGATGGAGACTTTGCTTTGAATATGAAATAACGGAAAGAAGAAGGAATAAATTTATATTCCTTCTCCCTCCCCAGTCTACTTAACACCACCAAAGGTGGTGACATACCCTCTGCTGATGTGATGAGCTACCAAAAGTAGTGCAGCATCTGTCCCCTGAAGTTCCCTTGCTACTTCCATTTGTAGTTCGTCTTGCTTTTTATTCTTTCCCCTCTCTACAAGAAAGCATCACCTGACCATAAATAAAATGAAGTCAAATAATATTCTCATAATCCATCAGTAATGATAACATTTTAATTTCATTGAAATTGACTCGATGTTTGTTGTCTGATTTTCTTCTCCATTTCTGCTAGCCAGTACAATCTGGCATTTCTTACATCAAAGAACATGAGATTAATAAAAACCTCACACTAAACCATTGTTCTTTCTCAGTATTTGAGCTGATTTCCAAACACCGCTTTTTACCAGTAAGGATGGGCCAAACACCAGGCATATGAAGGAAAATTCTGTGAGCTTTGATGCATACCCGTAATTCTCAGTTGTCCAGCTGAGAGAGGACAAGAACTGGTGAGAAGATCTGACAAGTGTAAAGGCATGGATGAGCTTACAGAAATTTATTTTTTCCCAAAATAGTTCTTCACCTATAATGCCAGAAACTTTACATTGTTGAACAAATATTACAACAGGAAACATTTGAAGTACAGTAGTAATCACCTTCTCACATTGCCCAAGAGTTTAAACAAGCCTCTATTAAAGGGAACCTATTTGCTGAAGAAAAATTGCTTCATTATCATTTTTTGCATTGTTCTTGTTTTATTGTTATCATGGTTATTGCCATTATAATTAGTCTCATTGCTTCTGCTCTTGTGCCACAGTCATGATAAAAATCAGATGCTCTTTAAGAATTCCTGTTGTAAGAAAAAGACTCTTGCAATTCAACCTCAGAAAGTTCCTCTTTTCCCTTCTGCTGAGCTTTCAGTCCCATATATATTTCAGATCCGTATTTCAAGGACACCCTTGACCTTTTACAGCCAAATGTCACAGCCTTAGCAACTAAGGTTAAAACTGATATATCACAGTGGATAAGAATATTGGTGTATGATGCATCTCTGTATCATGTATCTTCAAGTAAAATACTATTGGTGCTTATGCCATGCCATCTTGCTTGTTATATATTTGTGCATTGCCTAAACCACAGGATTTCTAATCTGTGGTTAAGATGCCTGGATGACAGCACCACTACAATAATGTTCTTACACCGTCTTTGACGTTCAAATGCCAAACATATTCCTTATAAAGCTATCAAGCAGTATATTGAAATTTGTTTGGGCAGCTGCTGAAGTGCGAAGTGTAGAGCTGATTTACTTTACTAGGACAAAAAGTACACTGTGGATCTGCCTCCTTTAGATATTACACTTGGCTTTCCCATGTAGGATCTGGTGAGGCAGAAAAAAATGTGTAAGAATATTACCCTCTAACAATGTCTATGGAACAAGCCGGTGTGTTAACACACTCATTTGCCTTAGGAGGCCAATGTAGGGGTCTAGTAATGTTATGAGCTTAATAGAGTTAGTCTTTTCATAAACTTACATCAGAACTGTATTCACTATGTTGGGGAACATTTTGACATGACCTCATTCTGTAAGCAGCTGCTTGATTAGTGATTTCTGGAAGAAGTTTGTCTGTGTTCTGCTTCAATACATTCCTTTTTTTTTTTTTTTTCCATCATTATGTTAGAGGTATGCTTCAGCTGCAAACACCAGATCTGTATTCAAACTTCTTCAAAGTTGGGAACATTTGATGTGTAAGGGCAAATGAAGGTTCTGCACAAAATAAGGTTGGCAGGCAAAGGCACGTAGCAATTACTATGAGATGCAGGATGAGAGTTCCTTGAAAAATGTTGATGTTCTTGTTCTTTACTTTGTTTATGGCTCTAGGGATGAGTTTCAAGAGGCAAAAGAGTGGAAATAGGCCAGGATATGTCTCTGTTGGGCAGCCTGATGTCCCAGATGTTCTTCCAGAGCTCTTTGTTTATATATACCCATGTCTGATTTTCTGCCATGGTAAAAAAAAATAATCCTAGAGAAAGCAGATATTCTCATAGTCTCTGGAGGCAAAATCAATGCAGTGCATCAGACTGTGGCTTTGAAGTCCCAGCACAGGCTTGAAACAGAATTGATACATGGACTGCATAAGAGGTCAAACATCCATGAATCATGCTGGCTGCAGCTCTTGCTGCTGACACTGAAGGAGAGTGGCAGGTTCGTGGCAAGAAGTGGTGGTACTGACTGGAAAGAGCCTGAGGAGGCTGTGCAGAGCCCTTAGCAGCTGGAGGGAGCCCTGGGGAAGAGAAGTCCTAAAGGAAATACCGAGACAGGCATGAACAAGATAACAAAGGATGCAGAATACTGTGTACTACTAGATAAATCTCACTGTGATTCTGGCCTTGTCTGTCTGTTAACATCTCTAATGTACAAACTTAGCTGTTTTTACTCAGTTTCACATTAGCAGTCTAAGGAACCTGGGCAACTGCCTCTTTTTCCTTTGTTAGTGTTTAAAGGTTACTTTAATGTTTATTAGTTACGTTGATGGTTGCTATTAAAGAAGGGTTGAGGTTGGAAAGGACCTCTGGAAGCCTAGTCCAAGCCCACTGCTCAAGCAGGATCATCTATAGCCAGTTGTCCAGGATCATGTGCAGATGGCTTTTGAATATCTGCATGGATGGAGACTCCACAATCCCTCTCTGCACAACCTGTGCCGGTGAGTGGTCAAGCTCATAGTGAAAAGTGTTTCCTGATGCTCAGAGGGAACCTCCTGTGTTTCAGTCTGTGCCCATTGCCTCTGGTCCTGTCCCTGGCCACCACTAAAAAAATCTTGTCTCTGTCTTCTTTGCACCCTCTCTTCAGGTATTTATATACATTAATAAGATCCCCCTAAGACTTCTCTTAGTCTCTAAACAGTCCCAGCTCCCTCAGCCTTTCTTCACAGAAGAGAAATTCCAGTTCCTTAACCATCTAACCATCTTAGTGGCTCTTCTTTCTCTCCAATATGTCCTTGACTCTTTTGTACTGGGGAGCCTAGAACTGAGCACAATACTTCAGCTATGGCCTCACCATTATGGAATAAAAAGGAAGGACCCCCTTCCTCAGCCTGCTGGTCATACTTTCTCTAATGCAGCCCAGGATACCATCAGCCACCTTTTCTGGCTCAAGCTGACTTGCTGGTTATGCTGAAGGCTCATTTCAGACGTAAGCTCCATCAGTGGCTTTTTATTAGCCAGAAGCTAGACCCTATTGCCAGGCACTGCTGCCTTGATGCTTCTTGATGTTTCTGTAGAACATGCTCAGCTCTGCCACACTGACAGGCATGGCAGAAAGTGCTGCCTTTGCCAGGATTTGAGTGCAGGGCTGAGTCTGTGCTTCCTGATGGGACTGTTCAGACCTCCCGGGCTGTGCAAAAAGACAGCGAGCTCCACTTTGCACTGTCTGCCCAGCTGCCCACAGGTACGGCAGAGCAGAACAGCTTCCTCTGTGGTGGGGAAGCTTGTGAAGATCCTCGTTTTCTGCACAAGCTAGCTCACAGGCTTTGTGCACGATTTGCACATCAGTCATGCTCTTTCAGTATTGGTACCTGAGAATGGGATTAGCTGAAGTCCCCATCAAAAGCACTGAGCTCTAAAATAGTTCCACATGGCACAACATAGCCCCAGCTGAGGAAGCATGCATTATTTTCCTCTCCCAGAGTGTCTGGAACAAGCCATACTGAATGATGTGTCACATATTAGGAACAACTTTATTTTTATTCTGATGGAATTCCAGGAAGCTAACTCCGGTGCTCTGACAGCAACTGAAAATGGGCAACATATCCTAATAGGTACAGGCAGAACAAGGCAAGTATGTAAAAGGGACATTTAATTAGTTGTTCCAGAAGGAGCTGAAGTGTTGTTACATAAATGGTGTGTTTCTGACAGGCTTGAAGGTATCTGATAATATATAACTCTAGAAGTATTTTGATATATTCAGTCTAGAAAGGCTTTAAAGTTTACGAGGCAGATAATTGTAAGTTTCTTTAGTGAGGCTTATTGGAATTGAAACTAATTTCAAGAGAAGACTATGTTACAGGTCATCTTAGCCTTTATACAAGCTCCTATTGTTGGAGTAGGACAGTATCTCCAAGTTCAAATTGTTGCATCTTTCAATCCTGAAAAAAAGTAGAAATCAACATACTAAATACGTTGGTACAGTTGTTCTAATTCATGTTTGAGAATAATTGCACTCTATTATCTATGTGCAGTGCAACACCTACGCAAGCTTACTCAGTGAGCAGGGCCCCATTATTCTCAGCGTGCTACAGTTAGATCTCGTTCAGTCTGCATGCGTCACACAAAATGTGTTTGCGTCTGAGCAATACGCAGCGCATTAAGGTGAACGCAAAGATACATTGTTCTTCTGACCAGCAATGTTTGGAACCATCTTACTGAATTCTGCTATTGTGCCTCTTACTTTACCAGCTACATGTGCTTATTACAGACCTTTCTTGAAATACAGGATTTCTAATTGTGCCTAGCAGCCCAATTTGAGTGCCAATCAGATCCTCAAAACATGTGACTCAGGAGAGATTTTTCCCAATGCACCAGAAGTATCAGATATTCCTGGGGTGCTGAGGGGAACCGAGAGGGAATCAGGAAAAGCAGACTTTGGAAATTAAAATCAACCCGGTGGCCAAACGCTTTTTCCTAACTTCTTAAATCATTTAATCTTGAAAGCTGCTCCAGCCAGATGAATAAGATGTTTTATCACACTGGTTTTTTTGTCTTTTTGAAAGAAGCTAATAGAAACAGTCAGGGTTCTTAAAATAAAATTTAGGTATGCACACTTTTACACAGAGGGAGTATCTTAGGTGCTGTGATACAAACCAGTGTAATTACTCCAAAACATTTCAGACATTTAAGTGTCAGAACTAAGAGGTGCTAAACGCAGTTAATAATACAACAATGTTTTCTGAAGAAAAAAACATGCAAAAAGTAAAGGAAAAATATTAGTTAACATAATAATAAAGCTTAGTTTTAGCAGCTGCTTTACATCTTCTGACCACTGCTAAATTGTTAACTAATTGATCCCAGATCCTCCACATACTAGTTCAGTGCAAAGTTGCAGGGAGGATGCCAGCAGAGTGCTGTTGTTGGCTGGGTAGGTAGACAAATGTTGCAATGTGAGTGGTAGGAAGTAGTAGTATTACCATATACAGTGCAGTACCAGGCCCTCTGAGTACTGGTTCTAGTGGTAGTAACCTTGCCTTCAAAAGGATGTAATTTCTCTTATGGGGTTGCCTTACATGGAAACCAAAATTATATCAAGCTTTAATAATTAAATTATGCAGCAAGTCAGAGGAGGATGGATTTGTTCTCAATGGAACACAGGAGACTACTTGCTTTGGTGACCTAATTGCTGCAGTTTTTAAAAAAAATTATTATGATAGCTGATTAAAAGAAGCCAGGGAGCTTATTCACATTTGCCAAGAGCACAGAGCAAATCAAGCTTTATGACTTAAAATGAACTCAGTGCTTTGTCCAGATTAAATTAAGAAAGGAGGTCACTGAAGTGAGGAGTTCAGAAGAGCACTTGAGACTGGAAGTATGAGAAATGAACGGCAGAACTGAAATGAGAAAGGTATAAGGGAGACAGAAGCCATTTTCTGCTCCTACCATTCATTTTCTTCAGAGGCTAGCATACAGAGAGAGGGCAAACTTTTCCAGGAGCAAGAAACCACAACAACCCATCCTATAAAACTGCATTAAAAGCATAGTCATGAGACTGAGTGTGCAGTGATGGGAAATCTTTGGCATAACATTTAACCGGTACTACGCATGACTGCTGCTGCACCCAGACACCATCAGAGAAGCTCGTTTTGTTGTCTGGTTGAGGCAAACATGCCACAAAAACTAAAACAAAATTAGAGGATTCTGACACTACAGGCAAACAGCAGTTTCTCTATAAAATACATAGTCTTTTGGGGCTGGTACATTCTGCATTTATAAAGAAAAAGTGGTAAAAACCATTAATGATGAAGTCTACAAAGGAGATTCTAGTGCAACATTGCAGGCTGCTTCATTCTGGCAGCTTCAACCTTCCTCCCACTGCATAGGCAGGATCTACTCACCTGAAATCAGCAGGATTCAGGTATGTAAGGGTTGGATTCCTTCGTCTTAGGTCCAGGTCTGCATGAGGCGCTCCTGTTCCCTCAGCTGCCAAGAGAACAAATTCCTCTGACCTCTCTCAGGTGTACTTTTCAGGAGTGAATTGCTGTCTAGATGTACTTTCTCCCTGTTCACTGTGAACGAGTTTAGGGTGACTGAAAAACAGACTGCTAAGTTTTAGTTTCCTGGGTTAGGGTATGCGACTCCCAAGAAGTGGCATCACCAAGCTATTATGCAGAGCTGGGAGCCTGTTGCTATTAGCAAACGGGGGAGAGAGAAGCAGGTGAAAGCTCTTACCCTTTAATGTGAGCAGCACATGGCTACCTTAAGGATTTGTGACAAGAAATCTTCCCTTGGCATTAGGGTCCTACATCTTTGTGCTTCTATGCCTATCTGGGGGTCAGCTGGTTGGCACACTGCAAGGGCAGAGGAGGCCCCTGCTCAGAGTGGAGCTGCGGAGAGGCAGTCAGCTGGGAGACAGGATGGGTGTGCAGGTTATGAGATGTTATTCCAGCTCTTCCCAAGTAGTTTACAGTCTCCATGCACAATAAACTACAGTATTTCATGTTACCTTTCCAGGACCAGTTGGGGACAGAAGATTTAGCTCAGAGCACGTTGTGTCGTGCTTCACTCAACCCACATGAGGGATGCTAAAAATCTCTTCCACAATCATATACATATGCCACTGACAGAATATTTGCCCACTGCCATTAAATAACTTTACTATGATTCCTGCTATGTGGAAAATGTTTCAAAAGCAGATTTAATAGCATGCAAATACCAGCTGGCCAGGTTAACAGTCTCCAGTGCAAGAATACATTTGGCAACCTGAGTGTATCAGCTTTTGGTACTTAAGAGACTGAAGCAGCACATGAAGCTTCTGACTCCTGACATCTTCACACTTAATAGACCATGAATGTTGCTGTGCACTGCACTGAAGGTTTGTTCTGAAATGTAGTCTTGTTAAACATTTTTCATGGACCTTTCCTGAACCTGGGCTGAGTTATTCAAAGGTGTCTATGGGAGTTAGCTGTTTCCCAAAGATGTGTAGTAGAAGTTGTTCTTTGTACATTTCAGTGTCCCTGTATGGGCAACTTATGGCAGCTGCTTAAAAATGCTATTGAAACTTAATCAAATAGGTGAGTTGCTATGTTAAAAAATACATCAAGGAACCATGACATTTTTAATGAGGCTTTTCCATTGGTCTGTATGACTTCTGTTATTTTGTGAAATATTCCCTGCCCATTACAAATTCTTTTATTGAGAGTGGGAATCTTGGCCAGGGCCCCAAGGTTATTACTCACTGTATTCAAAGGGTACTTGGGGGATCTTTAATTTCCAACTGGAGAGCTGGCAGAAGGACAGTAGGTTTAACATTTCCTCTGAAGGATGACACCTCTAAAAGTGCTACATGCTGCTTATTACTGCAGTACACTGGACGGGAGCCAAAGTCCCAGTATGGGACTTGAACCCACAAGTAGTTGGCTGTAAGACAGACATGCTACCCACAGAGTCACAATGGCACCTAGTAGCATCTTAATTTAATAGACCACTTTTTTCAATAGCAGTCTTTTGTCTTGCATTTTTATGGTCTTTATCACTGAAAGTTTATTTTTCACTTCAACATGCATTTATGGAGAATGACACTCTGCTTTCCTTTTCTGTATTGCTGTTGGCAACTATGAATAATGTATTCTTCATTACTTATGTCCATTTAAAAGTAAACAAAATTTGAACATTTTATCACCAGTTCCTCTAAGCTCCTTTAAAAGTTACAGCAAGAAAAAAGCTATTTTTTTTTAAAATAAGTTGGGAAATGACTGAGTCCACAGAAGGCCACTGCAGCCACCAATAGTCATACTTTTTTCAAATATTTACATAGATGTAAAAACTGAAGACATCCAGCTTCACACACTTAAGCCAAATTTTTCAAAATGAAAATATTTTGTTCACTCTTGCATTTGCATGTTAGATTTGAGACACCCCATAAATGTGTCGTTTGTACTTTCTGTAAATCAGGTCTCTTTAAGGTACCTCAAGCTGAGCCCAAAATAACAGGAGCCAAAACCACCAGTTACTTTCTGGCATTTAAATTGGGAATGTGAGTCCTGCTACAATGTGTCCCTGTGTCTGAATTTGCAGCAGCCAGGTAATGGACCTGCAAAAACAGGGGCAAGAAAAGCAGGGACATGAACTGGGCACCACTGTGCAACTCAGGCTGCTGTAGCCCTTTCATGAGAGCTGACCTGATGTTCCTCAACACTATTCCTTACTGGTTAAGGAAGGCTCCTTCTGAAGCACAGCAAGTTTTTCAACACAGGTGTTTGCCACATTTCTGGAAGTACAGCAGTTTGGGTCCCCAGGCATCTTTGTGGCTCTTCGGTAAGAACACAGTGTCAAAACCAGCCATTCTGGCTGGAAAAAACATGGCCTGGGGCGAGGCAGGAGGCAATGGGGTGCAATCAGGAAGGGAAGGAGGGGTCTGAGTTGGGGGGGTGTGTGTGAATGCATGCAACAGAAGACAAAGATGGGCAACACTGGAAACACTTGGGGCAGAGCTCCCTCATTCTGGCACAAAATCTCAGCACTCTGCCAGCGACCACACCAGTGCTGCTGACAGGGGCTCTTTGTGTGTTTTATTTCTTGGGTCTTGATCTGCAAAAGGTTGGGCACCCATTGCCTAAGCACAGATCCAGATTTGCAGGTGCCTGGGAATAGAGCTGAGGGAGCACTGCCCAAGCCCTCCCAAGGCTGCAGCTCCTCTCACTTAAATGAGCTTCCCTGTATTCGAGTGTTTGCATAATCCAGGATTAAACTGTGAGAGCTTTACAATGTGTTTGCCCTCCAGATCTGAAAGTTTATTTTTGACCATAGCTAATAAATAGTTAATACTCACATTTGATGAAAAGAAACCTTTACTAAGAAAAAAACAAACTCAGAGCAAAACTCATAAACTCCTTAAATATCAGCTAGATTTATAAATAAATAACTAATTAATTATATGTATGTATATATATATATAAATAAAACATTAGTGCACTCAAGGGAAAATAATATCATTTTGATCTCAGTTAGAAAATATATTTGTCAGCACTTAAAGAAAAATATAAGCTGTTCTGTCAGGTAACTAACAGGATTTTTAAGGTTGGTGAAGATGATACCATTTCAAAAGCACCTCCACTAATTTGTTCATTTGCATGCATCAGTTTGAACACAATGCATTCCTCACTGCAAGATGAAGCTGGTGGGATTTTTAGTTAGCAGGAATTTCTCCATGAGGCTCTCAGGCCCTGCCTGGACACCAGTTCAGTAACCTTCCAGTGCTGTCAGAGACCCCTGGCCTTGGGGGCACCCCTCTAGCCTCAGAAGCTCTAGGCTGGCATGGAGCTCTTCTCGATAGCTCCAGCTGGGATCTTGGGTCATTTTTCCTAATGTAGGCACAAAAAATGACATTATCTAATTATCATAGGTGCCTTTCATAGCTCAGGGGAAGTAAAGCCACCTCAAGAGGGAGACTCATATCACGCCTGGATCCCCAAGATCTGAGGTGTCCTAGATGCCAAAGATGTCTGACGAATCGCTGTCTCATGGTGCCTATTTTTCTCCAGTGGCTATAAAGATGGCACAAGGTCACTAGCACTGACATGGATAGCTAAATTTTTGATATTTGTAGTTAGATGACCTAGCCTGTGATCAGCATGAAGTATTTGAAAGATGCATGCTTCCTTAGAAAATCACATTTCTGAGAAGTTTTAAAACACAGTTTATACTTCTCTATTTTTTCTTCACTTATTCTTGGCATTAAAAACTGTTGCAACAACAGCGTCATCAAGGATGATCTACAAAGACAACAGAGAAAAACATTTTTGAGAGATGCGAAATTATGTGTTGTTTTTTGCTTTATAGTTGTCTTGTGGCTGAAATCTGGTCTGCAGTATTGATAGGGCCATTTATTACTACAAATAATTAATAAAAGTTTTCAGAAGTCTAATTTTCTCATTATTCCCACAACAGTTTTTGAACACACATCACAGATTTGCATATGTTCAGCTGCAGAGTGGGGTCCCTATCAGAGATGTGAGCAGTATGTCTATCTCAGACTTCTAATTAAGAAGTACATTTGCTAGCAAATTTCATTATTGAGAAGTCACTCAGTTTCATGAAACTGTTTCAAGCAAAAAAGAAAAGCAATCAAGGAATTAACTGTTGGTCAAATATTTACCTATGAGTCTAATAATTAGTTAACCAGCAGTTCAAAAGTAATTCTCATAGCTTTAAGATGGAAGCTATTGAATGGTAATGTGTCTATTTAACCCCATTTTGTTGGGATTATAATGCTACAAATTTCCAACACCACCATTCATTGGATATTTTTCTGAAAATCTTAGTTTGGGATTAGATGAGAATTTCATCTTTAATTTGGAAAAAAGTGGAAAAGCAAAGAAGCAAATACTGAAACCAGGAGTAGCATCCCAAGAGTTCTACATTATAGAAGTTAAATAAAAAGACCCCAAATGTTATTTTAAGTGTAACACTTTATAAGCAATATCTAGAATATGAAGGATGAACTGGTAACCTGAATGCTTTTGGACACCTGGGGCTGTCAATTGCTCAAAGAAAAATAAAAAGTAATGTATGAGAAGGGTGTATTAAACAGAGACAAGCTGCTCTCCAGAAATGTGCAGGTAAGGTGTATGTAGTAAGTGTGCCTCGTTGTCACTAACATTTGCAGTTACACAGTTAAATGGCTCTGAGAGCCTGCTCCTCAGTTCCAAGGCATACACTGCAAGCCACAGAAAAAGGAAACAATTCTTATAAATCACAGTGTCACAAAAAGTGCAAAAAAGTATGTGTTTTAGCCTACAGTGAAAAGATTATAGTTAATGCATTAAGTATGAAATCTCTTGAACTCAGAATTTTTCACTTCAACAGCTCTCAGGACACGTGAAGTTTTCTTGTTTGTCTTTAGAGAGGCAAAATGGCCAGGGGCCTAGATTATTAACTCTGTAATTTTCACTACCATTCCTTTAACACGGTGTTCAGGTTTGCAGGTAATATAATTATTTTCATTGGAAGGCATGCTTCAACATCTGGGAGTAATTTGAAAGAACGTAATCAACTTTGTCCTTTCTTTTGGAGAGTATCTTCCGTTAATATTTAACCCATAACTGATTGCATGATTTACCAATTTAACCCTGACCAGCTTGTGAAATTTATCATCCTTGGCTGTTACCACACAAATCTATCATGGCAACAGAACTTTTTTCCAGTTCTGTCTGTATACAATGCTGTTCTTGTTTATGGCAGGCTGCTCCATTCATGTTGCTCTGCTGTGTTAGCAGGGCTAACACTGAGAACAGGAATTTCCTAAATGTGGTGGAACCTCTTCAGGGTGAAGGTTACTTTTTGATGGTAAAAACCCCTTTCTTTTCAACAATGGGCCAAATCCTGACATCCAGTCTTACTTTCTACATTAAGTCTTACATTTTCAGTCTTCACTCAATCTAATACATGGTATGATATAGTATAATGTAACTCAGAAAAGCCTTAAAAGTTGATCATATAATATTAAAAGAATGCAAAGGCGATCAAAAATACGTGTACTGCAATACTCCTGGGGGATGATCCCAGGATTTTTTGGCCTCTCACAGTTTCCCAGATTTTGCAGCACTGATGCCCAGACAACTTTCAATTATTTTTCAAGACTGTGATGGGCCAAAATCAAGTCTTATGGAAAGGCATCAGCTTTGCCTTGCCCTCAATTTCTTTACCCCCACTTCTTTTGAGTGAACTATGAGGTTGAAGGGGGACTAGAGAAAAAGGTCAGAACGAGCAATATAGCAATAGGGAGGGCAATATGCATCTTTTAAATAAGGTCTAGGAAAGGTCAGATAGTAAAGAGGCGAGAAAAAAATAACTAAATAAAAAGGCAGGTGCAAGTGAGAGAGCTATTAAATCAGAGATGAAATCAAATTGGGGAATAAATCAAATGATAGAGTTTAGACAGAAGAAAAGGTTGCAGGTCCTAAAAGTGCTGGGAGAGAGGATATATCAGTGAAGACAAGACACATCAGGATTTGCACACTTCTAGTAAAAGAATGCCCAGCAGAGCACATCTAATAGGAGAGGGAGGTGCAGGGGAGGTAATTTATCTTCTGTGTGTACAGTGAGCATGCAGAAAGAAGATCAAAATCAGTTTGTTGCTTGATTCAGAAGGACCAGCTCTGATTGCTTAAATATTGAGCCTCCTCATGATGGAGGAGAGCAGTATCCTCTGCCCAGACAGAGACCTGGTACTGATAACAATACCAAGTGTTCGTGCTCAAACAGAGAAGGGGGGAGTGGAACGAGTTCCTCAAACATAAATCATCCCATAGTTAAGTAGAAATTGAGTCTCCCTTCCTGCCATGCTAATACCCACAGGCACTCTGGGGTATGATTTAATCTGGTTTGACCCAAAATTTTTGTAAAGATAAATTTCTGTACGTCTTTTGAGAGATCTCATTCACTTGAAGGTAAGAGTTGTGATGGCTGCACACATGGAAGATGGATAGTTTTGCTGTTGTTTGATCCACAGAGAAGTTATGCTGTAACGATGCAGATTATTGCCCCTGTAATTGCATCCATCATACCTCCTGTAAAAACAAACAAATGGACTCCCAAATTCACTTAAAACTAAATAAACAACTGTTCTTTGGCAATGTGACAGATACTTATTGCCTGCAAGTAGCCCATAACAGATAGGAAGGACAAGGATTAGAGTGGATTTGTAAGCCATAAATTGTAGAAATCCACTCAGAGTCTCCAAGCCAGACTCTTCCCTTAACTTTGCTTGAGTTATGCCAGGGATAAATCTGTCCTTCTGTCGAAATTCAGTGAAACTTTGTGCAGTCTCCTTTTACTGTGTCAGTCATTTACGTGTAATAAAAGCTAGAGCTTCAGCAAATCTAAGTTAGCCTGGCAATTTTTTTCCTCCCAATTTGTAGAAGGATGAAATGTTGCATTTTCTGTCGTTCTGCACCAGATGAAATTCGTTAGAAATAAGTGAAAATGGTGCAGAAATGTGATTTTATCCATGTTGGTTGTGAAGGAGTTGAAAACAAAATTGCCTTTCTAAAATATGTATATAGATATACAAAATGAGCTTAAAACTTCTGCTTGTTTTGCTTTTGCCCACAGTAACTAAAAGTACAAAGAAATTAATCAAAACTATCCAAAACAAAAACAAAAAAAATCCAAACAACAACCAAAAACCCCAGAAGATTAGCTAACACTCTAAACACTAAATTACTGCATGGGTACACTAATTCAACATTGGGAAAGATGTGACATTATTAATCCAAATTTGCTTGGCCCATTAATTTAAGCCCATTACTTACAGGGTTTTGAATGTGGTGCAAGGTGACCAGGGGCAAGCCAGCAGTTTGAGCAGCGCCTTGCTTTGGGGCTGTCCTGGCCACACGTGCCTATCTGTTAACTCCCACTGGAGTGTGCACAGGAGCAGGTGAGATGCTTGCTATGGCATACTCAAAAGCTAGCAAACTCTAATTGTGGTGTCTTAGCATGTCAGTGGTGCCCGGATGATACTCTGATCTTTCAGACTTTATCTCCAAATGAGAAAGTCCACACAGGATTTGAAAGCAATTTAGGTTACAGAGACATCACAGGCAGCTTTGACAACTGAAGATGATCACTCCCTCAGCTCTTTGCTGCTCCTCACCTGCCAGAGGAAAGGTTTGAGTGTACTTCTAAATTCAGTCCGAAGTCGTTCAGAGGTGAAGGCATTGCAGGTTCCTCAGAGCTTTGCATCCTGCACAACATTGCAGTAAGCAACCCAAAAGTCCAAAAGCACTTTTAAAACTTGAAATCTAGGTTTTATTTAGGTAAAAGCTGAAGGAACAAGCTTACCATGGAGGAAGTCTAGAATGAAATGTAGTAAATTGAGTTTGTAGATGAACTTCCCCCTGTACTGCATCCTGGCAAGACAGGGGCATTCTGACAGGGCTGCTCTGAACAGCAGCAACTCAGCGACATTCTAGTTTGTGACAAAATTTACAGTCTGTTTTGTTTAATACACCAACAATCTTTCTTTCTGTAATCTCTGTTGAACCTCTGTTCCACACACTTGTCAAGGGTGTCTCAGTATTTCAGGCTCTGCCCTCCCTTTCTAGGTCCCTCATGCCCATCCTGTGCTCTAGAAGTGTCCCTTTTCCTGCACCCCACCATGCTCTGTTTACACAGAGGGCAGGGCTTCTCTCTTCTTCAAGGTTCCTTCTGACCCAGAGCAAAAGAAGCAAGGAGGCTTCTCTTGTACTTCCCTCTGAAAAAAACCCTGTTGTACATTAACATATGGTTCCCACAAAGAACAACAGATGTCCTCACAGTAAAGTGACATCACCAAGGGGGAAAAAAATAAGCTTGTCCCACCAGCTATGGTCCAGTGGTAGCCTGATTCAGCTATGAGCCCCAGTTATAATCCATCTTTCATATCTTTTGCTTTTCAGGAGCCCAACTCCTGTCTGTGCACCCAGGTTTTTGGGGAGGCTCCTGCTCCTCTCCACGTGTGTCCCCTCAGCCTGGGGGCATCTTCACCCTCCAGTTTAGGGTCAGGCTTGGAAACTCTTGGTTCTGTGATCCCTGAATCATATGCTTTGGGAAGGACGACATATCCCTGAAGGTGAGACAACCCATCTGATCTGCATTCAGATGGCTTAGTCTTCACATCACTTTCCCTGGTTATTGCTGACCACCAGCTGGGAGCCATTGGGAGCTGCAGCACCTGCACTGCTACCTCCAGAAGCAGATTTCTGTGGCACTGGCCAGTCTGTATCTAAATTTCCTGCATGTGTCTCTGTAAACAAGCATTGCTTTGGTTAATCTGCATCTAATTTTGCTGTATGTCTCCCTGAAAACAAGCATTGTGTTTCAGTTTAACAACATACTTAACAGTAATGGGCATAAAATATAGCAGAGGAAGACACAAAAGCATGATGACAGGAGCAGAAGAAATCTACCTGGAAAATCTGACACATGCTCTGACCACTAGTTCACATTTTCTGACTTTAAAATGGGACAGGCAGGAGTATACGCATCTAATGGGACTAGGGGAAGCAGAGTTGACCTAATAAGATAAAGGCAGAAATGGAACAAATGGCAAAGATGTCATATGGATAGGGCAGTGTGAGGGCACTAAGAGAAATAAAGGTCTGGAAAGGACACTGTTCCTCACCAGACACAAAGTGGCTGCAACCAAGAGCAGATTCAGTGACTAAATGGCCAGAAGCAACAGCATCTTTTCCCTTTTTGCTGTTTTATGGTCTGTGTGACAATAGTTCATTCTTCTAAGTCACAGAAACTCAGGCTTACATCCGTTCCTGTTCCAGGAAGGCAAAGCATAAATGAATAATGATGCTTTCCCCAAGTAGGGTGTCAGTGCAGATCTAGTTCTGAAGTGGATCCAGCTTCTTGGGGAAAATACCTAACAATTCACTTAGGTTTGGTTCCCTGATGTTTCATTGTTTTGAGTTGATAGTTTAACAACAAATGGTTATTTCTTCTCGTGGAAATGTTGGTGGGTGCAGATCATTTCACACAAAAAAGGTTACTCTCGTTTGCTTGTCTTCCCTTTCTTGTGAAACACTTAAAATCAGTATTTGGAAAAATCTTGGCTATGTGCTGCATTTGAATAGAAGGAAGGCGTGTTGTGACAGCTAACAGGAGACATAGCAAGGTGCCTAATGTGGTTGTTTTACTGTATGTTGTTCATTTTGATTCTTCTGCAGAGTTCTGTACAAAGACAGCTGCTGCAGATTGAATAATGCATCTTGAGCATATTAAATGTATCCTGCATATTAACACTGAAAATAAATATCAGATTCTCATACCATTGTGCATTGTTCAATAAATTTGGCCTGTTTTGTGCCCTTTCCCTAGCATGGTTTTTCTTTTCTCTTCTGCCATTGAGCATTTTTTTTGCCTTTTTTCCTTCTTTTTAATTTTAAGATTGTACAATCATCCCAGTATTGTTCAGATGGAAACAGGACTTTTCTTCTTGCAGAGTCCCCAGGTGAACTCCAAAATAAATGCAATACACTTGCTGTTGTCTGATATTTACTTGGATCTGAAACTTCATATCATTCACACCATAACAGACTGCATTTTACAACCAGGAGGCCAAATCCATGATTGGCACAACTCCACTGAACTCACTGGAGTTGAACTGCATTATTGAGTTGCCTTGTGAACCTAGATACTGTAAGTGAATGTACTGTAGTTCTTGAAGTGTAAATATCAATGCCTTTCAATGTAGCACAACCTTAAATATAACCCCAAACTCCTTTAATTCCTCTAGGGGCATTATGTTAGTTTTACTAATAAGTGGGGACAGTCTTTTCTCCAATATGTTTCATTATCCTATGCTGGTAGAGAGGCTGTTCTTTGAGTCTATCTCACTTGTAAAATTGGAAGCATCTCTATGACATAACCACTTTTTTTTTTTTTTTTTTTTATAAGGGTATTTGAAATTGGAACTGTACTTATGGGAATGAGATCACATCATAGGCATTGACCAGTGTAGTTATTTCATTGCTCAAAATACTTGGGGGAAATCACTTCTGAGAATTACTTTGTTATTTTAAATGTGGTTTTGTGCTTTGTATCCCACCCACCTCCAAGTTCCAGCCTGGCCTTCAGCTACTTGGACTCTCCTCCTTCCCCTCCACTCAGCCAATGTTAGCTTTAGCTCACACTTCTCTTTAATTTCCCAGTTCCCAAATGAAAATTGTTTTCCCATAGACCACTGTATACACATATGTTCACTAGTCTACCACCAAGGTCTCTCATCTCTGGTCCCAGCTTAAATTAATTGTTATCTGTCATCACCACCTCCCAATTCTGCCTATTTTAGCCATGTCTATACCAGCGAATAAGGCTCAAGTGCTTATCCACAGCTGTTGATATTGTTTAATTACTAGGCTGTTTCTGCCACACCAGCCACCACTTTTGCAGGTGGTGATTTAGGGAACAGCATGGGACGGAGATGGTTCCCAGTGGGCAGCAAAGCTCAAACAACAGTTTCAAGGGGGATGGAGTTCTACTATATCCACACAAGCTGCCATGTTCCCCTTGCTCTCCTGACCTGTTTGATATATTAACAGAGAGAGATGTAGCTGATTTGTAAAATCTAGACGGTCTGATTACAATTTTCCTGTTCTGACTGAGAAATGATGGCCTGAACTGGGAGTACCCTGTCAGTAACCACTGTATAACCTGAGATGAGAACCAGGATCTCATTTCAGCTGTAGGCGGCACACACTGTGATGAAGGACTACCTTTTCCCCCACTTTTAGTACAATGTTAATTAAATGAGTACCAGTATGATACATGGTAACATATAATCCTATTTTAAAATTTTAATTAAAATTACATTTCACCTTTGGAGGAAAGGTCATACCTTGACGTTGTTTATTCTGGTTTTCTCGCACACACTTATTGTATAGCAAACTGTAACTCCTGGTGATGAATATCCAGAAGTTGATGGATTTTAGAAAATAAGTTTTTTATTAAGAGGAAGAAATCACAGCTCTCAGTTTATAAAAATATTCTGAATATTTATTGTTAGCAGTAGCTAAAGCCAAATCATAAATTGAGCTGTAAAAGTTCTGTTTGGACGATTCCATTGTTCAGAAAAATCTCCGCATTGTTCATGTCTGTGGATCCAGATACCTGGATTTCTCTGGACGTATCCTAGGAATCAGACAGTGAAAGCATCTATACTAAAATAACAAGATACATGATTATTTAAAATTATGTAGCTTTTACATGTCTTGAACACATATAGCTACAAACTTTGATTAGTATCAGCAACAATACCTGTTTTTTAAACAAGTAAGAAGCCTTAGACTATTACACAGGAACATGTGTCCATACCCCCTTTACTGCTCCACTTATACAGAGCATAAAAGGGCTACTCCATGTGGAGCAGTAGCTAATAATAATAATAACTATCCAGTTACTGGTCTTTAAAAAATACTCTTATCCTCGTGTAAGTTATTTGTTCATGTGGACTGCTAGCAGTTCTTTGCATGCATGTTCCTTGGCTGGTTTGCTGCCATGTAAAGCAAGTCTTACTCATTTATTCAACAATCTGTGCAAATTTAACATCATTTGGTTAATGATTTCCCTGCCAAATTCAGAGAGACAATTGTATTTAACTACAAACCTCATTTTAATATCCTATTTAAAAGTCTAATCGAACCATCACTATATTGCCTTTGATTTGTAGTATCTTTGTGTGTTGTCTTGGAGATTTTGATGTTGCTTCCTTCCAGCTCTATTGATATTTATAACATGGACGGCGTGTTTCTAGAGGCATAAAAGGGTAGAGAAGTGCTCTTTGATGGGATACAGTTCAGGTTATGAAAGGTCTAAGGAGACACTTCACTTCTATAAGATGGAGATGCTCTATTAATCACCATGTTAAAACAAGCAGCTAAAACTGGAGTACCTGTTGTGGCAATCATGTTCATGGAATTAGCCATGGAACTTCAGGTTCAAAAAACCTAATACTAAACCCAAAGCCAGCTCTTTGAAGATTTCAGGAAAAATAAATATGTTAAGATCTGCAAATAATCCCTTCTAGCAGCAAGATAAAAATACAGATTAATAATAAGAAATGGTGAGTCAACAGGCATTTCCAGTAAGGCAGTTTGAATGTAAAATATTAAAAATGCCTTTCATAAAACAGGTCTAGGCTTTGGTGGGTACTGGGATGGGGTACTGGTTGGCAAATTGCTGCTGTAAAAATACTGCAGGATCCACTGTAAGATTTCCCAAATTCGGAAATCCAAGAGCATAATCATCTCACATGTGATGGGCCCCATTTATAAACAAGATGGTTCTGGTGTTATAAAAAAATGCCAAGTTTTGCTGAGTCTAATTGCAAAATGACAAACGAGTACAGAAAACAGTGAATTCTACCAGTTTAATTCCTTTTCAGTGTTGCAGCAGCAGTCATGAGAGAAAAAAACAAAACAAAACAAAAAAAAAAACCAAAAAACCCCCAACCAAAACCAGAAAGATGTAAGCAAATCACTTCAGTAGGGCTGTATTGGCTTTATACGGGGATGGTCCAACAGCCATGCTTTTCCTCTGTAATAGGAGCAAGACATCCATTTTTCTCGTGCACAGATTGAGTAATGGTACTGCCATATTTGATTTCCAAATTAAAGGAAATGTCACTCAATGCCTGTATTTAAAATGAGAAGGAAGAAAAGCATTCCCTTCATGCAGTTTAAAGAAAAAAGAATGTTAAAGCTGTTAAATATTCACTGACATTTGTATGAACTTAAAGCAAAGCATGCATCACATCTTGGATTACCAGAGTTCATATATCATATCAGGCAATATATATTGATTTTTAGACTGAACTGTTTTGATTTTCTCTGTGGTAAACAATTTCACTAATCTATTTATTATATGGAAGACCTGGGGAAGGTTCCTATAGCCAGGTAACCAGGACAAAAAGATGCCCTGTGAGGAGCCTGTAGGCCTACTGAAACATCTCACAGTAAGCACAAGGGTAGAGCAAGATATACAGTACCTATATGTGCATACCTGCAAACACAGAGGATTCAGCCTCCTATGGGAAGCTTGGAAATCATTTAGCCATATGCTCTGCAGATCACTCAGTCCAAATATAAACAATTCGGATCGCACATAAAGGAGATTTCTCTTGTCTTCTCTCCCACAAACATTCAAATTTAATCTTGAATTTGAGGTCTTTCATTCAAAACAGTTCAGGCTATAGTCTCTACTGGAATCAGACGTAAAGTATTACCTATAAAAGTGATTAAAGTGTTAGTATCTGCATGCACTTCTGAGCAGCTGGTCTATATTTGATGTATATCTCTGTTCCTGGCTCCATTATAGAAAGGGACAGTACAGAATGAGCTAACTGCAGAAATCTCTGAGGTTCTTCCTTTGGAATCAGCAGGAATTTTAGCAGTTTTCATTCTTCTCTGCCTGCATGGTGAAAATCCTGGTGTGCTTGAACCTGCTGTGCTTGTGGCCACTTTTGTCAGTGCTGGAATCCACCGGGCATTTTGTAGGCACTCAAGAACATCCCGGGGAAACCAGGTCTCTTAGCCTGCTGTTGTTGGCTGTCCTGGCAGTAACAGCAGCTTCGGGTCCTTCAGAGCATTTGAGTTCTGCTTGCTTTTTAGGAAAACATACTTGATTATCTTCTGAAAATCTTAACACTTCACTTTCAAATATTTTTCCTACCAGCTGTTGTTCAATTCTGCAAAGTGCTGAGCACTGTCACCCATCATAGGGCTTTAGCTGGACTTTGCAGTGCTGGTCTTTGCAGTGCTCCTACCACATGCCACCACTGGAGCTGGAGACCGAACAGCTTTGTCCAGATCTATTTATCCTTCCACAGTGAGGAAATAAAATATTCACAGTAGATTATGTTAGCTGTCTGTCTGAGTTGCTTTAACACATCCAAATAACTGTCCTATTTTTCATACAAGCCAGCAGCCTCCCTGAGTTCCATTGCCTGTATCAATCTTAACACTATTTAAATAAAGAGGAAGAGGTTTATAATGTGAGAGAACAAGCCTAGATATTTTCCCATAGGGCACCTCTGAGCAAAACAGTATCTTTGCTTCAATATTTTTTCTGCATCTCTTTCAAGCTAACCACATCCAGACTGTGGACATGCCAGGAAATGCCATTCTGGGACTAATTTACTGGTACTGAAAATGTTATTTCCAAAACTGTCACTTTCCAAGGGAATTTGCGTATCCACAAGTATTTCAGCTGTGAGGATCCATTTTCTGACATTTGGGATCCATCTGCACTCCAGTCCAGCTGGAATCAAATGGGCCCCATCCATCTGTAATCTCCCTGAAACTGTCCAGGACTGTCAAGGAAATTGCACTATGACCACAGTGGAACCAGTGTTGGTGTTGGCTGGTACAGTTCAGTGCTTTGTGTGGAAAGGGATTTAAATGAGATCATTCCACTACCCTTTTGGTAAATTCTGTTGGGAAACAGCTGGAGGCAATGATTTCATTGCCTTATTATTAGTTGTATTACAGGACACAATAGAAGCAGAAAAGAATAGGGGTTGTGTCAGAATTTTATATAAAATGGTTCTCTCCTGCCCAGGCATCAGCACTAGGTCAACAAAATACTGATCAGATCTGAAACCCATGGGCAGGCTAAAAATGGAAGGATGCACCAAATGGGGCTCCACAGGGGCTGTTCTTGGCTTGGTATTTTCATTAACAGATGATGGAATAGAGATTATACAGATGATAGAAACCCAGAAGGGACTGCAAGAATATTTACTGCAGGGCAGCGCTTGAATGCAAAACAGTCTTGACAAGCTGGAGGCCAGTGTGTTCTTTGTCTGGTGGAAGCAGCGGGTAGTACACCTAGGCAGAGCTAATCATCTGCACAAATACATAATGTAGACCAGGGATTTTGGTAGAGCAGGAGATTACAGTGGATCAGCATGTGAACATAGTCAATAATTTCAATCTGTTGTCCCGTATTATTTTTCTTTGCAGGGATATACAAGCAAGCATAGCTGGAAAAACAGGTGAGGCTGTCTTTCTGCTCCACACAGCCCTGTTTGGACTCAGAAGCACACTTGCCAATCTGGGACACTTTGAGAAGGATGGTGAGCAAAGGGCGAGAGTCTGGAGGAAAGGAACTGAGAATGATCAGAGAGTTAGAAAATCCAGTTGGCTGGCCTGACTAAAGGAACAGATGATATCTAGTGTGCATATGAAAGAATAGAGAGGAAAACACAGGACCAGTCACCTAGGCACTTAAAATGCTAACGCTGGGAGAAGTTAATATAACCTTGTGCTTTGGACATGAAGTAATAGGTTCAATTACTACAGGGAAAAATGGGACCAGACATTTAGAAAAACTCTCCAGTTGTACACAGCAGAAAGAAACAGGTAGTGTGCTGAGGCAGTGAAATGTCAGCTGTACAGATACTTAAGAAGGGTAACAAACAGCTTTCAGCTAGGACACAGAACCAATCTTGCTTTGGGAGTCTCCAACTTTCTGATCCTTCCTTGCTGAAATAACATGGCCATGGCCTCAGCAACGTTCCCAAACAGCAGCGTTCCTGCAGTGAAACTGCAACCAATGGGTGTGCTTCAGGTCCAGTTCAAAGCCTGTTGAAAAGAAACAAAGAATATCTGAAGTGAATTAAAATTTCACAAAGAGGATGATCTTCCAAGAATAAAGAAACTATGATCAATGGGAGCTGTGGTGTTATTTAAGAACAAGATAATTTCTAGCACTGCAGAAGCAGAAGGGAAGAGTGACATCTTCCTTTCTTACACCTTATGTTTCTGTGCTTAACCAGGATCCAGATTTACCTCTTTTTCTGAGAAAATCCAACTTTTCCAGCCTATATAAAATAAAGAGATTGGCTAGACACTTTCCAGAGTTGATTTCCTGTAAGAGATAATGTCTGCCCATAATAGATTACTGCTTATCTTTGTCTCAGTCTTGTTTGGGATGGGTCAGCTGTGCATCCTCTGGGATGTGTTCTGGCCCTAAAGATTAGTCAATGCACATCTTGTAAGGATAAGAACTTCCCTACCAAATGAGACAAACAAAACCAGTCAAACAAACAAAAACTTAACAGCAATCTTCAAATATCTTCCTCAGGGGAGAAAGAAAAGGCTCCATAAACATGCCTTTCTGCATGTTCCTGAAAACCAACAGTTTTCGGTGATCAGGTGAAGGTGTGTGATCTGCTAGGTCTGGTAAACTGGAGTTACATTGGCACAATACTATTTGGACCAGGTAACAACACAAGCCTGTTTGGGTTGCACTGGGGACACCAGATCTGCCTCCCTTGGATCTGACAGAAAAATTTATATTGTTATGCAGAAATCCTTAGTCAGGTTATCACTGGGGAAAGAATTGACACATTTTACTTTGCTCTGAAACACCCAGGAACTACTTCAGGACCCTCCTCCCAAAAGAGGAAAATAATCCCAAACAAATAATTTGTGCCTCTTATTAAACTGTAGGGATAATGAATGACAGTCAGTGCCTTAGAAATGGGATCTGCAAGAAGAAATTATTCCTACAATCCACTGATTCTTCTCCTTTGGAGGGTTGCTGCTTTGTTTAGATTTGTCATCTGCATATTTCCAGCCCCTCAACTCTTCTGCGAATTGCTGTCTCTACCTCCCCTTTGCCAACAGCTGGCCATCCACCTCCCTCTAAGCTGTGTGAAAAACATTTGCCCTCCCACAAGTACACTGTTTTGGCTTTTGTATAGGCAGTGATAAGTGTTGTGTGTCAAAGACTCTTTGATAATTTAATTCACTTTGCTGAATTATGATTCTGCATGCACCATTAGTTCAATCACAAACTAGCTACAATAGGAATTAGGTCTGGTTTGCAACATGAAGCAGACAAGGCTGTTCAGTGGAGCAGTCAAGGGTGTTTAATGTTACATTTGTTGTTGACTTCGAAAACAAACACATGTGCACTGATGTACAGCAATCTGAAAGTCCCATGCAGTTGTAACAGCAGTGGCATCTCGGGGATCCTGGGCTTGTGTTCAGAGATGGCAGTGACAGAGAGGTGACAATGCTGAGTGAGAGCCTCACACAGTTGTGCAAGTTGTACTGGGCAGGAGTTGTGGGGTAAATGGCTTTCCCATAAGAAATCAAAAGACTCAAAAGTGAAAAATGGGAGCTTCCATCATGCATGAGGAGGTGATGTCTGAGGAGCAGTGGGTTTAGACAAAGAGTATGAGCAAGAGCACTTTGTAAGGATTATCACTCATCTCAATGCAGGCTTGAAAGTTTAAAAGAGGAAACTTCATGTCACTGGGTTACATTTAGTACTGAATTCTGACCATCTCTCCCTTCTAATAACATTTGCCTTGACCTTAGCAGGGCAATTTGTGTCAGAGAGGTAATCTCAACTTCTCCCTCATCACTTCTCCCTCATCACTTTCACTCCACATTTTAACACTTGCTCATGAGAGGTTGGCTGGGAAACCAGAACCAAACACCACCTAACCATGGCTGAGTGCCAGCCTGCAGCTACAGTCCAATGCATATATTGCTTAAGAACCTCTACAGTATTTATTTTGGAGAGTATTGTCCTGATATTCTCAAAATTAAGTAGTAAAGTATTTAGCATACCCTCTCTACTTTCCTGTTGGAGCCAGAATTTTCACAAGAAGTCCCCAGTCAGAAAAGTGTTCTTGGCAGGGAAATTACTTTTAACCCCTAATATGTTGTTCACTTATGCTATAAAGACCCAGGCTGGTCAAGGGGAAAAGTCAACAGCTTCATCCTTGAACAGTGCTGCATGACATGGAGAGGGGTGAGAATTCAGCGATGACAGCTCAGAGTTATCTCAGTACTACCCTTATCACAGAAATGGTGCAAAGCCATTTTGGCTTGTAAGAAAAGGCAAAGTTGCCCCACTTGGTAACCTATGGCAACACTACAAAATTAAATTGTTTCCCATTTACATATGACTGGGGACAATAAAAGGATATTTTGGTAGTAAATTTTACATGTTTTTCTGTTTTACCAATCAATGGTAAAGCAGACAGAGAAAATTGTTTTTTGGATGTATATATTGAGAAGCAAGAATGTAATTCATTTTTCATACCTTTCCTTAAATTAGATAAAAAAATATCTCACTACCTCAAAGTCTAGTGAGCTGGTAGATTCTTGTGCTTTCCTGCTTTTCCTATGGAGCACCTTTGACTTGAGCTGCTTCATCCACCACCTTTGCCATCTGCCATGTCCTAGAACCTGCTCCAAAATCCATTGAAATGCATACGAGATCTTCAGATTAGGCCCCAACTGTTAAACAAATACTAATTGAATATATTTTTGTTGTTCAAGATAATGACCTGTTTCCTTTCACAGGCTGCTGTAGCTTTCAGATCTCTTGATGTTATTTGCTAATATTTACATTACAATGGCAGCTCAAGGTCCAGGCCAGATGCCTGCTGCTTTGTGCTAGCCTCTGCCTTTACACACACCCCAAAAAGGCAGTCTCTGCCCAAAAAGCTTATTGCCAACACCATTATCACAGAAGTTTCTTATTAGTGTGTTTTTATATTGTAACCTTCCATTACACTAAGGCGGCAATAAACCCATGATCCCAGTATTATTTATGGATTGGTTCATTACATTTCTTTTAAAAAGCAATATAAATGTCTAAACTCCTATAAATAAATCAGCATTGCTGCTTATCTTTCTTGTTAAACTGGCAGTTTTGTAACCTCAAGACACTGCAGCTGTGTAACATCTATCTGGCACAAGAACCATGTTTTTTTTCTCTCCCTGTTCCCATGTATGAAAAAGGTGCTTTGATACACTGCTTATAAACAAACTACAACTGCTACTCATTGAAAATATATTGGCTTATCCATACAAATGCTGGGCTGTAAGGCAAGACAGGAATTTCTACAGTCATTTGGTACTCTGATCTTCAATCAAAACTAGTTGTATAACAACAAAAACAATTCCTGTTTTCAGCCATGAATCAAAATATCTGTGATGCTGGAACTCCATTGGCAAATCCTTGAGAATAAGGTGCTTTAAAATATTCAGAGTTTTCAAACACTGATGCATCCGAAGACAAAAATTCTAATACACATATCCTCTGATGTTGCTGCATTTGTCATGTCTCAGAAGAGAGAAGACAGTGGAGTTCCTACTCTGAATGAAGACATCTATGGTTTCTGTTATCTTTTGCAGAAATATACATGGGTTTTGTGCTGGACTCATGCTGTATGGCTGTGGTTATGAACAGCTGCAGCGAGGCTGGTGGCAGAAGTAATAAGATTTCATTTTTACAGCTCAGTAGCTGTTTATTTTTTCTCTTCAGAAGTTTAGTTTTCACTTAAAATAACAAAAGCAAACCCCAATTCCTTTTAGTTACAAGCAACTTTATGAACTGCATGTCAGGAAAGAACCACTATACTGGGCTGAATAAGTAAGGAGTCACTCCAGAAAAGCCATCAAACTCACACTTCCATGATGGCAATACATGCTGGGGGTTGGAGTCTGGCCCAGGGAGTGCTCAGTACCTGGGGAGATACACCAAGCTGGCCTGAAAAGCTGCCCCGCAGAAGAACCTGGGCTGCTGGCTACAAATTAATAAGGACTCCTCAAAAAGCTGCAGTCCTCTGTACAAGCAGATCTTTCTGTCCATATGAATCATGGACATAACCATGATATCATTTCAACGGTATGAATCAGGATGGATGTCAGCTAAACTGATTTTGAAGAACACTACTGCTGGTTACAAACCATTGATAACTGACCTCTTGGAAACCGAAGGCAGCGCCTTACACATGCACAGATCCTATCCCAGCTATGCAAGTCAAATCTTGCCCTTTGAGGGCCGGGGAGGTAAGGAGAGAAGGAGATGGTAAAGAAAGAATAATTTAATTCTGTAGTGTTTTCCAGAGTTGACACTGGTTCTCATTATCTGCAGTGTTTCATGCCTGACTTTTCTTCTGAGACGTTTGATTTGCATCATCATGGTTAATTCTGTAGGCCACAGTATGCTTTGGCAACTTTGCTGTTTTAGTAGCCCAAGCGGTGGGTGCATTCTTCTGCTGTCTGCTTGTAGCAAGAAAAATCTCTCCCTTTCTACAAAATCTGTACTGCATAAGCAATAAAAAATGACATTTTTGGTGTGTTAAACTTAGAAGTTAGACTTTTTTTAAAAAAAAAAAAAAATTAGTTGGCCTCACCTTACTGCCTTACCTTAGATAAAATGACACCCACTGGTCACTTCATCCCACTGCCTACCCTGCAGGCAGCCGGAAAATGTGCCATGTGTTTATTCTGTAAGGAAGACTGTACAGGACATCTGGGGCAGCATAAAGAGTGGGTCACTGTTCTGGGGGACACTGTGCTGATCTCCAGGAGTCAGAGGCTGCCCCTGGCCTGGGTAGCAACAACTTTTCTGCTTCACACAGGGAGGGAGAGTGATGGAGGAGGAAGCAGGTGTAAATGATGCCTGGATCTTGCCAGGGTATAGGCTTCTGCTGTAGCCAGGATGTGACCCTGATCTCAGGAGTGCACTTGGACACTCAAATTTGATAATAACTCCAAGGTTATTTCCCTTTTCACTTCATGCTATGTTGTTTTTTCTTTTGCTGAAAAAAACTGCCTGTGCTTGCTCTGAGATGGACACCCTGTCCCTGGGAAGGCTAATCCATACGTCCATAGATTTTCCCTTTAAAAAGGAAAGAGGAAAAGTTTACCATGGCTAACTTGGATCTTGGAATAGCAGGTGGCAATTTAATTGGAAGATGTAAGCTGCTTACTACTAATTTGCATGATTATAAGATTTTGTAATTGCCCTGTAAAAGTTAATTTGGCATCGGGTTCAGTCAAACTCAACTATGTTAGCATGATATTGATGTGCGTATGAGATTTGCTGTTGCTGTTTGATATGTTCCCTGCTGAAAGACCAAAGGAGAGATTTGAGGGGTTATTTTTAAATATATACATACACAGAGAGAGGTGAATCTCATTGTAATGACCCCTGTGGGGCCTGGATAAATGCATGTTGTATCAAGGAGTTCGCTGCAGCAGGAGTTGGTAATTTGTTCCTTCAAAATAATGAAGAAGTATCTGGTTGGAATTGAACATCGATACCTAATAATTTTTATTAAGATTACCTCATTGATTAACATTTAACCTGCATTTCTAAAAGAAAAATGTTTAAGGAATGAAAATGTACACTAAGCTAAATATAGCTTATACTGAGGCAAGTGAGAAAATATACGATTTTGTATTTAGGTCAACCTTGTATTAGTGTTTGCTCTAATACAGCTAATTAGGAAGAAAAAATTGCTTTTGTTATTGGGCATGCATAAGGGGGAGTCTGAAGCAGAGCTTATGCTAGTGCCATTTGTGTGTGTGTGAGGCTACATTGTGTAAAAGGTTTCCTCTGTGTGGTGCAGGTCTCCATCAGAGGTTTCAGAGCAAGACTGAACGAGCGAGGAGCCGTGTTGTGCTGTGGAGAGATTAACTGGAGTCTGCGATGCGGGGCAGGGGCCCGGGGCCGCTGGCTGGCGGATGAGTGCCAGCGTGCCTGCAGCCCCTGTGCCAGCTCACCAAATGTCCTGCTCCACGGGCAGCCTGAAGCATGAGGGTACCTCTAAGGCAAAACAAAGCACTCTTGAAAAGCTGAGAGAAATGCCAGGTCTGTCACCTTTTTCCTTTCCCCATCACTGTAGGCTGGGTCACTTTGCTGCTGCAGAGGGGTGTAAAGGGCAGAAATAAGCTGAGGGAAGAAAGATGTAGCAAGGGTTGTGCTATGATTCCCATTGTATATCTACACCAGCAGAGAACAAACCACACTTGACCGAGTTAGTAATGTTCACAAGCACATACCTTGCTAAAAGTACTAGAGTTGCTGATGTTATATATGTAGATAAGTAACGTGTCAATGTGCCTCAGTGGGCTGCGGGCTGGTGTCACTGAATACACACACACACACACACACACAGATTGGACTTTAACAGGTCAAACTTGATTTCTGAATTCTGTTTTTTAATCTCCCTCTTTTCTCTCCCTCCTTCCTTTTATTCTGACATGTCCGGGGGAAAGAAATAAGGGGAAGGTTGCACATGATGCCTGTAAATATGATATCCGAGTTAGCATCACTGAACATGGCACAGATGGGTGGATGTCTACGCTGGTCTGCAGAGCATGGAAAAGGCACCTAAAGACAAAAGGACCAGGTGTGTTTTATCTGCTCTCTGGCAGCGGGGAAAGGCCCTGCCAAAAGGATGGCAAATCAGGATGGCAGACCTGGAAAGTTACCTTTTCAACTGTGTTTTGTATGTGTTAGTGGGAAGAAAACAGATTCAGAACAAATTACTACTGTGAGTGAAAGCACAGGGAAATGTATGACAAAGATTTTAATATTGCATTATAGTCCTTAGACACATTCTTTTAAGTTGAGAGCATGGGAATGTTTTTCTAATGGGATGCTGAAAGATGTGTAGATAAAGAAACAATTAGGAAGGAAATTGGAAATCTGGAGATCTAAACCTATCTTTCACTCAAATGCTTTAAAGTCATTCAGGTGTTCACAACTATTTAAATCCTTCACTTGTTTTATGTGCCTCAAACAAAGCAATGAAGCAGCACTGTCATAAAGAGCCCGGCCGGGCTCCAGCTGAAATTTGTCTGACATAGACAAAACAAAACAAAACCCCCAGAAGCCCAACAATGCCATTTCATGTGCAATATTACATCTACTGAATGAGAGGAAATGTAGGCATGCATCAGAATAAAGTACTCTTAAAAGCTCATTTGGATGGTATGTTTTTTACCTAGAGGGGAAACTACTGTATATGCAAAACTCAGATGAATATTTACAATATCCAGGAATAGGTACCGGGGAGGGGGAAACATGCCGCAAACGTAATCATCTTCTGAGTGGTCCAAAAACAAATTGTTCTCGCTGCTGTTGCTGAGCAACAGTCCCACGATGGGATTCAGCCTGTGCAAATGTATTGTGGGAGAGTCCAGCCTACCCAGAGAGTGAGAAATTGGAGGACCAGGAGGACCAGGAGAGACAGTGGAGGGGGCCTGGCATGACTGAGCTCCACTTCCCAGCAGTTGTGACCCCTCTAAGTACATATTTTCACCATTCTCGTGACCTTTCGCTGCCTCCCCACTCTCATAACAGCCTTAAAATAAATAGCGAAGCAAGACCAGTACCAAAGAGCAATGGGACTCCGGCTGTTGTTGTAGCAGGCCAGTTTGTATCTAGGACATTTTCTGTGAAGTAAAGCATTAGCACTTCTTCTGAGGTGTTCAAAGGCTATGAAGCTCTGGGGAGGGAGAGGGAAAAGCAAATAACAAGTCTACCAGACAATTCATGGGATTTAAAAGCAGTGCCCCTCTGTGACTTCAGCTCTGAAGACCACATGTGCTCTCATTAGGTGGTAACGCAGTAAAAAAACGCTGTCTAAAAGGGACAATAATCCACTATATTTTGAAATAAAAATTCTGGAATGCTTAATCATCTGACACAGTATGATGTCAGTTTTCATTCACTTTCTTCAGCGGGTTATTCTTTAAACAATTTAGAGACACAGAAAGGAAAAGGAAACCACAAAAAATGCGTGTTCAAATCATGCTAATAGACTGCTCTGAAATAAGAAAAAAAAATTAAAACAACAAAAAAAAAGTGATTTCTGGCTGATGTGATGACTTGAGAGAGCTCACTATACCGAGGTGTGGAAAATGGTATATTGGAATAGAGATATTTCAAATGTGTGTATGACAGACCCGGTAATTTAGTACTTGGTTGATTTTGCTGTGGTTGTTCATAATACAGTGTAAAGCTGGCAGTCCTCTGGGTGGAGGAGTAAATCTAGGCTTGCCCTGGTTTTCATAATCAATACATTTCATAACACTTTATTTTAGCTATTTTAAAAAAAACTGACATACAAGATTATTATTTTTCTAGGTAACTTTACAACCAACATGATATTTGTAATGTGAAACAAACTCTGCCTACCTTTAATTTTGTATCCCTAAAATTATTATTCTACATGAAACTCTAATTTATAATATGGTCTTTTGGGCTGAGGTATCAATGGACAGGTTGATCCTTCATAGAAAAAGGCTTATGGGGAAGGAAAGAAGTGTAAGAGTAAAATGAACTGCTGCTGCCTCAAAATGTCTTATGCCAGCTATGAAAGGTGGCACCTGGTAGCTGTTCTTAGTGATAAACCAGCACTAAGTGTCTGTATCCCCATCTTCAAACTGCCATGGTTGTTCTGACCGTCTGTGTGGACAAATTTCAAAAATATCACAGCTGGATCTCACCTTAATATTGGACCAAACTGAGCACTAAGTGTAAACAACTGTAACCTTTCACATGCTCCAAATCAAGATCTCATTCCTGTTAAGGGGGGGACAGGAGGGGACAGGAGAAAAACCAAAAGCCGGAGAGAGTAACTCTCTCTGAGTCCACCTCCTTGGTTCAAGAGGAAAACTTCCCTTTAAAATGCCAGAGAATAAAGTTTTCCTGCTTGTTAGACTGACTGCCAAGCTGCTGCTTTTGGGGTAGCAGTTTAATAGAGTTCCTCGCATGCACAACAGGCTAGGTGGGAAATCGCAGAAGAGCACAGAGGAAACTCTCACAATATATTTCTCCCCTGTTATTTCTCAGCCTATTTTGAAATTAGGAAATCATATGGAAACAGCAGGAGGATTCCTAGCCTTGCACTATTTCCTTCCCCTGTGATCATGAAGTTTTATTGCTGCATGAGCCCTGCTGCCTACCATTTCAGAGAAACTCAGCAAGAGGTAAGGTTTTTCTAAGTGTGGGTGGTCATGTCCGTGTATTCAGCAGAAGCAATAGGGCTATTCAGCTTGAAAAAAAGGCAGCTCAAGATGAAGTATGGAAGAATAATTTTCAAAGAGAAAATAATGAAGAACTAACAAAAGCGCCCAGGGAATTCATTCTTTTTTTTTCTTTCTTTTTATTTTTTTCCCTTCAGTAATTGCCACTGAAGAGGCTGGCACTGAAATGACATCATTAAGTCAAAGTATCTCACTTGTACACTTGTGGGGAAAATTGGATGAAATGAAGGGAAATTTCTTCAGGACTCAGCCTGTTGCATTGAAAAAATCTTCCACTGGTGAAAAAGTCTTACATACAGGAAGATGTCCTGCTTGGTGATGCAGGCAAAAGTACAGACATTTTTCAGTAGTTGAGGGGAGAGATTTTAGGTTTCTAACATTTTAGTATTATTTTTATCTGCAGATATTCACATTCATATCCACCCTTACAATTTCATTAACATTATCTGTGTCAGAGCATGTTGCTCTGCTTTCAGAAGATGTGTACAAATGAGTTTCCTAGAAGGCAATTTCATCAAAACAAGCCCTTAAACTTTGCTTTTAAGGAAATAGGGCATAATATTTCTACGAAAAAAATGTTATCTATTGAATATTAGCAACATACTGGCACAAATAAGCAGCAAAGGAATATTGGCACAAACCATGCAGCAGGTAATGCTGACCCATAAGGAAAATCTTTCAAGAATTTCATATGCTTGGAGAAGGTGATCTCTTTTCAGCAAATTGATGGTTAACTGTATTGTTCCACTCAGTACATCTAATATGCCCCCGTCACTCCTACAGGTATATCATGGAAAATCAGAATGGGAGAACCCTAGGGTTTTTTTCCTTACAATATTCAATATCCCCACAAGCAGTTCAGGGATACATGCTACAGCATGCTATAGCACTGGAGAGTGTTGGGATATGAGGTCCAATCTGCACCTACAGTTAACCTCTGTAAAGATCATGAGGAAAGGAGTACTTCCAAAGATGATGCTACACTTGGCTATTTTTTTGTTGAGGCTAGCTAACCAAAAATCTACTAGCAAAAGAAGAAAACACTCTCATTTTCACATAATTATGTATTTGTTTGCTTATTAACTATACTTATGGAAAGATGCTACAAATAGAGGCATACTTTAAAGTAGACAGCCATTATCTAGTCTAAATTATGATATTGGACCTGGTTGCAGAACACCTGAAAATAGTCCACTAAATGCCTTGGATCTTCCAGTTTCATCAGAGAAGGCAGTTAATGTTGGAAGGACAAATCTGGGAAATAATAGCATGGAAAACAAGCCATTTATTGACAGAGCAACATTTTTATTAGAAAAGTTGTACTAGTAATTTCATAACCAAAGGCAATTTTTTCTCTCCTGAGCACCTGGATGCTACAAGCTTCTGTTTTAGTTTTGGTCCTCACTTCCTTCCCTCATGCTGATTTTCAGCCTGCTGTAGAAGATGAGTGGTGTTGCAGTGTTCTTGGAAGCAGAAAGAATCTGCTCCTCTGATTTGAATATACAAATCAAATTCTCTTCTTTGCAAGCTCTGCTCTGTGCTTTTTGTACTCTCATGTGGTTAGAGCTGGATTAATTTTTTTTTTCTACACATTCTGTTATCTCTTCTCACTCTGGGCTGTCACATCTCTTGCTTAGACAGGCATGGGAAGGGAGAATTTACCATCACATTTAGATGGTATTCAGGGAGATATTTGGTCAAATCTATTGCTCTGCCTCATACCTATCTTCATGATTCATGAGCTTCTCATTGCTGTTCCTCTATGGCCAGGGAGGGAAGGAGCTCTAGAATCGTAACTATGGTTTGCCCTGTTACTCAGAATAATTGGCTGCTAACAGAGGACCCTATATTTCTTTTTTTGTAAGTGAAATATCTCACACACATACATGCCTCCACTCCCAGCCCTCCAAAGGAGGACACTATTGCTCTTTCCTACCACACTGCAAGTTAGCCTCTCCTTTAAATAAGATTTTAGGTTGAGATTTCCCCTGTTTATGCTTTCAGCCACCTTTTCCCCATCTCTGGATACAAGTACTGTGTCAGATCGGGAGAGGGCAAAGCTAGAGGAGCCAATACTCTCAGTGACTTTTGGCTGGTAGAAAATGTCACTGTGCAACCTTTTTGGAGGTTCAGCCTAGAGCACAGGGCAGCCTGCGCCCTGGCTTCAGCATTTCAGAAGTGACTGCAAGGCACAGCCACAGTGCTGCCTTTCCCCTCTGCAGAGCCAGTGCCATTACCCAGGCACAGCGGAGAAGTGAGCCCACGTACATGGGATGCATACAAACATCTTACTGTCTTTCTGTCGGAAGCATCTCCAAATAGTCTCACTTTCCCCAAACAAGAGCAGATACGGATTGCAGAGCTGGCAAGAAAAACAAACAGCAACCCTGTTTTAAGTGAAAACACTGCCAGATGCCATGAGTAACACAGCAAACTAGTGTCAGACAGATACTGGGTAAGAGTAGCTTAATAGTTTTAATAGAGGTTTCCTTATCTCTGGTTGTTTATGAGAGTAGTTAAGCTAAAAAAGCCTTCCTCCCTCTCCTTTCTTTACAGAGCAATGCATACTCTGTGCTGAGTACCTTGGTGTAATGACTCTTTGCATTCTGTCAATTTAAGGTAGTAATCTAAATATCACTGAGCAGGTTGGGGTTTGGGCCAGTCTTAATGAGATAATATCTCATAAGGGATTGATCCCAGATACATTTAAGGGGCCTCACAGCTAGTGTTTTGCAATGCACTGCAGATTCTACAGTCTAGTAAAAGAAACAGAAAATTAGTAAGACATACGAAGAAATGCAGAATACAGAGTATTAGTCCCCAAGACATTTCATGCCCTGTGGATTGCAGTCTCTTGTACCAGGCTTATGCAGTCTTTTATTTTTTTGTCTGCCAAGCATGGGTGGCATCACTTGACAGGCAGTATGCTTACTTATCTGTTTTTGCAAAGTAATGCTTTTGCACATTTTTCTTCATTATAAGCTCTGAACAAGTGAGGTGTGACATTCCACTTAAATAGCTTTTGCATGCAAACAGCAGCATCACAAAGCCAGGCTGTAGGAGAAAATACAATAGGAAATAGAATTTTAAAAGTAGTACTGCAGAAGCAGGACAAAATATATTTCCTTAAGTGTTATTTACCCTTTTCAAATAGTTCACTTTGTGCTGTGACAGGAATGAGATGTATTCCATGGTACAAAATTGTTTCCTGGGAATGAAAAAGTGATTGACACTTAAGTTTGAATTATTGTGAATATGTGGAGAAAGTAGGATTTTACACATTGACAAAGCCAATAAGAGGTTTGAAAAGCATGTTTATATAGGGAGAACTTTAGTAGAGAACAGCCTAGTTTTTAAAAGCAAAATGGTCTTCACACAACAGGCTTTAGTCATGAACCGATTGTCATTCAGCAAGAAGGAAATGATTTAACAGCTCAGTTATTGATGATGCTGAGTCAGGAGTCTGTGGATTTAAAGTCTCTGTTTGCTTCACCACTACAAGTAGGGAATCAGCTATAATAGACAAACCAAAGATTTCTGATAAACCTGCATTGGAAATGATGCATTTCTGATTACAATGAGATTTCCATTAGACAAATGATGGGCCAAGTACTGAAACCCATTCTCAGCTATAATTCTTTGCTTTGTCAGGCCAGTGCTGCTTCAGTCCAGTTGAGCTTTTACTGACAAAAGAATTGTTGTCTGCTGCACACTTCCCCAGGCCTGGCACCTCTGGGAGATCTGTGTGCATCTCCCCAGTGCTGGGCACTCCGGAGCTGTTCACTCCTCATGTTTTTAACGAACACCTTTGCGGTGGAAGCAGTACATGGGTAAGTAGAATAAAATAACTGAATAGCAGAGTGCTGCCTCTAGTTTTCTCAAATACAAAGTGAAACTACTTTGCATAAAGAATGAAAGAAACTCTGCTCTCCGACAAAAACAAACCAGGAGCTCATATTGGCAGAGCACTGTTTGGCCAGAAGATTGGCCTTTCACATTACAGCACTTGGGCTGAATTATGTATTCCCATTGCCTGTATTATCTGGACACTATAAAACAAATTATTCTATTCTACCTCTCTCCAGAAAAAAAAGGCATAAACCTTCATAGTCTGAAAGAAAATATTTTTCTCCCTTAGAATTTTATTGGGCGATTCCCGACAAATATTTTTACACAATTACTTTACCTTCCAACTGTTACAGTACTCTACAATTCTCAAGAATAAAGTGACGATTAGGAGGCATTAGCCATGAAGTGAGAACCCTGATTACTTCTTCAAGTAAGCAATAAACGAAAACGAATCCAGAGGGTCGGCACCTTTACAGTTATTTTCAATAGACCTTTGCTAGCCTTGCCTACTTTTATACCAGATGAAGTGGAACAATAAATGCAAAGCACTTGGTAGCATTAGTCCTATTGTTTTGTTTTCTTCTTTAAAGAAAAACTTACTTGATCTCCCTACAGCATCACCCTATGAAGAAACTTTGAGCGTGTAGACTTGTTACTGTAAAATATCTTTTGCATGTGCAAAAAAACCTGGATGTCCATATGGCCTCCAAATGGTCCATGCCCAACTGAGAAACAATGAGGTTCTGTTATTTTTTAGATAAAAGAGTATCAAAAACAGTCTGACTTGTAGAGATAGGTCTGGTTTCTTTTACATTTGAGCGTATGCAGTTTTTTGTCTCAGTAGGAGAATAGCTGGATGCTGTTTTTTTGAGGGTGAATAATGTCCGTCCTTCAGTATGACTTGATTTGTTGTACCACTGTCTGTTAAACATCAGGTTTGGAGATGAAGGCAATATTCCCCAAAAGAGAGGTACCACTCTATTCTGACAGAACAAGCAAACTCCAAGAATGCTCCAGAAGCAAAGGGGCATTCAGAGCATGTGGTGCTGCAAACCAGGCAGCATCTCTAACATTCTATGTCTAGGCTGTTTTATTACTAGTATATGTATCTGTTCTATGTACTGCTTGATCTGTTACCTATCAATTGCTTGCCTTGCTAAAGCAGATGATTTTTTAAAAAGAATCTATATTCATTTACAACATGTGGGTGATGTTTTTCCCTTCTTCATATAAGTATGGTCTATCAAAATTACAGCAAATCTTTTGGGAATATTATAGGATTAGAAGCTCCTGAAAACTGGTAGTTAAGTACTTATCATCAGGAATAAATGAATCAGACCAATTTTCTTTCATTTTTGCTTTCAGACAGATGATTTTTAGGACAAGGCACTTTAACTGGATGTCTCGGCACTGTGAGATAAACGCAGATTTTGTTTCTCTGCATAAAAAGAATGTATCACAGAAAAGATGGTAGAGTGCAGTAATACTGTCCATTATATAGATATATCTTTCTAGCTCATACTGATTCTCTGCATCAGCTAGGTTTTTTAACACAAATGAAAGCATATTAGCCTTAGAGACAACCAGTCAGGAGTACATGTTCCCTAATTAGCACTTTGATGTAGTTTTGTCCAGGTAACATACATAGCTTTAATCATAGCAAGCCATTGTCTGTGATGGTCAGCAAATCCCTGGGTCGTCTTTTCATCTTACAGTCTGATGTCTCAAAGATAAATGCTTAGAAATACTTTCTTTTAATACCTGCTTACCAGCAGGTGCATTATGGGAGGCTCACCTTGAACCCCAAGATGCAGAAATTGCTTGGAACAAAGACCCAATAATAATGTAAAATCTTCTGCCAAATGTATCTATTTCTGTGACCTTTTCTGGCTTATTAGCAAGTTTGCTGACAGAAAAACTAAAAATGGAATTTTATTTAGAAAGAGTGGTAGTAGACCAGGTCCCAACTTGTTCCAAATGTCTGTCAAAAGGAAAAATATCATAAATTCATCATACATTAATCATATATACCCACTAGAGAATTTGCTGTTTCTGGCTTTATCTCTCACAGGGAAAGTCACACAACCCAAATTATTCCATTTATTTCAGTATTATAGCTAATCAAACGCAGTTTGTGACTCTATGGTTCGTGATGTATTCAGACTGGCTCAGAAGATGCTGAAGGGAGCAAGCTGGGCTGTACCTGAGCTTCACTAAGGACCAGGACTCCCCATTTGCTCCCTTTGGCATTGCATAGGACACAATCTGATTTCCAGGACCATCCTGCAGGCCCATGGGAAGGCTTGATCTCACTGGGCTGGTCATGGTGAGGACTGTGGATGGGCATTCGTACTTTGGGACAGATCTGTTGGCTTGGAATTATTAACAAGACTTGGAAAAGCAAAATTGAGTGTGGGGTATCAGCTGAAGGGTTTAAATCCAAAAGATTTCAATGCAAAGAAGAAAGGCAAGTTGATAGTGCGAGGCTGAATTTTGTTAGTATGAATCTGTTCAGACAAATGTGGTCAATGGTCTGCTTTTCACAGTTCAGGTAACATTTATTTCAAGGCTGAGAGGAAAACACTATGGAAATTTCCAAGCCACTCAGACACTGTAGGCTCAGGAAATTCTGTTAAAATCAAAAAATCATGAAATCTGTGTATCAGGGTCTTTCTCTTTAGAAGCAGCGAGGGAGGGAGTGTGCATACATTTACCCTCCCAGCCTGCCTTACCCTGGACCAAATTACATGGCATTAATGGAGCAGCAGCTTTGCAGGTTGCTGGCAACAGAATTCAAGAGTCACCCAAGTGCGATGGGAGTTAGACGTGGCCCAGAAGGTCCTGTTCAGAGGCAGTAATTACCCAAGGGGAACTGTGAGACCAAAGAAATGCCGGTGAGCAGAGCAAAAAGGGGCAGGCTTGGGGTGGGAGGGCAGGAGGCAGGGACACGGCTGCTCCCGCAGCAGAGGGGGACCTGGGGGGGCGAGGGAGGGGGAACACTGCCAGCAGCCAAGGGGGGAAGGAGCAAGACAACTTAATGGATGTGGCAAATGAGCAGCAAGCGCAGATCACACAGAGGGGAAGAGAAAGAGGAGTGCTGGGGGTGGCCGGGGCAGTGAGCTCTTGAAGCGGCCGCAGGCAGCTACCCCGGCCCCAGCACCACAGAGCAACTGGCAAAGGGGCACAGCTGAGCAAGCTAATCAGCGGCTGCTGAAAGGAAAATCAGGGTGACAGAAAGGCCACTCTCCACGTGGGATCCAGTCCAGCCCTCGAGATCCCTATTCAGCTCTGTGGGCTCCTGGTAAGGCCCAAAGAGGGCGGAGGGAGAGGAGCTGTGCAGACCTGTGACTGACCCCCTCCAGGGGTTTCACATGTACCATGTAGCTTGTCTTGCCCTATAAATACATATAAAAAAACTTTTTGAAAAATATCTGTGCTTCTTGTCCCTGCCATTGCCCTTGGTCTGTTAGGTGATTCATTCCCCGTGCAGAGAAGTCCCGCCTGGCCCCACTGGTGCCTACTCTCCACTGATGTCCATGCCTCCCTGCCCTGGGCCGTGTCACCATCTTCAAGAGCCTAGCATCATTTCTCCTCTCTTTTTCCCTTGGTATTGCATGTACCGTGGCAAGGGCTCCTTTTAATCTTCTATCCTCAGCCATACAAACCTGGATTTCATCTCTAGTCCCTGGATAATCAAGATATTTCAACAGCTGTCAGTTTCTGGCAGAAGCCTATTCTACCATTTTTTTTCCAACAACATATTTTTCATAGCTGGCTAGAAATATGCAATATTTTGTCATAAAACCAGCCTCATTTGCAGGATTTGAATAATTCTTTTCCTGCTTTACAGTTACCTTTTTTCTATCTTACAGTTACAGAGATTTTTTTTCCAGTTTCTTGCTGCTGTTCAGCACTTTTCCTTATGATGTTTGAGCTTTATCTGCAACTAACCCCATATACTGTACTTCTGTGATATCTTGTAACATGTGGCTATTGAGTGGATATGTTCTCTTCTTGTTTTTTATTCCTAGACTCACTACACTACATACTTTGAAACTTATAAGCTACTTATCTGTCTCCAGCTCCTAGACCATCTATTCTGAAATTTGTTGCCCTCCTTCTTTGTTTTGAGTGCCCCTTCACTTTATAACATCAGCAAATGTAATCCACTTACTACATCTTCTTTCTTCCAGGTCATTGATATATAAAGTGAAGAAAATTGATCCTCACACTAATCCTTGCTACTCTCTTTTAGTCACATCCTTTCATGTTAAACTGTTAGCGTACATAGTTACCTCTTAAAAAAATATTTGAGCTAGGTCATATCTTATTGAAATTGGATATCCCAAGAAGGCTGAGACTACAAATATAGAGAAACAGAATAGGAAGAAGGAGGGCTACTTGTAAGCTGTCGGTCTTTCCCTATGGAGAAGGAGTTAAACAGGGGTCTCCAGCCCTGCTGTGGCTGCAGACGCCTCCCTAGCCAAGGGCAAACTGCCCATGGGGCACAGGGGCTGATGCAGATATGGTCTGGGACTTCCAGCGGCCACCGACAGGCTTGCACCTCCTTGGTGAGTCCCAATATGAATGGTCCTATGAGCAATTTCCTCTTTCTTGTGTTCTTGATCATGTTTTGAAGCTCCTGGAGGTTTAAAGATGAGAAGGCAGCTTTAAGCTGCATCACATCCTGTCTCTGTGATGCGACAGAGAAGTCTTTGAAGTTTCTAATTGAAAGATGTCATAGGCAGGTGTTAAAAGGGGGGTTCTTTTACATCACTTCACTCCCTGAAGTCAAATATATAACACAAAGAACCTTTTTTCTACATAAAAATCTAGTTAAACAGAATGTATGGATTCCTGTTATCAGATATTTTTATTAATCACCCTGAAAAAAATCCCATCAGTGGATTGTTAAGCACAAGCTCACCTTTGTGAATTCATGCTGACTTTTCATAATTAAATCATAATTTCCCCAAGCCTGACCCTGACTAGTATATAATTTTTTTCCTACTGCTGCAGTTGGACAAGCAATGCAGGTCTCTTGCTTCAGAAGCTTTTCAGTCACCTTTCGAGAGGAGAAAGACAGCCTGTCTAGTGCACTGGGCCCCAACCTCAGGAGGCTTGGCTTTAAACCCTAGCTCAGATGCATTTTCCCGGTGTAAATTCAGGCGATGGACATAACCTACTATATGTCCTAGTACCCTATTTCTGAGCAGAGACAATAATTTCTTATCATTCAGGAATCCTGTGCAGATAACTGTGAGGCAAGATGTATGAAAAAATAACTATTAAATGATTTTCATAACGATATGGCATTTCTTTATCAAATGATCTTGATGGAAGATTTAACTCCTCAGAGTGGTAGATGTCTAATTACAACAGGAGCTAGACATCTAAACAAATACTTTTGAGGCACCAGGCCTAAGTTTACATCATCAAACTGGCTTTAGCAGTGGACCAGCCCCTTTAAACAGAGCTGGCTGAGTAACAGACACTACTGTAACTCTATTATAACTGAAGTTTTCTTTGCAGAGATGTGTCTGTGGCTGCAGCATCTGAGCCGAGTAGAGGGCTGCTGGTGGGCAGCACACTCTATTGTGTGCAGTTCCCGCACCCCCTTGCTCCCTCCCCACCAGCCTCTGGACCAGAACGGAGTAAGTGCCCTTCCCTTTAAAGCTGAGGACCCACACTACCTCCCTGGCTGTTTTTCAGGAAGCTGCAAAATACTGTGGCAACAAAAAGGCTCTGGCTGTAGAAGGAAAAAAATAGGGGGGGAGGGGGGCAGGGGAGGGGAGGGGAACCTTGTGCCTGCTGGTGTATCACATTCACTCATCCACTCACCCCACAGCTAGCATTCCTCTGGCAGGACACTCTGTCTCCAGCTCCTTACTGAAAAAAAACAACAACCAAACCCCCCAAAAAACCCCAAACAACACAACAAAATCAAAAACAAAACTAGAAAATAATTAAATTCCTTCACTAGCAATGCATAACTTTATTATGTTTATTTTGCAGATGGCCTGACTGAATTGAAGTAAAATTGTGATTTTTACTAGAGGACACCTGAAAGTGCTCCATGCTGAGAATCCTGGATTCTGTCACTCTTTTCCAACTCAAAATTTCAACATGTACAACCAGGAGTGAATTTGTCAGGCATGGGCAAAAAAGCCCATACTTCCTTATCAGCATTGGCTAGTACAGTGTGTATTTATGATCCTGTAGTGGGGGAGAAACTGCAAACTCCCCATCCTCATCCCATTTCTCAGGTGCATTCAACCCTGCATAGGCCGCACAGTAAGCAAGATGTTTCCTTTGTTTTATTCCATTTTGATTGTAATGCCACAATTGTAACTTACATAAGTAACTTACATACTGCTCCAAAGAGACCGGGCTTTTTACTGAAACATGTGAAGGTGTTGCTTATGAAACAACTGAGTTAGGAAATTATTTGGGTGCTTAAGAGCAAAGAACTACTCTGGCTACCCTGACAGACATTCTAAATGGGAACAATTTACCATGGAAGGCTGTGACCTGGGGAGGGGGATAATGGTAAGTATTAGGATCAATTTTGTTCACTTTCTGTACCAACGAGGAAATAAAGAGGCAGTAAGTGGATTCATTTGCTGTTCAATTGTGAAGTGGCAGTCAGGACAAAACAGAAGGGCAACAAAGTTCAAACTGAAATGATGAGAAGCCAGAGGAAGAAAGGCAACTTAAAAAATTCCAAATAATGTAAGTTTTTGTCTGGAATCAAAAATAAAAGCAAAGTAGATTTGCTATGCACTTAGAAGGCATAAATGATGAAACAGATGCGTACAGTACACTTGCATACATACACAAGTGCTGCCATTATATACATCATAAATTTGCAGGGCACTGAAGTGATTACTCTTTCCCCCATGTCTCTGAATGCCATATTTTTCCAGCACTTTGTATCCCATCTGGCCTCAAAGTTCCATCATACTTCAGACATTTCAATTTCTTGATTACCTGTCAGGTTGTGACCCTCAATTGTTTTCCATTTTTAATATCTCTTCCTCCTCACTTGGGACATGTCCCTGTGTCTCTGACATCTGTCAACCAAACTCTTCTGTTTGCCCCATGACCAAGCACTAATTAATAAGTTTATTTCAACGGTATCCTCACCTCCCTTCAAGAAAAGACTCAGGATTTCTCTCAGAGCACCCATACCTTATACTAAGAATCTTAGTTCTTATTTTTTTGCTCTTCCATAGTTTAACCATAACTGTCTGTTTTTCATTGAGAAAGAATGGCCTTTGAATCCAGAAAGATTACTCTTCAAGGTCACAGCTGAAGGTGTTATGCAGAAACTATTTCCATTGTACTCCTTTAATGGATAAGCTTTATTTTCAGTGTCATTGTCAACCAGGACCATATCCCATAACTTGATCTTCCTATGAGATTCTGAAGACCTTCAATTTGCATTAATTCTAAAAGCAAATGCATGATTGATTATTTTGAAAGGTAAATGCTCTCATGTTACTGGAAGAAACCAATTGCAAATTTTAAATCTGTATCCTTATTTCCACCTTCCTTCCCACATTCCTCTCATTTTAATGGCTTAATAGCATGAGAAACATAAGGAGAAAATCTTGCCCTATGTAAATACACAGCAGGTGTGGAATTTTGATCTGGACTTGCATGCTAGTCCTTGGTCCCTTATGCTGATCATTCAGAACCTGGGATTGAATTAGGATTGTATTACTGGTTTTCTGTTATTCTTTGTGACCACAACCACCATAAGTACTTGGTTCTTTATGTTTAGAGTCCGAAGATCAAGTTGGACTTCTGTTGCTTTTGGGACAGGGATGGGAACCTTTCAGTGGAGTTCAAAACAGCCAGATGCTGAGTGAAGGCTTACCTGAGAGAGCCAACAGAAAGGGCAAAGGAAAGACAGTAGGACTCCAGCCAAGTCCTCCATTTCACACCTAAATGAACTTTTCTTTCACCAAGAGTCATTCTTCCTCTTCTCCCCCACCCCTCTCTGGTCTAGCTGGGTCTTAATTTCATCCTATCTTAATCATAACAGATGACATCAGTAGTCAGTGCCTCTATATATGTGGAGAACATGGTTCTTCCAGTGTGTGATCAGCACACAGCAATGGGATCACTGCCTTTTAGAATCTATTTTCTTATTGGGCAATGCTTAATGGTGGGCCCTAAACAAGTTTAAGCATGTCCTAAGTGACAGACTGCTTATAATGGCCAAGGTGGAAGGCGTAAACACCTGCAAAACCTTTGTCTCTCAGGGAACTTTATTGGCACAAATGCAAGCAAATAGCGCATTTTGAGAATCATATTTTTGGACTTAGGTGCCCAGTGATACTTTTTGGATACCTTTTTGTATATATAAGTAATTTGGGAGGATTTGGGATGAAGAGTTGTCTTATTTGTACAATTGAAGAGCTGGTGTTGCCTAACACTATGAGGATTACCATGTATACATATATGAGCAATAAAACTCACTTTCACCATGCTTGCTTCCACCTTTTCTGCTGCAGTGATATTTTTCTTGATTCTAATTCTTCACTTATGTCATTACCACATAAAATTGTATTTTGCACTAAAATAATTTGAATTCTGTTCATTATTAAGGGCTTTAAAGCTGCAGATGAAAATAGGAGAGAGATGTCAGCTTTTTAGGAAATTAAAGAATTTATTTAATTTCTAAATGACCACGGTGCTTATAAAAGTAACCCCCACATTAAAATATTAGCATTAAAAGCAAGAGCTAGTTACAGTACCCTGGAAGTGAACTCGGATTGCAGTAGGGTCATGTCTGAACATGAGTTAGTTTTGGCCAAAATTGTGCCCTCAGAGGATTACATGTTCCTCTCAAGAGGCCAATCCAGACAAAGATTAAATCCACACATTGAAACACTGGTGCTGTTTGTATTGTTCAGCAGTTTGAGGGTTTTGGAAAAGATACAACCATTTATATTATTCAATCTACATTTTATTTGATAGTCTGATTGTCAGGCAGTAGTTACAAGAGAAACAAGGCTGATGAGCAGTTGCTTGATAAACATTAGGCTTCAGACTGCATGCTTTAAGTGGGGATAATTTGGAAATACTGGTATTTCTTTCAGCTGAAGTCTATAATGATGAAGTGTACAGGATACTGCTTTAGTTATCTCATTATCGTACAACCCCAAGCAACTTTTTGACATATTATATTGATTAAAGCAAGAGAAAGTTGCACATTTCAGCATAATTTATGCAAACTCAGACCAATAATTAGAACAGTTAATTAGCTATTGGTATCTGATTTTATAATAATCTAGCAACTAAGATAACAGAAATAAAACACGCAAGTCTTGTTTGGTAATAAAGAGTTTGGTTTCTCTAGCCTAGCAGTGATCATTAATTTTGCTGTGTTTTGATTTAGTGTTTGTGTTAATATATTCCAGTATGGCTGAGGATATGAAAGTAACACCTGGTGTGCTCTGTGCAAATGTTTCTCTGCTTCAGGAGAAAAGCCAAAGGGGACATGTAGCTAAACCTAGAGCATCATTATGAACAGTCTGGTGGGGATAAATGCCCATACTTTCTAAGGCTAAAAAAAAGCAAATGTAAATACATGGTTCTGTTTATATATTTGTGTATACGTAAAGAGGGTGCAGGGGGTAGTGCAGAAAGAGCATTTATGCTGAGAAGTTTGTTTGGTGTCAATTTGAGCTGTACAAGAGGTTCTACATGCAGGATTTTGTTTACACCTATGTTCAGTCTATGTTTGCAATTTGTTAGTGGAGGCAGTAAGCCAAATAAAAAGAAAAACCCTCTGTGCTCAGAGTTTTAATTTTGCTGATATCCCAAGACTGTCAAAGGTAGATATTCCACCTAGGTTTGAGCTTGCCAGCACCGAGCTTTGCTAGGCTAGAATGAAAATAAAGACACTTCACTGCCTTTTATTCCTTCAGCTTCCAAACAGTCCCTTCTCTCCCTGTGAACAATGCTCATCTCCTTATGCAGAACTGAGATCTGGTAACTCACATAGTTAGCTCATTACATTAAAAAAAAAAACGCTCCAAGAATAACAGGCAGGGCCAGTGATCCTGAGACACAAAACCAGATCATTGTTCACACCAAGCCAAGCTGCTGGATTGCTGGAGAAATGCAGTATAAACTCAGTCAACTTTAGCAAAGACAGACGTATCTACTTTTTAATTTCAGTACATAAATACATCAATGTCCTTTGAAGATAGCTTTTATTCTATTATGCCTTTTCAAGAAAAGTTGGTAGCTGAATCAGACCCTTTATCAGATGGCATTTCCTACTGGTATAATACCTTCAGATGGAAACAAAATTAATCTGGCTCTATCATTCACTTTATTAAACTCATCTTTAAAAAGGGAAACTGGAGCCTACCTTTATGTGACAGAAAGCCAGAAAAATTTCTTCAGACTTCCCGTAATATCTTACATTTAAAGGTAAAGGCATCTTCTTTCTTATGCTCACCCAGCCCATGTGCATGCACTTCCAACTCTTTTATACTTGTATATATTATTATACACCCTTACAAGCACTTCTAACATTATTAGCACATGGAAACTGGAGCTTATTATATACAGTATATCTATACATTAGCATAGCATCTCTGGCTCAAGAAGATGTGGCAGAGCTTCAGCCAGAGTTTTCTAGCCTGTGAGGTGAATATAGTGGTCAGTGGAGCTGAAGGGTTAGCCACATCAGCTAATTTACACGCTGTCAAATGCATTTTTGGAGCTGTACTGGAAGAAAATGAAAATCCTACTCTTTAACAAGCCTTCCTGAAGGCAGTATGAGAAAATGATTACATGCACCATAAGCCCATGAAATCTCAAATCTCAGCTTTGGGCTGTTCAGACCTGGGATTTTGACTCATGGCCAACTCTATATAAAACCTGAAAATCTAAGAAGAATTTGACCTATAGAAGGAATACCCTCTACTTCTTGAATGGTAGCTTTTCAAAATGGGTTCAGGCATGGTCTTGTCTTATGACTTGGTCCAATAATCCAGCCTATCTGAAAAAGCACCCTTGCATGCTACCTCTCTCCCCACCCCGCCCCGTGTGTACATATATATACATACAAACACACACAGAGACACAAAGCAAAGCCAGTCAAAAGAGAAAGAATGCGAGAATGGCTACAAAACATAAGGTTAAATGTCTGTCTTGCCCAGTTAGCAACAGTGGCCAATGGCTGATAGCCAACAGAGATTAAAATCTTAGTCAAAGGTGACTATTATAGTGACATTTCCCTATTATATTTTTCCACTCTCCAGAAATCTGTAGGTCATGACATTCCTGAACCGAAGGAGTTTTCTTCATTTTTGATGAGTCTTGATGTTGCCTACTAAGCACTTTCCTAAAAACCTTTTTAAGCCCAGAAATGTCTGTCACCCACAACAGCCTACGACTCTGCATTCCGTAGCTTAACTACGTGTTATAAGAAGAATCTGATCTCACCATGATAATACACTGTCAAGTTGCTTCGCACATACACTGAAAGTCAAAATCTTGATCTCCTGCAGATGTTAGGAATGCAAAGAGCCTCACTCATTCTTAAGACACCCTGGCCAGGGGATGGGGTTGGTGAATTCATAGCCATCATTGTTGCTGTAGAAGGCTTGTTGAGAAAATATCCCCCAGTAGTTAAAAGAAAGGAACCTTATGGGGATACTCAGCTGATTACCAGCCAGGTTACAATGGCAGATGGATAGCTGTGATCCAAATTCACATGATGCAAGAGCAGAAAGGTCACTTTGGGCATCTCTCTTGCTAAGTACCTACCACCTAGGCAGGACTTCATAAGGTTCAGAGGGTAGTGGCACGTGAAAGTTTATTCAAAGCCCACTACTCATGCCTGTTTGAATTCAAATGACTCTGGAGGAGGCACGTGGAGGGCAATGAGGGAGAGACAGCTGCTGCTGCAGTCTCCAAATATTAGTCAGCACCACGGGAACTTGCCTGGGGAGAGCACTGTAACTACAAAGGCAGCTCATTTCCCCGAAGCCATTTCTAGCCCACACAGCCTCTGCAGAGGTTGGGATGGGAAATGCTACACAACCCCTGAGGAAAGGCAGCGGTGGCATTTGGAAAGCTTGTGGTTAATTTCCACAGCCACCACTTCCAATGTTTAAATTTCAGCTGCTGTGTCAGGGCCCAAGTTTTTCTACAGGGTGAACCCAGGCTCATCTCAGCTTTTGGGTCCAATAGATGTTGTTCAAGATGCCCCATATGGGCCTATAAAATGACAGACCACTTTTTGAATTGTCTATATCTGTGTGCATGAGATGTTACATTTGGGCCTCATTTGCTGCCCTGGAGGTAAGGGGCAGGGTGGAGGACAGAGCTACTATAGAGTCACTCTGGCTCTGTAGCTCCATGCACCTTTGCACCAATGATCATTGCCTGGATCACTTGGTGGCAACTCATCAAACAGTCAGCACCCCACTAGCTTGTAAGAACTGTAATATACCAACCTTACTCTGGGGAAGAACAGGTCCATCATTGTAACTATGGGTTGTGTAGTCCATGTGCACTCAGCTCTGTCATCAGTTGTGTGAGACCTGACTGATATGAATATGTCACATGGGGGGAGGGGCAAGACTTCCCATGAATGCTTATGGAAGAGGAGTACAAAAATAGTATTCAGTGCGATTGGATGTATTTTCATTCCACTAAAAAGCATGTGTACTTTTATATCTTGCAGTATTTGTTCAGCGTTGTAAACAGCCAATCAAACCGCAAATCTGGCCCTATTTTAAAAAGTGCAACCAGAGCCATAAAACGAAACAGGGAGGAGTTACAAGTAAACCAGCCAGTTTCTCTCATCTGCTAAGTACCTTTGTAGCAAGCTGGTTTACAGTACCTAATCTTCCTCATAACTGTATCCTTTTTCTCCGGGGGATCATTTTAAACTTTTGAAACTGCAGAAGCCACCCTAAAGCCGTTTTTCCTGAAGGGAGTACAATCCTCTTCTCTTGATTTAGAGTGTGTAAAATGTTGCCCTGATCCTACCAAGCTGAAAGCTGCCGTCCTCATTTTTTCCCAAAACTCTTGCATCTGCAAAGAGACCCACTGAATGCAGAAAGGCAGTGCATGAGCTTAGCAGCATGCCCATGTGTTTTACATTATAAAAGGGGCCTAAGAAGCCATTTTCCTTGCACTTTCCAAAGAAACCTCCCCTTTAATAAAAAGAAAGCTTAATCTGTTGGGATGAAAATTACAACCAACTGAAAATCCATTCAGAATCTTGAGACAATCCCAGACTGAGAATTTTCAGACACTGGATCTTTTCAGCTACTTTTTTTTTATATGCCCTGCTATGTGTCCTGGTTCCTTCCCATAAAAAAGATAATTAAAAAAAAAATCAGGATTGCCAGCATACCACAAGTGAGCCTGTGCTTCAAATACTTCCTGCCTGGTGGGAAGCAGTAAAGATGATGATAGGGAAAAATTGTTCCTGAGAGATTTTCAGCCTAATTTTGTAGACCTAAGATATCTGATTTTCCTGGGAACTCCGTGTTTTCAGCTCCCATTAACTTCAGTAGCAGGTGTCTAAATATTTCTCATGCCCAGAGGTTCACATATTTGTAGGAGGATGTAGATAAGGTTTGGATAAGCATATAGCAATTCTTAGGTTAAACAAAGCAGAACTCCTTGCCTCTTGCTGTCCACCTATTGCCACTTATTGTCAGATATTAAATATGCAGGTGATGAGCATGTGCCAAGCTGATCTGAGAGAAAACCAGAGGATGGTTTCCATTTCCAAAAGTACAATGCCCTCTGTACAGGATGTGGGTTGCAACCAGTAAAGTCTTTGGGGGTGCACTAAAATTTCTTCACTCAGCTTCTTAAATTTTGGGAGGGAAGAAAAAAGGAATGAAGGTCATTGATATCATCAGATGTTTGCAGAGATTTTTTCTCTTAATTTAAGGCATTTTTCTCCTTCCCTCACTCCTTTCTGGTCCCTGTAGGGAGGGGTATGCCCTATCTCAGGATAAACTTACTATGATTCAGAAGAAAGGAAGCCCACAAGTCTCAAAAAGTACATGACTCACGCTTCCAAGGAAACCTCTTGCTACTAATGCAGGCAGTGATTTTGTGGAACAATTTACACACACACGCACGCACACACGCACACACACAAAAAAAATTGCTGAGTCTGCATCTGGTGACTTTCACTGGGCAAATAGTTGTGAAGTGACAAATTGGTCTCAGTGCCATAGCCCCAGTGCAAGGCAATGCGTATACACATCCTTGGGGAGCTCTGTCCCCACAGCTGGCTGCAGCCTCACTCAGATATGCAGCCTTGGGTCGCGCACCCCAGTCACGGAAATGGTGTTTAGCTGCAGCCACAGCACAGCAGACGTTCAATCTGAGATGACTATATTTAACTTAAGGAGTTGTCTGTCCGAGTGGGACAATGAGGTCTTCTTTTGCTTTGTCTCCAGCAGGGGAGAACACGTGATGATCACATCTACCTCCTCTATGACTTGTATGGTTACAGCCTTTGGCATGCCAGGACTAAAGGGCATGTCCTTAATGTTTCTGAGAGTGAAACTTTACAGCTTCTTTCCTACCGAGGATTAAATTGCAGCTTCAAAATTTGATTCATAAAGTGAGCATTACAGCCCTGCCTATATACCCAGATTAATCCAAGGGGACCCTGGTCATGTTGCAGCCATTTATTTCTGACATGTTAAATGACCTGAGAAGGATTTTTTTTTAATTGAGTTTGGTTCCTTTTTATTTAGTTAGTTGTTTTCCTTATATCACTTAAGAAAGTCTTAAGAGGGACTACCATTAAAATACACTTTCTAACAATACTGGAGTTGGTGAGGGGAGGTAATGTGAGAAGATTGTTTTGATAGATGCAAAAGCTAGTATTTATATGGGTTTGTATTTAAAAAATAGAAATCCCTTGCAGCTTGCTTGAGAGCAGTATATGTAAACGCCACATTTTGACTCTTTCTTTTGATTCTTTCTTTTCCTTTTTTTTTCTTTTGCTAATTTTCTTTCTTTTTTAACTTCTTAAAAGTGCTGATACATTGTAATGATATATTAATACATGACCAGATAGGTGAATTGGAATGGTAAAATAAGATAATGTTGATGAGGTTAAATGCTTCAAAAACAGACATTATTTTAATATTTGTGGTTTTGATCTGGATACAGGATAGTGTGTTTCCAGATTCCTTTTTTATCTATTCATTGCCTGACTTGCCTTCCCACTTCATTAAGACATTCTGTAATTTACATTAAGTAACTAGAATCAAGCATTAAGGATCATCTAATAAAGGTGTCGTAAGAGTTGTGCAGTTCATGTTCTTCCCCATAAGTCTCACATTGCCAATTTTCTCTGAACTCTGTAACTTTGAGGTATTACTGAGTTTAAAATACATAGAAAATCATAACACAGGCCATGCTTCTGTAACTCTGAAAGACACGGAAAAGATTTTTCTGCTTTTCTGATATAAAAATATTCTTCTGATTTATTAGATTTTCTTGCCCTTTAACTTCAGATGTATCTTGAATGTCAAGCTTGATTTTTCCATGTTTTAGTCATGTGCATTCATTTAGTGAGTTAAAATAATTTTCCTGCCTTTCTGGTTAAATTATGCCTTTTTAAAAGGTGTCTTTTAGACAAATAGCAGTCTCTGTTAACAAGAACCAAAATTTTACAGACAGACTAGTATGTTTTTTCTCAGGAATTTGGTTGCCGTGCTCCTGACTTTTTTTGAGTTGAATTTTAATAATTTTTACAGGGTAAATGTAAACACTTAGACATGCACAAGTCTATGGGGCTGGATGGGATCCACTCAAGGGTACTGAGGGAGCTGACAAAGGAGTTCACCAAGCCACTCCATCATTTATCAACAGAGAGGTCCCAGAAGACAAGAGGTTAGCCAAAATGATGCCCACCTACAAGAAGGGCAGGAAAGAGGATCTGGGGAACTACAGGCCTGTCAGCCTGACCTCAGTGCCAGGGAAGGTTACAGAGCAGATCATCATGTGTGCTATCACACAGCACGTGCAGGACATCCAGGTGATCAGGCCCAGCCAGCCTGGGTTTATGAAAGACAGGTCCTGCTTGATGAACCTGATCTCCTTCTGTGACAAGGTGAAACACTTAATGGATGAGGGAAAGGCTGTAGATGTTGTCCTTCTAGACTTCAGTAAGGCCTTTGAACCATTTCCCACAGCATTCTGCTGGAGAAACTGGCTGCTCATGGCTTGGACGGGTGTGCTGTTTGCTGGGTAAAAAGCCATCTGGATGGCCGAGCCCAAAGAGTGGTGGTGAATGGGATTACATCCAGCCGGTGGCTAGCCACAGGTGGTGTTCCCCAGGGCTCAACACTGGGGCCAATTCTGTTTAATATCTTTATTAACGATCTGAATGAGGGGATTGAGTGCATCCTCAATATGTTTGGAGATGACACCAAAGTGGGGGTGGAGTATTGATCTGCTTGAGGGCAGGAAGGCTCTGCAGGTGGATCTGGGCAGGCTGGACCAATGGACCCAGGCCAATTGTATGAGGTTCATCAAGGAGAAGTGCCAGGTCCTGCACCTGGGTCACAACAACCCCAGGTAATGTTACAGGCTTGGGGAAGTGTGGCTGGAAAGCTGCCAGGCAGAAAAGGACCTGGGCATGCTGGGTGATGGCCAGCTGAACATGAACCAGCAGTGTGCCCAGGTGGTCAAGAAGGCCAACAGCATCCTGGCTTGTATCAGAAGTAGTGTGGCCAGCAGGACAAGGGAAGCGATTGTCCTCCTGTACTGCGCACTGGTAAGACCACACCTCAAATCCTGTGTTTGGTTTTGGGCCCCTCACTATAAGAAAGACATGGAGGTGCTGGAGTGTGTCCAGAAATGGGCAGCGGAGCTGGTGAAGTGTCTGGAGCACAAGTCTGATGAGGAACAGCTGAGGGAACTGGGGTTGTTTAGCCTGGAGAAAAGGAGACTCAGGAGGGATCTTATCACTCTCCACAACTCCCTGACAGGAGGCTGTAGGCAGGTGGGGGTCTATCTCTTCTCCCAGCTGACAGACAACAGGACAAGAGGAAACTGCCTCAAGTTGCACCAGGGGAGGTTTAGACTGGATGTTAGGAAAAATGTCTTTACTGAAAGGGTGGTGAAGCATTGGAACAGGCTGCCCAGGGAGGTGGTGGAATCATCATCCCTTGACATATTTAAAAAATGCATGGATGCAGTGCTTGGCGACATGGTTTAGTGATGGACTTGTCAGTCCTGTGTTAATGGTTGGTCTCAATGATCTTAAAGGTCTTTTCCAACCAAAATGTTTCTATGATTCTATACTGATAGTATATATGAGCTTGGTATTTTGCAATTTTCTTATGATTAGTTGATGGACTTCAAGTTGAAATCAATTGTTCTTTACAGCAATATGAGCTCTAGTATTTTTATCCAGTGGCTAGATCTGTTGCAGATACCCTGTTCTTCAGTTCAGAGCAAAAAATATCATAATTCCCTTCTGTGAAGAAGGGATTTGTGATTCTTACTCTTAAGTGAGAATGAGTGAGCTTTCAAATACCAACTTTGTGGTTTTGATACAAGATGCAAAATGGCAAAGGGATATAAAATTAAGAGTAAGCTGGAAAAGAATGTTTTAATTATCCTGAAATGTTATTCCAATTTCATTTTACTTTGCTGGTAATAAATAACAGTGGTGGCTGTGACGTTATGAACAATTGCAAGAATCTAGTGATCTGGAGTATCTTTTGAAGAAGGATCCCTGGATGACACACATCTCCTGAATCCCCTGCAGCTTTGCTGGCTGGACCACTGCAGTCATTCATCTACATTAACACTAGATCAAAAATCACAGTGGTATAAAACATTGGATAGAGAAACATCAGGTAAATGAGAAAAGGCTAAGGGTAGGGCAAGAACAGTTTGTTTTTATAGGGCAGGTAAAGGAAATCTTTATTTCTAAATTGAGTTCTATTTTTTCAGCTATTTCTGCCTATAAAAGTTTTAGTTCTTCCCTCATGCCCTTGCCTTACCCCACAAACTGGATCTTTCACAAGACTGTATCTTCCACTTTTTTTATCTTTGAGCCAATATTGGCCACAGATTCACATTGGCTACTGTATGTTTCTGAAAAAATAACCTGCTGGCTTTGCAATGCATGCAGTATTGTTTACTAATGTCATCATGAACAACAGAAATAAAAATCTGTGTTTGAATTAAATCCCACAAATGCTGTGGTTCTTTCAGAGTTGTTGCTGTATTTTTCTGAGGTTTATAATTTTCAAGTTAGATTAAATATCAGTATTTTCAATGTACTTCAAAAATAATATGTCATAGCCGTTGATAAGGAAAACAGCAACAAATCCTCACATTAGACACACTGGCACTACATTCATGCTTTTGCTGTATGATGTGTTACACCTCTTAGAAACACTCAGTTCTGCCCAAGGACAGTGCAGCAATGAATTAAAATTCAAGCACTAGAGGCAGTCTCTTTCCTTCTGAATAAATGAAGGAAAACAGAGAATAAGGAAAAATACAGAAAACAAAGCAATGGATGATTCTGCCAGGATTCATACCAAATATTGCCATATTTGTCAGTGCAGGTTTAACTAATGGTTTCCTGTTTGAAAATCATAATGTGTATGTAAATATACGGTGCAATATTCTAGTGCAGGCTGGTGATTACTGTTGGCTTCACTGGGATTTCTGATCATGAGTCAGGATGGAAGCAGGCCCAGACTCCATGTATTAGACAGGCAAATGCATACAGGGAACTTGTTATATATGGGAGCTACCTTTCATGTATACACTAAAGAAAATATGGACTTGCTAGTTTTTAGTCTTCGCATCATATTTGCAAAATAAATGCAGTTTGCTTGAGAATTTTCTTTAAAAAGCAGGAGAAACATATTGTATGCAATAAATGCAAGGCACAAGGAAACCCATGTGAGTACGTATGACCAAAGCAGAGCAAATATAAATCAACAGGTACAGTATTCTGCAAGGAAAGCAGAGTCGGCTGAAAGGTGACATTATACAAGGGCTAAATCATTTCTACCCAGCCATGCGTGGGGACCCCAGAGGAGGGACTAGCAGGGAGAGCCCCCAGGGCAGCTGTGCAGGAGGGAGGTGAAAGCTATCTCCTTGCACCCTGGCTGTGGGGAAGGGGTGAGGGGAAAGCATCCCGAAGGTGAAGGTAGGATTGCTGGAGAGGGGTGGGAGAGGCAGAGCTACCACAGCTGCCCCTGGGGACCCCTGTGTCTTGCCCAGCCCTGCAGCCAGGGTGCCACAGCTAGGGCCCTGCACTCCCCTCCCTGAAAGCACCTCTGTCTCCTGCGAGGTGTGACCAGGCCTCAACTGTCCAGAGGCAGTGGTGTTTTCCTTGAAAAACACATCTTTACTGCTTTACAAATTCATTATAACAAGGGACTCATGCTCAGACTGAAGGACACACTTATTATCATCCTGTGGTTTTCAATTAATAAGTTCACAGCTAACAGTTTTTAAGTACAGTGAATCATGCAAATTTCCATATCACAGCAGCTAATTTATTTGTTTGTTGGGGAATAGCAGGCGCCACATGAATCTGTTTTGAAATGAATTCCAAGAAAGGCAGACAATTTTGGTCCGAGCCGTGGGAGGAGGGAGCAGGAGGGACCAGCGGGGTAATGTAACGAAGCCTCTGCGCAGTGCAGGGTGTCTAATGTGGGGTATGAATGTGAAATGAGCAGCAGCACAGATCTAATATCCATGGGACTGATCTTGAAGCCTAGCCTGCACTAACTGGGGGATTTCTGGCCAGAACTAACATGACTGTATCTCCAGGTTGGAATGATAAAATCCAGGTGCTTTCTGTATATGATTGCCAGTGACTTCATTCTGTCTTCCATGTACAGTTCCAGCTTTTGTTCCCCAGGCAGTTTTCACTGCTGGTTGCAGACACAAGGATCATTAAGTTACAAGCTGGATTTATTTACCGTTTGCAGCTAGATCTAAGAATAGTTGTCTGTTATACCAGATTTTAATTTCAAGCCTGTCTGATGGATATATAAGATGTGTTCTTACCTGTCCTTGCAACTTCACACAATTACGCTTTGGACTCAGTTCTGCCTGTGAGATCCATAAGAGCCTAGAGGAAGACTCAAGCAAGAAAGGCATAGCAGAGTGCTGTACCAGAGGTTTTCAGGACACAGTAATGTTGTGACTTGAGCCGTTGCTGCTGCAGAGCTCAGGCGTGGGCATAACACCCACAGATAGTTCTGCAGAAAATGTGTTAGGCTGTGGCCATCGCTAGATGTTTGCTGGACTCCAGTGGTGCAAAGGCACTTCTCTGAGTGGTTAAATTTTGCTCGTTGTTCATATGAATGCTCTTATATTGAAGCTACCACTGTGTTTATGGCCTGGTCTTTGTGGAGAAGGTAACCCTGTAGATATTTTAGTGACCTTTTCTAAATAACCAATGTCTTAGGCAAAGATCTGGGCTCTACATCCATCTCACTGAATTTTAGGCACCTGAGGTTTTTAAGTGGGCTGTCCTAAGCTGTATCGTTGTTGAAGGGAACTTCAGAGATTCTCGACTCTGATCTGGTGTCTTGATTTCTGATTTGGCTATAGAGGCAGACTAGGAAGGCTGAGCTTCAAATGGTGAGATGTCAAAAGCAAGGGGGGGGGTGGCTCTGCACCAGCAGCACCCTTCCCGCAGGTGGCAGGTCACTAACTCACATTTCTGAACCCTCTTCCAAGTCATTCTTTTATATATATATTTTTTTTTAGTCAGGCTGAGATATGGGCTAAACAAGTCTGCAACCTGTGCACCTTGGCTGCTATATAAGATGGAACTAGTCTGCCTTATTGTAGTCATCTGCGCGAATGATAGCCTCTAAAGTCTTACACAATGGGGCTGTAATTTAAACAATAATTTAAATGTAAAAGTGACAGGAGGCCTAAGCAGGCTATCTGAGGGAGAGACTGAATAATGTTCTTCATGTTTGAAAGGAGATGAAAGAGTCACTGATATGGAGAAGCCCATTTGAGATAATGGCAGCGGAAGAGGAAATGGTTCCTGCAACATAAGAGATTAAAGTGGAAGAGGGAAAGACTTATGTAGCTGTGAGAAGGAATTTGTCTGGTTGTGACTGGAAAAAAAGAAGATGCTGGGAAGAAATAACATTGTGGAAGTGGCGAAGCGGGAAAGATGATAAACATTTTTTTAATAGGGAAATAGACCACCAGTCAGAAATAGGCAGGAACTTAACCAGAGTGTGATAGCACAGAAAAATTTCCTGACGTCTCTCTTTATGCAGGATGGATATTCACATCAAGTGCTGGGATTTAATTAAAAACATATTAAACTGAATAACTCCTCTGACTGTCCTACATGTGTATTTTTTTCATGTTTTTCATTTTGTTTAACCATCCATAGTGGGGAAAATGCATAGTTCCTGCAATTCTAGGAACCTGACTTGAATTTGATGGTTCCTTTTACAACCCATAAAACTCATATGGCTAATAAAGAGCATTTCTGACCTTTCACACTAAGATCACTCTGACTGCTTTCAACATATTCAGCCCATCTGTCTTCTGGATCTTTACTTCTCTTCAGCAATGAAAAAAACCCTAACAGAAATAGGTAACAAAAAATAAAACTTTTTAAACTGCAGAAGGCAGGAAAATATTTAAATAGTGTCTTTAGAAATGGTTTACACTTTGTTTGATGGAATAAACCTGAGATATCCCAGTATTTTCACTCAGTGAAGATTAAGGCAGAGCATCATGGCAGACACAATCTAAAATATCCCCAAATTTAACATCAAAATGTTTCATCCATGTTGAGAGCAGCTGCTGATTCACAAGCATGGAGTTACCGTTGCATCACTTGTATCAGGAAAATCTGTTTCTTTAAAACAGAAAGGATCTCTCAACTGCTCCTCAGCTTGGACTGTGTTTCTCCAACATAATTTCACATGTTTTTAATAAGAAATAAATAGGTAGCAGGAAAAACATATTTGTTGTGACTTAAGTGATGCACATGTAGTACACTGAGTTCAAATTCTGGCCACAAACACATTTAATATGTGAATAGTTCTGTTTGCAATCAAAGGCTTTCAGAAACAAAATTTCTGGAAGAAAAAAAATCCTGCAAGTTTCAGCACTTCAGCACTTGACTTTTTTGTCAAGGTGGACTTTGAATCTTGGTCTTACAATAAACAAAAATTCCACGCTGGAGTGCTGCTTAAATGCCAACAGGCTCTTGGAGGAAAGGAGAGCATGAAAAAGAGGATCAAAAAGAGAGAAGGGGAATTAAACAACCAGAAGGGAGGAAGGGGGGGGGGCGGGGGGGGGGGGGGGGGGGAAGACACAGACTGGAATTGATCTAGAGGATAAATAAAGGTAAAGGGCATGGTTAATGCAGAGGAGAAGATAATGATAGAAAAAGAAACAGAGGAAGAATGACAGGGAGAAATAGTGGGGGGAAAAACAATAATAGAAACATGAAGGCTTAAAATAAGAATGAATGCTGGGAATACTGAAAAGATAGATAGAAGCAATGCTAAGAGGGAAAGAGGAGAAAGACTGGCATGAGTCGTCAGTGGCACTGTGAGGAGAGAGGCTTGAAAGAAGCCTCAGCTAAACAATAGAGGGATGTGAGACAGAGGCACGAGGGGGGCAGCACAGATTAAATGAGAACCAAATGTAACCGTAACAAAGGCTCTGAGATGTAGGCAATGAAAGCATGTTAACAGGGAAATATTTTGTGTGTATGTGCGCATTGTGTGTTTTCACATACTGGAAAAGATTGTCTCTCCCCCATACAAATAAAAGACCCCATGGCAAACCAAAACATCTTAGTCTCAAAAACAAAAGCTAAGACCACTCAATGTCATTCTGGACTTCAATTATCATTGTTTTTTTCTTTCTTACCTTTCTCAGTTTTCAGACAAGCACCTCTGGTTGCTGTCCCTCCTTGAAGTCCATTTAAAAAATCTCTCTTGCTGTGATGGCTGCAAAAGATGTGACAATTGGCAGGCTGCTGCTGTGCTGAAACTAGTGTTTGTCGTGCTGACCAGTTTTCTAGCTGCTTCCTTGTAATTACTAGTTAGCTCTATACCTGCTTGTTGTCTTTTCCCTTGGAGAGGAAGCACTTTAGGAGGGGGATGTCTCTGTGCTTGTGTAGCAGCCAGTGAAAAGGAATATAAGCAAAGATTCTCCCATGGTTGCTATAAGTCACTTTTGAAAATTTCTGCCTGTGCCTGAGGGATTCAAAACTGGCCTTTTTCCTGATGGAAAGGAGATATATACTTGCAACACTGCATTCTTGTTTACATATGCTACAGTAGAGCTCACTGAAAAGTCTCCATACCTGAAGGAAGGTTATAGCAGCACCTACACAGACTGAAGGGTGTAGCTCCCATTATGCTGGTGCAACAGGGGTGGCCAAGGCTCTGGGGCACAGGCTTGTCATGCCAACACTTCAGGCTCCCTGCTTACTTTCCCATGGCCAACTGTCAGGTGAGTGTGCACAGTCCCTCTGGGTGAGTTTGTGTTGGCCCAGTCACCCACAGAGCACAGCAAGAGCCAAGAGAGCATGGGGAAGTGAAGCAAAAGTCCTCACGTTTGTTCTGTGCCCGGAGAAGTAATAAATCCTGCTCCCTTTGTGCCCATGCTCCTGTGAAGGGTGCAGGAGGGCTCCCATGAACATGGGCTGGCTCTGTCTGCAGAGGGGTAGATTTAACACCCTGATGGCCTCTCAGAACCAGATGGCTGCCTGTTGTCGTACAGCATCAACCTGCTCTGCGCTGACCACCATTTTGTTACCTGCTCAGCTTTCTACACCAATGTCTTTCTATAAGTCATCTCCTTTCCTAATGCCTGTGACAGCAGCTACATCATGACCATAGGGCAGCAATGCCTCTGTACTGCGCAGCAGTCTGGCAGGAAGGGCAGCTCTTGGTCCAGCTGAGGAATGAGTCCCCGGAGGGACCTCGTCTAAGCTCCAGCCTCAGCTGCAACTCAGCACATCTTTCCCCTGGTTTTATGAATCTGCTTGTGGCACAGTTTCTCAGTTCTCTTCTGCAAAACAGCACAGAATTACAGCAATACCTACTGTTACATAAGTCTCAGACAGGTGGTACGAGAGAGTCCCTAAATCCATGTGCAGCAGTATGGAATATTTGGAGATGTTCCTTCAATATTGACTGTCACTGATACTTTGAGTAGATTTTTCTTTTTCAAAAAATAACTACTGTGACAATTGAACAGGTCACCTGGGATGAGAAGGGTAATATGGGAGAAGAATAATATCAAATTATTTATGGTGTAACTGAGCAGTTTTTCACACAGAAGGTGATAGAAGCAAAAAAAATGAGGAATAGCTGCTAACTTGTTAGAAGAACAGCTTCCTGATTCTTGGTTAGATTTTTATTTTAATATTCTTTTTACCCTGACCAGGGAAAACAAACTCTTGAACTACTAAGTGCAACATACGGCACGGATGGGAGCTGCTGTGAGTACCATACAGTGCTTCAAGGAGGAGGTGCTCCTAAAGGTACTGCGCAGGTACCATTCAATGCACAGATTGAAATGGGCTCAGGTTGTGAATTCTGGATTAGATCCTGTGAAGGATTCCAAGCTTTCCTAAATCTATTTGTGAATACATAACTGGGAGGTTGCACGGATGAAGTTCTGCAAGTGGATCTGAATTTCCCAAAGGCCTGAGTTGTACTTCCATGCCAAGAAATCCACATTAATGAGTTTTTAAACAAATGCTCATTAATGATGATATTAATGATCGTTGACATTGTTCCTGGAGAAGAGTCACAAAAGTGTCACCCAGTGCAATCCTTGTTGCTAAGGGGTTAAACAATTTCTTGGCTGAGGCTGCTTTCTGAGCTAGCTGAAAGAGAAAAAAACTATAGGTCAGTGAGTGAGATTGCCCTTCCTTTAGAAGAACTGCCCAGGAAGATTACAATGAACATGTAGAGACTAGAACTAGGAATTAGAGACTACTGAGTGCTGATTTCAATTCTTTCACGTGCAGTTTTTTGGCTGATATTCAGAGATCTGCATTGACATAAACTCTTCCAGTATTAGAGGATATATTGCTAAGGCTCATCTCGCCCAGGGGCTTGAGCATCACCGTACCTCGGGCTGCTGACACTTGGACAGGGAACTGACAGAAGAGAAGATGGATTTGCCTGAACAAAGAAGTGGAGTAATGCCTACCGTCAGGTAAAAGGGAATCTAAGGAAGAAGTCTATTAATAATCTTTAGATTTCTCTCTGTGAGACTACCTCTCGTTCTCCGGTGATTAGAGAAAGGGAAGTGGTGAAGGCAATGTTGAACATATATCCACAGAAATGGTGTTGCATTTCAGTCAATACACAGGATAGGAGGTTGTATGAAAAAGATCAAATTTGGAAAACGCAGGACATGATCTTACTGTTGGCCTATTAACACGGCATGGACCCTTTGAAAACAGCATGAGAGGAGGTTCTCAGTCTGCTGTTTCTCTGGATGGAGCATTAGTAGAACTAAGAAAATGCAGATGCTTGGCAGATGTCAACAGTAGAGATTAGAACTTACACAATTAGAACTATATAATTTACCAACAGCAATATCTCCAACTTAACATTCTGCCTGTCTGGCAATGCTGAGCAGCCAATGGCAGCCAGATTTACAACTGACAGCCACTGGTTTCTTTTAACAATATTTTAATAACGTGCTGTTCAAGCTTGCAAGTACCCAGCACTCTGTGTCAGCTCACTGGCACCTTTTCTCACAAAAGTAATAGAAGTAGTATACACACTTTGAAACAGCAGTTGTCTCTTGACAATGTGACCATGAACAGCACCACGTTCAGCTACAGAGATACTTCAGCTTTTGGAATTGAATAGTAGGAAATGCCAACAGTGAATTCATCAACAGAAAATTGGGTAGGAGGAGAGATGGGTGGCTGTGCATTGGTTCAAAACTCAAATCACAGATGGAGATGCATAAGACAGAGGCCTGGAAGTGCCTATAAGAAACTGAATGGTGAATCTGAAAGCAATGCCTTAAAGTTCTCCTGGACAAAGCAGAAGACAGGGTGTAAAGCACTAAGTAGAAATCTGGTGGGAAATCTTGCTGGATAAAACCACCTGAAGGCAGATTGCTTTCAAATGTGGCCCTGAAAATTGCTCTGAAATTAAGGGAGCCTGCCATAGCCATAGCGTATTGCCTTTAATGCAGTGAGACAAGGACCATCTCCCCTCTGTGCTGACCTGTGCTCCAATGCAATTACCTCTCCAGCTGATTGTACAAGCGTCTTCCTCACAACTGGGACCTATTTTCATAGATCTCATAGTTTTAGACAGTTTTAGAAATGATAGTCTATTCTAATGCAAGAGAGCTCTAACAGTAGCTTCCCTGCTAATGGACTGTAATTACAGGATTGATCCCACATCCCTGGCAATATGAACCCTTCTGTGTTTTCCAGGGCAACAACAACAGCATAAATCAATGGTCTGCTGCAACAAGCTTCAGAGGATTCAGGGTGAACAGGCCTTGGCATATACACAGTAAGGCCTTGCAAAATGGGGACAACGCACACCTGATTAGCATAGTATCATTAACTTATCTCCATGGACATGTGAAGGATTGTCCTTGTACTGTACTTCATTTAACAGCTGGCAAGAAATGGATCATTTTCAAAATGGGTCTTTATACTTGAGAGTGGTCTTATCTGTGTTAGAAGCAACAGCAGGAGCTGCAGAAGACATAGAACAGATGTTGAACAAGATTCTCCCCTTGGGGGAGAATGATCTCTTTCTTCCGTGAAGATATGGCACTGGCATGTTGTTGGATAGGAGCTGGGAAACTATCACAGCATGGACATTGACTTTACAGTCTCTCATGGATAAAGTGTCTGCAAAATCATGTCAATAAAGAGAAACACTTGTCTGTGGAGCAATAAAGAGGATGCCTTTCAGTATATTCATGAAAAAAGATAGCTACTTCACATTTTTATATTTGAAAGTGAGACATCTGTTATGTCACATTACTAAAACTAAACTTACAATGGATAATAGATCGGCTTCTTCTCACCCTATATGTATTGGCAGGAAGCTTTAAACATGTTGCACAAAAGGCACGGCCCTTGTTTCAGCAATTTTTCAGCTGTGCCTATGCCTGGTTATACACATCATTGATGTGAGTTCTGACAGGCAAACTTGGCCTCCTGGCTTGCCTTCAGACCTGCCTCATGCCTACAGACTTGTCTGGCAAGCTTGACTCTAGGCTGAAGACAGCTCCTGTCCCTGGACCTGCCCTGCTTATGTTGCTGCTATGCTATGGATCTGTGCTGGTGAGACCTGTGCCCTGCCTGCTTTGCTGCTGTGCTTCCCTTACAGAGCTGTCTACTCCTTTTCTCTGTATAATCAGTTGTTTGTGTCCAGAAAAGGCATATGGATCCTCTAACTCTCATTTCATTGATAGTATTGACATGACAGAGGCAGACATGGTGGAGTCCCATAGCAAGCTTATGCAGAACACAAATATGTGTCTTTGACAGCCATCCCCTCTACTCAACAATTCAAGTGGATCAAATAACATCCAGCTTACAAAGAGTCTTTGTCAGATTCAATTGTTCTGAATGTCCTAGAGAATAATCTCTAATTTAACAACAGAAAAGTGTTTACTTCTTATGAATCAAGAATCTGTATACACTGTCACATCAATCAAACTGGTGAGTTAGAGTAGTGGTTCAATTAAACTCTGAGGCAAAAAACCCAGTGGTTTATCTGAACATATTGCTGCAAACAGAAGATATTGATGCTTATTAACAGTGAGAGTAGTTTCATCAGGTTTTTCTCTTTTTGGCATCCTATATGGTCCACATCCAACAATAAAATGCCTGAGGGGACAGGAAAACAATGCCCCTGCCATCATGAAGTGTACCCAAAACCTAAAAGGTTGGCTAAGAACTTCATGTGACTTTGCACAACATGATGTCCATTGGGTCCAGACAGAGCAAGAAAAAACAGATAGAAAAGGAGCCAGATGAAGAAAATGTGAGTCTGGGACTGAGTCTTGGTGTTAGTGTCCAGCTGGCCTCGTTATTAACCAGATGGCAGGTTCAATATCAAGCCCTTGGAAGGGTCAGCCCAACAAATTACAGGATCTGCCAACTGGATTTGAGAAAAAAAGAAAAAAGGAGAAAAAAAAAAAACAAACCAAAAATCCCCAGATCTATCATGTCCATCTGCCCAGCAGATGGACAGCCAGAGAAGAATTTCTCACAGTCTCATATAAGTATGATCCAGGGATGGAACTCAGTGATAATTCCTCAGAGCACAAATTATACCAAGAAGATATCTAAACCTTGCACAATACAAAACAATAACTTGTTTTGTAAACATGTTTAAGGCAATCTTATTCTAGTTCTATTGGATTAAATATCTCTTCTAGTACTTGTCTCCATACTCCCATTTGGATGTGTGATTGCCCTTGTGAGGGCACATGAGGAGCAGCAAAAGAACTGTGGAAATGTGGAAGATGGGCACTATTAGTTACAAAGCATTTGGCACAGTCTCATTGATATTAATGCTAAACCAGATCACCCTGGAAAGTTCTGGAATGGCATCCCTAAAATGTGCCTTTGAATTAATTTGTTACCCATGGTTGTGCATAGGAAAATACATGTCCTTAAAATTGAGCAAAGCTTTTGGTAGATATCCATTCCTCAAGTCCTCCTCTGAAAAGGCTTCATTTTTCAATCAGTAAATCTCTGAATTTAGGACTGCTGTTGTTCATTTTGCAAAACACAACAGCAACATTTCAATGGAAAAATCTTACAACCTCATAGACATTGCATAGGACTTGAGATAACTGAGGGCACTGGAAATCATCTGGAAAGGTTACCACATTTTCAATTCTCCTTCAAAATTTTCCTCTAAACAGTAGATCCCTCAAATACATGATGAGAGGAAAGGCAGCTCTCATACCAGTAATGCCAGCTAGGACCATTAAATCATTGCATATTTGCCATTAAAGACTGCCCAAACTTTGTGGCCAAGTGAGGATTATGGTCCAGCTATTACATGATGGTTTATGCTGATCTTGCTGCACTTTTTGCAGAACTAACCCAGGACAGCTTTTATCTGTGGATAAGTCTCAGTGTGTTTTGGACACAAAGATTTAGTACATTGAGCTTTGAGTCTTTAGATGGCCCCTTTACAATCTAGACTGTCATACATAGGACAGTACTATTACAGGAACATGAGGAAAAAGGAATACTCAATGTCATAGTCAAGCCTCAAAGTCCAATGTAGTAATGAAGGTTACCTCCAGTGTTCATCAAGACGGAGATATTATTTTAACAGTAACATTTTGTTTTGTAGTGTCTATCTTACATAATATCTTGGAAATTATGATACAATAGCACTCTTACAATAATTTTATTTCATGGTGAAACATTGCCCTGGCTGACAGAGGGCATTTGCACAGTTTTGTTTTTTTTTACTTAGAATAGAGTTGTGAGAAATTGGGAACCAAGATAGAAATAAGCTTCTAACACATATGTCAGATCTATACTAAAAAACTGATATGGTCGCAGTGCACCTGTAGCCAATGGATACAGTACAGTTTGTGTCTACCTGAGGTGTCTTTCTAACTACCACGAAGAACAGCTATACCTTAACTGTGCATTGAGGACAGTCTCTAGACCATGCTGATCCCTGAGCTATGTCTACTGCTTGTCTGGAAGAGTATTGGATTGTCTGGTCCAAAGACATGTCACGTACCTTGCTAATGGTTTTACAGCACAGATAATGGTGTGTCAGTGCTTGGGACATGCCTTGACCTTACTCAGTTTACTGGCATAGTTGTAGCTGCAGAGTCCCAGGAAGAGTTAGGGGCATGAGGACAGGGATAGGTAAACCAGATTCAATTACCATCTCTAGTAGATGTGCTGCTGAAGTCTACATAGATGTGTGGTTTATATTTCATGGAGCTAGAGACTGTTAGTCCTGTGATAGATTATGGTCATCCTAGATTTAGCACCAAGGACTAGAAACAAATTTTGGCAGAGGTCTAGAGTAGTGACTGTAAATTTGAGTAGGAAAGTAATGGAAAGCCCATGGCAAACCTCTTGCTCTCCTCTGGTCTTCCTGAGCTCCAAGAGGGGAAGAGTTGATGAAGGCAAACTCTGAAGGAGATACACTTAGAGCTGCTTTCTCACCTGCACTGCATACTGCTGCATCTGCACTGCACAAAGCATGTTATGTGCACACTGCCGGTATGCACTTGCAAGGTACCCAAAGGTCAAAAAACTAAAAAGAAGGAGATGGGGAAAACCCAGCTTGTGAAGGAAACAGTGATAAACTGAGAAGTTTTAAAATACTCAATGAATTAAATATATAATTTTTCAAGACTCCTGTAGGCATCGTAGATATTGTGTCATAGTTTTCCACATTTTTTCAGATTAACTATGATGTCTTAACTTCTCTGAGAATTTTTGAGTTTGTCAAGAAGTGAATGGAAGTGGGAACAGTGACTGGAATGCGATGTGTCAGGTAGTCTGCAACAGAGTTTCTCAGCGAGAACAAGACACACATGGGTTGAAATGCTAGCATCACAGCAAGCTGAGGTAGACACCAGCTGAATTAGGAGAAGGGGAGAGCTGGGGCTGTGCCTCCTGAGCAGGGAAAGAGTTGCAGACTTTTAGACAAAAGCAGCATTTCTAGTAAGTGAATCACAAAGGATTCTCTCACTGCTTGAGTCAGCAAGAACAATGTTAATTTGTCTCATTCAGAAGAAATTTTCATCACTCTTAGCTTTGTACATGCAGTTGACTCAGTGCAATCCTTCAGGAGGCAATATTTATCCAGGCAATATCTTAGTGTCAGTAGGCAAATCAGTAACACAGCAGCACCCATGTAATTGAAGCCACAGCATGCTATTGCATGTAATGAAAGCAGCTCTATACAAGGTTACCAAATCTGTGGAAGTGAGACCCATATGAGCTGTTGCAGCCATTAACTTTCTTTGTCTTTATCCTTTTCATTATGTTTGAGAGCTTGGTTCCAGCCTAGCAGCTTGTGGCAGCAGGCGGCAAAGACGAAGTTTTGCCGAGATGCAATCCCCAGAGACAAAATATGTGACAAAATTGTACTCACTGGTTAATGTCCTGTTTATAGCTTGTGGTTGGGAATGGCCTTATCTGTGTTCCTTTATACACTGAGAGAGTGATTAAAGCCTCATTTTAATTTCCTTTTGTACCTTACTGTTATCATCCAGATAATTTCAGTGTCCTTAGTCAACATTTGCAGGAGTATACAATGCTATGCTAATAACAGTGTTGCTCCCTAAAATTTCCTAAGTCATGAAACGTTACCACAAGGGCAGTAAATGTTATATTGTCCTATTTGTAGAGATAGAAAAAATGAAGAAAAGACAGGTAAAGTGAGTGTTCTGTGATTGTGTTAGTCTGTGTCAGACTGGGTATTCCAAGCTGTCCTGTATTTAAGCACCAGACAGTTCTTCATCTCAGGTTTTGCAGCTCTGCATAAAAATCTCCTTCGTGAATCAGGACTGGATTTTAACATGAGAGAAAAAAAAATAAAAAACCCCAAACCCTAAACACAAACCCCCGAAACAAAACATTCAATTTAAGGAATGATTTACTCTTATCTAATGAAGGACAACTCTTTCTGTACCAGGGCAGTGGATGACTAGAGAAAGAGATACACAACTTCCACTCATTACCTGTTCCACAAGGAAAAAGCAAACATGATGAACAAGCTTGTTAACAGATATGACACCCCAAGCAGCCATGAAGCACTTGCTGAAACAGTTGGGATTTTAGTGCCAAACATCTTGATCTTATCACTATCACATTACATGGCTAAATAATACAAAAGTGAATGTGATGTGTTCTCTCCAGCGACGATGTTATCCCATAAATGGAAAAGTGTGGAAGATGGAATGTGCTATATAAGCACAAAATATAGATGTAAGCCTTAATTTCCAGTAAAATCAATGAGCCTGGCTTGTGCCTAGCACTTGCATAGCACATTCCATCTCCCCTATGTTATTGCCTCACCAATTAGAAAAATTAAAAAGCCAAGATAGGGGCAGCAGCTGCAACATCCAACAAACAATGCACAGAGTGCCAGACCTGAAGAAAATCAAGTACATTTTTCATAAAATGATAAATTATAGCAACCTTAAAGGTCTAAGACAATTCCATCATCCTTATCTCATATTCCTTCAGTTTATTTATTGTTCCAGTATCATGGCATTCCTGTCAAATCCTCTTAGTTTGGGCACCCTAGATAGAAGTTTACTCTGAGTGCAGATCTCAACTTAAGAAGTTTAGTGAGAGATATATTTTTGACATCCTGTATTGTTATGATTTACCTTTCTAAATTAGATTCCTGTTTTTCCTGAAGTGTTGAAGACATGACATTTTTTCCTTTTTTTTCCTTTTTTTTTTGAGTGCCACTATGACTCAGCTTGCCTGTAATCACTAAACAATGGAAACATGACAGTTTCTGGCAGAGCACATGAGACATTTTGTCACTGTAACAGACATTCAAGATGCTTTGATTGCAAGGGGGAAAATATGCCTGGTCAAATTAATATATGGACCAGTCAAGAAAAGTTAGCATCAAACCAATATTTCAGACACCATGCAATAAAGTTTTACAGTATGATTGTACATAAACAAGTAATAGGGGGCATCTTGGGCCACAGGAACAGAATACAAAAGAGTGCTTCTTCCACGAAGCCAGGTGCTCCCCTCTACCAGCCTGCAGGGAAAAATATCCCGGATGGTACCAGCGCCTGGCCTGACCTTGCTGTTGTGCAGGTCCAGGCAGCACCAGGGACACTGTAGCAGTGAGCAGAGGGCACAGTCATGGGCCAGGTCTTGATCCTATGCTCAGTGGCTGTTAATTGCTCAGTATAGACCCAGCCAAATGTCCACACTGTTGTGTGGAGGTCAGTCCAAGCCCCAGCTAATCCTGCCTGTTGAGCCTGTCCTGCTGAGCGGCTGCAGCTAGCTCAGCCCAGGCAGGTTTGGTGACCAGCAGCATTCATAGGCATGTTCACATGCTGGGTGCGCTGGCTATGGGCAAGGTTGGACATGTCCAGTGCAGCCCCACAGCAGGGAGTCCAAGCTCAACTCAGTCAGCGTGTAGCTCCATTAAGACCAGTTGATAACCAAGTTAAAGCCATCATGAAGCAAAGACCATAATCATGGTGGTTTTGTCTTCTGACAGAGCAGACATAGCCAAGAGATTGCAGTGTCCCAGATGGTGTTTGTAGATGATGACCTTGGTGATGACCTTGTAGAGGGACAGTACTAGTTCTATGTTCACCTGAACTTCTGTATCGAAAGTGTTTTCCCTAACTTCTGGAGTTCTTTGAGGGTGCGTGGTTGTAATGACAGATAAGGTAATGTTGGGCCTAAACTACAAACCAAATGTTTTTTTGTGTGGATGCTTCTGAAAAAAAAGTGGGTGAAATTTGTGTGAAATGAAAATTATCTCTATATATCCTGATTCGGGTCAGAATTAGGACCCTAGCCAGTTGGAAGATATTTAGATGTTGGTTTAACCTGATGACCCACAAGATCTGTAAGAAGGAAGGCCTGTTCTCACAAGAAAAAAATCATGTAAATATTGCAGATAACTGAAGAGTTCAGACTTCATGGAGCAAAAGAACTCCTGATTCAAAGCTCTGTTAAGACAAAACTCTCCTTGGCCTCTATGAACTTTGAATAAACTTGAAAGCAGATCATGGATATCATGTTACTCCAAATACTTTATTTTCTGTATTAACCCTGCCTACAATGTCAATAAAGGGAAGAGACTTAATTATTATCTGGGAAAAGACTGCCTGATGCACTGGGGAGAAATGCCACACATTCCTCCTGTTCTTTCCTACTTTGATTTTTTGGAGACAAAATATTTGGCTTCATTTATGTGTTAGTAGATAATATGCCAACGTTAGTTGATATAAAGCTGTCACCTGCTCACTTTTTATAAGTAAATTACTACAAACTCACTGTTTAATCTTGCTGATTGGCAAGTCTAAGAAATATATATCTGTAAAGTGACCTGCTCTGTTAATCAGTACACCAGCATCAAATTAAAAAATGTTCTCTGTCATGCAGATGACCAGCTGGCTAAAGCAAATAAGACAGAAGTCCAAGAAGCTGCTGTGCCTTTCTCTGTGAAGTGAGCAAACGCTTTCATGTCAAGAATTTCTATGCAACAAAATCCATCAGAACACCCAGGGAAACCAGACAAGAAAGGCAGATGTTTGGACTGACTTCTACACACTACATTTTGATTGACACATTGGTTGGCTTTACTTAGTTACTGAGGGGACCTGCAAGCGAAGTGGGACTTTTCCCAGGAATTGCAAGGCCACCTGTGACTTTAACCCTTCCTTCCTCCTATAAGTTAAATGGTACCATGGGGATTCCTGTACTGGAATTCTGGTATGTCTGATCCCTCTACTTGAGTTCAGGGAAATGGTATTAAATGGGTTAGAGATTTAGCTTATGTAGTAAATCACACACAAGAGGTTATTTCATACAGGTATTTACAGATCAATTACCCATATTCCTCCTTGCATTCTGTAGCTGCTTAATCATTTACCAATTTAGGCTGTTCCTGTTGGCCCAGAAGCCTGCAATATATTGACCAGTATGTTGGACTTGGAATATTTTGAATAAATCAGGTCTAAAGAGAATAAAACATTGCAGATAGCATTCTAGCTGAGGCATTCCTGAAAGACATATTCAGGGAAGTGGTAATTCAAGAATAACTGGATAGGAAATTGCCCAATCAATGTAGTTTGATGTTTATATATAATTTCACAATATGCTATTATGTTAACCACTTGATTGGCATATATTTATATTGTCGTGGCTTCCAAGAAGTCAGGAACTGTGGACTCAAGGAAGGGGTAATTTCTCTGGGAGATGAAATAGCTGTCAAATACAAAGAAAACTGATTGCTACTCCACTTTGCTTACCCGTTTCTGGTGTTCTTAACAAGACATGAAATGGCAAAGCCCAGTGTAGCTGACAGGTCAGAGATGAAGAACATTTTCTGAATCCAAAGAAGTTCAGTGTTTTTGTGTTTATGTTTTTTTGACCAAAGTTCTTCCAAAATCTGTTGCAAAAACTCTCAGTTCTAATCTGCTTCCAGCACCACTGTGCAGCACGGCGCTGATCTTATACTGACGCTGGTAAGTCTACACTTGTCTTCAGCTTCCGTTAAGACTGTGCAATTTTGCTGGCTCCTCACATAGGAAGGTTTTCACTCCAAATAAGCAAACAAACATTTCATATTGGTCCTTGCTTATCACAGTTAGTCCTGTCCTTATAAATAACATTAATAGTTCAATAGCTTTTGTACTTTTGCCACACTACCACTTAGTCAGTTTCCATCAATCACATGCTAAAATAAATCTCTGATAGAATCAAATTAAGTGCTCTGTGAACAGTTTACATCACTTCCCGAGCTTGGTCCCTGAACAAGGACTCTCCAGTGTCTATTGAATATTTACTTCATGCTACCCACTGCACAATATACTTTATTGCTCTTATCCAGAATCTGCATCTTTAATGAGTCTTTTAGCATGTGGAAAGGAGTGGTTTATAAATAACTATACTATCAGTAAACACCCTCAAGCACTTCCTTTTACAGTATTTACTAACAGCTTTTCTATGTTATTTTTTATTATTTATCTTGAGATCAAAACCAGACTTTATTGTGTCATATTCAATATTCTACGGGAAAAATACATATAGCAGATCTTGTCTCACCAACTGCCATTCACAAATTGCCTGCAAGATGCAAAGCAAAGTGACATGTGGCCCAGAAAGTCATTATATGCTATTATAGATCCAATTGTGTCTGTCCCTAATGGATTCGTATATAAATTCTGCCCTTAAGGTTACTTCCACAAAAAACAACATTCAAGAAGCTAGTACCTACCTGGAAACTGCTGCATGGCCACATCTCTCAACAGGTGGTTCCTGCTCTTTGTCCCTGAATTCAAAGTAAGCCCTACAGAGCAATTCTTTGCAGGTTATTGTGATAATTTGGAAAAGAACATATTCAGAATAAATGGTTCTGAATGATGCATAAGTAAGCTTATCTGGAAGTGTTGCACTACTCCCCTTCTGCCTTTGGTTATGAGCAGGACTTGGTGTTAAAGTTTCCATTGTTGCCAAAAACTAGGGAACTCTCCATCACTCCAGAATGAGTCCAAAATTGATTTACAAAAAAGACTTATACCCTGCCATCCTTGTTCCTCCCCTGTGATGAAACCTATAGAAGAAAGACATCTGTTGGGGAAGAGTTACTGTCATTGTTGATTAATTTGTCTGTTCTTATTTTTGAAGTAATTGTCAAAGTAGTAAAAAACCTGCTTAAGTTTGGAATGAACACTCATATTGTTTTGCATCTTAAACAATATTAAATGGTCTTAAGTAGAAAACAGTCTCTTCTTTCGTTCTCTAGCAGCATATACCTGTAGATTTATGTGTATAACTGTATTGGATTTTGTAGCAAGGTTTTGGTAGTGGGGAGGCTGTAGGGGTGGCTTTTGTGAGGTCACCAGCAGCTGCACCCATGTCAGACAGAGCCAGCTCCATCCAGCTCCCAGATGGGCCTGTAGCTGGCCAAAGCCGAGCCCATCAGTGACATTGGTATGGCTTCTGTTATATTTAAGAAGGGGTAAAAAACACTGCATTACAGCTGGGAAAGAGCAGTGAGAATATGTGAGAAAACAACTCTGCAGACACCAAGGTCAGTAAAGAAGGAGGGGAAGGAGGTGCTGCATGCCTCAAAGCAGTTTCCTTTGCAGCCTGTCAAGAAGAATCTGATGACACAGGTTATCCCCCTGCAGACCATGGAAGTACATGGTGGAGCAGATATCCAACCTGCAGCCCGTGGAGGACTCCACAATGGAGAAGGTAGACATGCCCTGAAGGAAGCTTACAGAGAACCCATGCAGGAGCAGGCTTCTAGCAGGAACTGCTGCCCATGGAAAGGAAAACACGCAGAGCAGGTTTTCTGGCAGGACCTGTGATCCTACAGGGGACCCACACTGAAGCACTCAGAAGAACTGTACCCTATGGAAAGGACCCAGACTGGAGAAGTTCTTGAAGAGCTGCAGCCCGTGGAAAGGACCCACATTAGAGCAGTTTGTGAAAGACTGTATCTCAAGGGAAGGGCCCCACACTGGAGCAGGGAAAAACATGAGGAGAGGAGAAAAGAGCAGCAGAAATTAAGCATTATGAACTGACCACAACCCCCATTCCTCATCCCCCTGTGCCACTTGGGAAGGAGGTAGAAGGAAGAGTTGGGAGTGAAGTCGATCCTTGGGAAGAACAGAGGAGCTGGAGAAGGTGTTTTTAGATTTGTTCTTATTTCTCATTACCCTACTCCGTTTAATTGGCAATAAATTAAATCAATTTCCCTAAGTGCAGTCTGTTTTACTTGTGACAGTAATTGGTGAGTGATCTACCTGTCCTTACCTTCACCCAATCTCGACGCATGAGCTTTTCATCATAATCTTATCCTCCTGTCCTGCTGAGAAAGGCAGAGTGATAGAGCAGCTTGGTGGGCACCTGTTGGTCAGCCAAGTCCAACCCATCACAAAATCTGAATACATCTATTCATCTAAAAGGGAAGAAAGATCTGCTTCTGCTTGTTACATATATAAATTTCTCTTCCCTTTATTCCTTTCCCACAGGTTTCCATTAGATCAGAAGTGGGAAGAACAACTATAGATTCATGGAATCCTGCTTATATGCTTCTGTTGTTATATGATATATGTAATTTCTTGTGTAAAACTCCTAACCATTTTCAGATTGATGTTTTTTTCTTCTATTGCAAATAATGATCATAAAAGCAAGAAATATGAAGGTTATAAATGGAAAATCTTTCTCTTTATAAATAAAATCCTTGGCTTCTTGCAAAATTTGAAATGACAGTCCGTGGTGGCTATAGTAGAATTGTGTACAAATGCATCTTTTATTTGTTTTTCAATTTTGTGAAGAAATAATTTACATTTTAAAACATTTCTGCTGGAAAGAGAAAACCCTGAAATGGATTTTTTTTTTCTTTGAACTCCCAGGAAGAACCTGGACACAAAATTTTTATTTTTGACACAAAATGAAGAGGTTTCATGACTTCCCATTTGGGAAGCTTCCTCTAAATGTCACGTATCTTCTTCTCAGAAAATACCTTAATATTAATATGTAAAAGAACTTCATTATTCACTTTTACAGTACATTTTCAGGGAAATGGATTAATTTAAAAACAGGTACCTTTGGTGAAGAAACTCTTAGCTTTAAACATTTTACACATATAAAGACTTTTAAGGTTTTGTATAAATAAGGATTTTTAATGTAGTTTTATATTTAATTGATATAATTCTGCACAGTTCTACCTAAAAAATTGCCAAAAGTAATTTCTAGACTAATTTTACTTGATACAATGTAGGATCTTTGGTTGCATATCCATTACTGCCATGTATGTGTGGTTCAGGTGTGCCCTTTTCCTGTACAGCATACCTTGCTACTTCACAGACATGTCATGATCTTCACATCACTGCTTTCATTTAGGCCCAGGAAACATATAAATGCTGAATGGGATAGGGTGGCAGCACAAACTTTTTAAGAAAGTTCAGAGATTGTGGTGAAGGTGGATCTAAGACCTAACAAATTCCTTCTGTCAAAATCACTTGCATCACTGACGAACATACGACATGATATTCCTCTGTAACTGCACTAAAGCCCAGTAAGATGTCAACTTAAAATGATGGGAAGGTCCTTATTCTCTATCCCAAGAGCTCTGAAAAAGCTATTGATTTCTTTCTGTAAATAATCAGGCCATTTGCGGGAGAACCATAAAATGACGTGTTGTTCCTTCCAAAAGTGCTACCATGTAATGTCAGTATCTTTAGTTTTATTTAATTTTGTGATTAAAGTTTTTGTTGATTTCCCTGCAGCGTAGAATATATCAATATCTTTGGTTTCAAAGGAACATTCAGTAGCACAGAAATTGAGAAGGACTCAACATAGAAGTAGGTTTTTTATTTTAAATTTATGAAACCTCCATAATGAATCTTCTGAGCATGCTGTCAGCAATAACTTTCAATTGCCCAACTCAGCCTCTGTTGTCAAACCAAGTCCCTTAGGTGCCTCCTTGTTCACAGGCTTGTGTTTTTTTAACTAAAAAAAAGCTCATTTAGGAGTCAGCAGGAGTTAATATTATTATATAGAAAGCTTTTAAGCCATCAGGTGAATTCCATTAAAAGTTACTGTAAATCATGTGTGCTTGTCGCTTCTTTGCCATTAGCAGGCTATGGCATGCTGCCTGGGAGAGGAGGAGAGATGTCCTTCCATCAGAGGACAGGAATGCCTCACACTTCTGAAGAATTATAGCCTTCCTGGGTTCAGTGTGGATGGTAAAGCCAAAGCCCTGGCCCCTAGAAGACACACCTGTGACTTTTATGTCTAGAAAGACATAAACCTGTTAGAGAGGGTCTAGAGGAGGTACACAAAAATGATCAGGGGACTGGAGCACCTCTCCTATGAAGAAAAGCTGAGAGAGTTGGGGGTTTTGAGTCTGTAGAAGAGAAGGCTCTGGGGACACATTATGCAGCCTTTTAATACCTAAAGAAGCTCATAAGAAAGATGGAGAGAGGCTTTTTGCTGGGGCCTGTGGTGATAGGACAAGACATAACGGTTTAAAACTAAAAGAGGGTAGATTTAGGTTAGATATACAGAAGAAACTCCATACTGTGAGTGAGGGTGGTGAGACATGGGAACAGGTTGCCCAGAGAAGCTGAGAAGCTGTGGATGCCCCATCCCTGGAGGCATTCAAGGCCATGTTGGATGGAGCTTTCAACAGCTCTGGTATTGTGAAAAATGTCCCTGCCCATGGCGGGGAGTGGGTAGTTGGGGGTGGAACTAAATGATCTTTAAGGTCCCTTCCAGCCTAAACCATTCTGTAATTCTATGATTCTACAAACCCATAACATAGATACAGTTGGTTTGTGGTTACAGGACTTCAAACAAAGTCATTCATCCAACTTACACACATTTTTCCCCCAGGGCTGTTGTATAGTAGCACATTTCAACAACAAACATACTGGCAGTCTTAGAACGGGAAATCGCTACAGCCCACTCACCCCCGAGTGCATGTGCGCAATTCCTGGTATGTCGTGAGGAAACCAGGCCATGTAGGATTGGAGAATTAATAAATGACATAGTCAGAAAAACCTTTCACAGAAAATACAGCCCAAATCTCTAGAGTACTTGAAATCTTTTTTGAGTAGACAGAGAAAGAGCCAAAGAAGAAATTGAATTCACAAAAGGAATCTCCAGATAAAAATGGAGGAGATTTACCTGAATGCACATGTTTTAGTTTATTAATGAGTTTTTTTCAAACAGGAAGGAGGTTGGCTAATAGCCTCTTTGACAAGCCCCTGTCTGATCAGCTCCTGTTTCCACTTCAGAAAGAGATTTCACATCTAAGTGGTTTTTAAAGGGTTAATAAATTATTAATAATGTCTGAATACATATTAGGCACAAGGGACTATGCCACAGCTGGATGCAAGCATGCCAATATGAAGTACTCTTGTTAGGGGTGAACCATGGATAAAAGCAACCTGTTGACCCATTGGACTGCTTACACCCTTCTTAAACATCTAGGAATGTGTTAGTAAACCTTTGAATGCATTTTGTAAGTAAATCCATAGTAGAACATGTAATCCTTTTTCCTTTCATTTTATCAATCCATTTCTTTTGAAGTTTAAAACAGCATCACTGCATAAGGCAAAGTTGCAAAGGCGTTAAGTGCAAAACTAACCGACAGAGTAGGATGCTGAGTGTTTGCGGGAGGACCTAAGCAAGCGTACTGTGTCCTGCACTGGGAGAGCAGGCAGGGTGAGAAAGCTTCTCAGTAAACATAACATGCCAAAAGAATTCAATAAACACAGATGAGCTTCATTTTTGCTACAAGGGTGGCCATTCGTCTTGACCCTATAAGCCACGTGCCCAAATCTTTGTGTGGCTGAGAGCCATGAGACGCACACCTCAGAGACTCTAAAGGAAAGGGACCTCCAGGAGAGTTTCAGAGGCAGGAAACACTAACTGCTCCCCAGGGCCCCATCATCACAGCTGAAGCTGGGGTGGTCTGCAGTGACCACTCTGCTCAGTTCCCTGGTGACCCCCCACCAATGGCAATTTCAGCCGCCTTGTCTGTCACTGCCAGGGCTCTGCCTTGTGCAGCAGAGTGGAGCTCCCACACCATCTTGCCTGCATAACCTCATCACCCTGTTTTGCCCAGGTTTAACCCCAGTAGGGAGGCCACATTTCTGCTGCTTACAAGCCTTCAACCACTGCTATTCTACAAGAACAAAAAGGAAAAATAAATTGGAGAACAGGAGAAGTGTGATTACTTTGCTAATCGTAGCTGTTATCTCATACCGTCTTTGCAGCTTGCCCCATCTATCTATTTCCTATTGTGTGTAGATTAGGTGACCTCTTGGGCAGGAATCCTGTTTTCACAATGCAATCATTGCAATTCTTAAACAAATAGATAAAAAGCTAATACACATGCTTGTATTTAAGTAAACCTATCAGGGAGCCACATTCACCTAACGGACCAGTGCCCCAGTCCTCTAGTCTTGGCAAAACCATGGAACTCCTTGGGAATTTTTCCTCAGATGTTATGAGGTACTATTCCTATTATGGCTTTTCAACTGGCTTTGCTCCACTCTCAGTTCATGTTCAAACCACCAATGACTAGTTAATAATATTATTATTAAGGTCTTAAAACAGCATGTTTTAGTGCACAGATGCATGGTCTCCTTTCAAGCATGGGCAGAATCTTTCCATCCTGCCAGGCTTAGTTTCAGATATCTTAACCCCACAAAAACCTCACCGCTCTTCACTGGAACACCACAAAACCCCCTAACAAGCAGACAGGGAAACATTTTTTCCTCTTTCCCACTTCCAGAATGTCTGATCATTCAGGACCCATCATAAATATTTCCTGGCTGAGTTTGCCTTACACATGAACCGTGTTTTGATGGGTTTTTTCCCATCCTTTTTTTTTCTTTTTTTACAAGCATCATTGCAATTTGTCAGCAAGTGACTTGCGCCAATCTCACAAATAGTTTAGTTAACAGCTTATGAAATGAAATGATGTAAGGGACCACTCCAAAGAGGGTCAATTTAAACAGGCTGCCAAGTCTGTAACCTCAAGGGACTTGGATTGGGTTGAGGGGAGGCACCAAGCAGTGTGGGCTTGCAAAGATTGCTGCCAGGTGGGCTACAGATGTTCAGCTTCAGTCCACTTGCATGGCATTCACCTAGGGAGATGCTGATTCCGTACTATGCACATAGAAAATTAGCATGCATATACACATTCACCCTGCAAAGGCCCCTCTCTGGCTCTGCTTTTTGAAGTGTTAAGGTTTATAGGTAGAGTAAAATGACTTCACAGAAAGCTACAGCACTGCTTGTATCAGCCCTGAGTTTGAATTCATTTAGTCAGCTATCTCAGAAAAACAAAAACACAGCGTTGCTTACTATAGATGGAAGCTGTGTTTCACAGCACATGCAGCTGCGGTCACTGTCTTGCAGCTGTTAAATGAAGAAATACCATGTGAACACTTGGTCTGGTTTCAAAAGACCTAAAAACACTGGCCAAGAAAAATGGTACATCATGGTGCTGCCTGGCCATTTGCCAAGACAAAGAAACTTGTAGATTTCTAGGGACAAGAGGCCATGTGAAAGGAATTTTCCTCCTTTCAAAGGCACATCAAAATATACCGGAGGTTTATTTATTTATTTTGTGTGTGCTTTTGGCAAAGGTTTGATTGATCACTAATGCAGTATCAGCATTAAACTCACATCACTTAAAGAACAACCCAGAAAACAAGGCAAAAGGGGCTATTTTAAAACTGTCGGTCTAAGGTACAACATAGGCGTTGAAAGTGGAATTATTTCACACAAAGAATAACAAGTAGGTGGACAGGAGTCCCAAAAAGGCAATGAAAGATAAAAGTTTATAGGTAGGAAAGGATTATCCTGTGTCAAAGGCTCAAGAAAAAAAGCTATTGGAGCATTATTATTATTATTATTATTATTATTATTATTATTATTATTATTATTATTATTATTATTATTATTATTATTATTTTGACTCAGGCTCAGACATTGACATGTCCAGAGGGCAAAATGCTGTGCTGTGGAGCAGAGGTTCACAAGTTCTCCCTGCAAGACCTACCTCAAATCCCCAAACAACATAGATGCAATGCTCTGCTAATGGCCAATATTAATTTGGAGATGACAGTGCTCCGCAGAGGGCTTTCATCACTACCCGAGCTAATGTGTATGTCCCCCCAAGGAGGTGCAACTGTAACCTCCTTTCACTACCTGCAAAAGAGGGACAATTCCAGTGCATCTCATTTGCATCAGGAACAATCAAATGTGTATCAGGAAACTGTCTTTAGAGTCAACTGAAATTTTCCTTAGAAATGCAGCACAAAATAGTAAGCTTTCTCGTTGCTTTTGTTTGGCTGTTTCTCCAGAAGGATGGAGAGAGATGTTTAAAAAGCCAGGCAGAAGGATGCAGGACACCCAAAAAGAGATCAGGTCCTTTGGGGACAATTACATTTTCTTCATTCTAAAGCATCTTCTGCAGTTGTGCAAAATGTCTGGCTTGGGCCAGCTCCTGGGCTTGTTTATGTACTGGAGGCCGAGTGCCAAACTCTCCTGACAGGAAATGAGTGAGACTGCAAAGAGAATATTTCAGCAAACAAGAGAAACTCATAGGTTTTGGTAACCATGTTACTTTATTGGTTTGTTTTTGTAATGTTGATAGTATATTAAAGGTCAAAGGTACATTAGATGTTAGGGGAAATAAATATGCTGGTGAACAGATAAATGCTATAGAACCCCCAGTAATTAACAAGGTCCATATGTATGGTTTGGTCATAAGAGAACAAATATTTTTTTCCTCCAATTTGAAAAGGCAAATCCCTTTTTTTTTCTATATCCATATGCAGGGCTTACAAGCCAAAACTTGCCGCCCTTTCTCAAGGGAAACTCTCATTGAGCTCAGGGGGAGTTTCCTTTAAATAAGACTTTGGTCTGTTGTTTGACTTCTTTACCTTACCCTCGAAAATCCCCTTCAGCTTAAGGCACCATAAAATTCCGTGCTGGCGTCACCCCATACTGACCACACTTCTGTGTGCAAAGGAAATGCTCCCAGGCCCTTTTGCCTGGTTCTTGGAAATAATATTTCCATTTCCACTAGATTTTCTTGCTCGCGTTCCTCTGCACATACAAAGTTAATGGAGGAAGTTAAACTTCCTGTGTGCATTAGTCTGAAATAGCATCCGAGGACTGGAAGAAGTGGTTGTATTATGGACTTAGTCCAAAGCTCTAGGAAGTCGAGGGAAAGATTCTCTTGACATCACCAGCTTTAGGATGACAGTCCATTTGCAACAGAGAACTTGAGAAAGACATTCGTCCTGTTCATAGTGCACTAGCCAGATAGTCTTTGCCAAGAGTGTCCCACAGATCTTTGGTAGAAAAAAGAGGTTAAAATCAAAGCTATCAGAACACATGGTTAACTGCATTGCATCTCACATGAAATATGCTTAGGAATCACCATCAGGAGGTTATGGAGGCAAAACGTTATTTGGAATTGCATCCAAATGCTGATTAAAGGAAACTGAATGCTTCATGCAGTGACCCCTCCCACAAACATATCCTGCATTTGCATTCCCTTTGTGCTCTAGCAGTCCTCTGTGGCTGCATTATCCCATTCAGAGTGTCCATCCGAGTTGCTGAATGATTAGGACCAGTTGATAGTCACATTTCCTCCCCAGGATTCCCCAGAGCACAAGTCAGAGAGCTGGGATTCCAACCTTCAGCTGCGGGCCCTCCAGAGCCCTCCTGACCATGGCTCTGAACTTGTCTTGGAGAGATTGTTCAACATTTGAACTTATAGAAGTAATTTGAAAAGTCAAAATCAATATGATGCCGAACATTTCTAGGAAAGAAATTTAAGTATTGTCCTTAGTCCAAACCCTTAGGGTCAGCTGAACATTTTTTATAAAACGCTTCAGAGGTGTCACATTCCGCAATGAACTTTAGCAAGATAAGCCCATGGGTTTTGGATGACATTCTTTGGTTACCTAAGGAAGAAGTCACAGCCCTCACCAGAAGCATCATCAGGGGCTGTGCTGAGGATGAGTGTTAATTCCCCACCTTGCTCCTTCCCTGTGAGCAGTTGCATCAGAAAGGCCACAGGGACAAGTGGCGTCAGAGCCTGGGAGGGGAAATGAGGGAGTGAGCCATGACTCCCGTGTTGAGAACTTTCTTTGAAGGGCTGCCAGTCTAGGATCTTTCACATAACACTTGTTTCCTAAAAAAATCCAAAGGTAATAAATTACAGGGAGTACAAGGTATTTTATGCTTTGTGATGTGATGATCAAAAGATGTTATAATTCCATTTCACATTTTTGCAGACAGTTAGTTGTTACTCCAAGTAAGTTACAGGCAGCTGTTTTTCCCCTTGAATACTGAAAATTTTATTTTCTTCTTAAAGGATGATCTGTGGGTGAGTGTACAAGGGAAAGGAGAAGAGGCCCTTGGCCTTTCTGGCTCCCCTTTCCACTTCATCCGGGATCCAGCCTCAGGTTCTCCAGAGGGAGACACTGAGATCAACATTGGGAAATAGAACAGAGGCAAAAATGCCAGGTGTCGTTCTAGTTAGTATTTAAAGCATCCACTCAAGAAATTTTGCTAGAGTGTCCTAAGGGCTTGGGATGAGACTTAGTTCTGAGTTCTCCAGAAAATAACAAATATTTCTAAAGCATTTGTGCAATGGAGCTCTGGGCTCCATTACAGTATTACCAGGGCAATTCCTCCTCTAAATTCTGTGTCCTGATAGACATTTTGGCTGAACAGTCACCATAAAAGAAGCCAAACATTTTTTCTTAATCTGAAAGCATCAGAAATTTTTAATTTCAGGGTGCTTTGTTGTAGTTTGTATGGTGTTCTGTAATTCCAGGTTCCATCTAGTACCTGAAATGAAAATGTGAGAAGCTATTCTGGTAGTACAGCTGAGATGGCAAAGAACAAAGTTAAATCCCAATAGAAAAGCCAGCCACATCTTAGACCGACATCAAATCTTGATTAGATTTTTAGTATTTCTTTGAAAGTTTCCACTTTACATCTCAGGAAATAATTCAATCATTTTGTTCTTGAAATGCAAAAGCCATTGGATAAACTGAACCTTAAGACAAAAAAAAAAAAAAACCAAACCCAAGAAAAAGAAATATTTGTAATGCAACATCAAACAATTGTTCTACTGGCACACCTTCATAATGGTTTCTTTATGCAAACTTTATAGCCTTCACACTGTTTCCTGATTCTGTTGTTTCCAGTACATTTATTTCAATGAAACCTTTTAAACAATTATGAGGATTGGTCCTTATTTTCATGATTTAGGTTGTGCAGTTATACAGACAGCTTGCATAAACTGCTAGTGGATAGTATAAATGGACCACTCCCCTCTTCATGCTACACCATTTGCAAGCCCTGCATAAATACATACTATTTATGGTACACCTCAATGCTTCTTTTTCCTACAGAGATTTTTTGGTTTTTATGTTGTTAGATGAATAACAGAAAAAGGAGCACTGGGTAAATTGCTTTGAATAAGTAATAACTGACCAGATCCTTTACCGAGACCTTGACCTGAATAAAATCTAAATCCTTTAATGAATTTATATAAAAGTTTGCATTCTTCTACTTCTTGGGTTAACCCAGTCCTGCGATGATTAATCTGTCAGTATATTGAATCAGTCACAACCCAGCAATACTGCAACCTTTCAGGAGGCTCTATTGTGGCAGGACTTCTAGCCTAGTTTCTACTCAGTATGTTCTAAATTTGCAGGCATTTCTTTGGACCTCTGAAACTCAAGACGCGAACAGAGATAATCTGAGCTATGGGCAAAATTGGCTGCTGAATCTCACACTATGGCGCAAGTCCCATCTCTAGGTTTGAGGCTTGCTCGTCATCAAACCAGAATAGTGATAATATCATACAAAATATTCTTCAACTTCTATCTCAGCAATTTCAGTACCATAATATTTGTATAATAGCAAAATTTACATTGCTTTCTTGTCTTCTCTACATCTTCAAAGCATGTGTAGGATTTATTATTATCATTATTCTTCTTTGGTATTTTATCTGTCTCCTTGTCTGTGTTTGTTTTGCTGAGAATGAAAAAGTGAAGCAGATGCAGTAAGTTTTGTTTCTGGCTTTGAAAGTTATGAAATCTGTAATCACACTCACCTTTTTCAGAAGAGAACATTGTAATATTTGGCCATATGTTAAGAGGATTCTGTGACTTGCTGAACTTTAACAGAAATGTCAGCTTCCCTAATCAAAGTATGTGTCAGGGTTGCTCTTTCAAATGCTGGAGATACCATCTCAAACACTTCATTTATGGTGTCAGACTGCTGAAAAGGATTTGCTTAAGTTTGCTAAAGCCATTGAGACTCATATCCTTAATGTTGTGTGGTTGGTATTGTCCTATTTGTCTTAGTAACCTTATCTCTTAGCAAAGTAGCTAGATGACAAAGATATTTTCTCTAAGGATCTTTAACCTCTTGTGTTGCATGTAAACTGTGCACAGAGGGTTTGCAATAAAGTAAATTAAAAGATGTGGTTTCTCTTACCCTTTACACAAGCATTAGTCTAATATTGGTGCATTCTAGCACTCTGAATGGGCCACTCTATGAATAGCTGCAAAAAAAATGTTTGGAAAGATAACAGAGTGGAGTCTTTATATTTTTTTTCCCCCTAAAAAGTGAACACTGGTTCTATCCCAGGGTCTCTTTGCATGATGTGGTTTAGCTCTACTAGCCAGCCCCTAGCAATAGGATGCTAGCAGCAAACACAGTTCCAATTCCACATCCCATATAAAATGTCCTGAGTTGTGTTCAGAATATAACTGAAGAAGTTTTAAAGCAGTGTATTTAAGGGCATGATGGTGTTTTCCCTGAGCATTTTTAATTTTTATTGAAATCAGTCTGTGTGAAGGCTGCCTAGCTCCTTAACAATTTCCTTTTGAATTTGCGAGTTTGCATACTGGAAGTAGTTTTACATATAGTCTTCTCTTAATTCGCATGGGAAAGATATTCACTAAACTTTTTTAATTCTCTTTCTCGTGGGAGAGAGAACAGCCACACTCATCTGTACTTATGTTTTTGTTAATTGTTCATAAATCTAAGCTGAACTTAGATCTTGCACCTTTCATTCAGGAAGAAATAAACACAGGTGAATTTAGCCTGATCAAAGAACATTAGATTGGATTTTAAGATTTTAATGGAAATGCAACCCTGTCAGTTGAGGGAAACTAGTCCCACTCAGAACTGAAACAGAATTACCGTTTGCTGAGCACTTTTAGAAAGAAGCATCTTTATTCAATTCTTCACCTGTTACAGAATATGCCAGTTTCATTAAGGAAATGTAAAATATTTCAGTAACTTATTTTCAACACTGCTTTTCCTTTTACACATTTGTATTGTGGATTATAACATTTATAGAAACAAAATAATAGTAAGTCTTTGTAACAGTGATTATGTGTAGCATTTTGAATAAACCTGGCTGATGTTTTGCAATAAGCCAAACCAAATCCAAAAGGCTATATCTGAAATATCATTCTGGAAACTTATTTCATTCTTGGTCCCACTTTACCTGTAACTTTACCAGGTTCCTGATGGAGGCAATGGCCCTCGCCTGTCCATAACAGCCCAAAGATCCTCCACAATGTTTCTACATGGGTCCATACAAGCATGGATGAGCCAACTCCTGGAAGATTGATAGCCAGGATATTTGCTCAGCACACTGCAACACTACCCAGCATAGCCAGTTTACAGCCTCCTCAGATACTCTAGCAAGAGATTGCAGTGTCATCACGCTACATAAGGACCCGACTCAGCATGCTCCTGAGTAACCTCTTGATCTCCAAAGGTGCCTTCCCACGGTAGCCAGTTCTGTGATTCTGTGATGTGCCATTATTCTTCCTCTCTTTTCCCTGGCTCTTTGATTATTTACGTACTTCACCTCATTTCACGAAGAAGATTAACCCAGTATCACCATGTAAAACTGCCAGCTACTCTTGCCAGGGCAATTTCCGCCCCCCTCTCCACTCTTCGCTGCCCTTGGCATGTAGCAAGGAGCCCTAACAGACCTGTTTTATTCCCCCTGCCTCCCTTGCCAGTGGCACCCCCCTCCACTTCACCCTGAAGATGCACTGAGCGAGAGCTGTTCCCCAGTCTGTTGTGCTGGTGATGTGAAATGCGCTGCTGGGGTGAATGGGGAGGTGGCTGGAGCCGGCTGAGCGGCGCCGACACGCAGGCTGCCGCTGCTTTTCAGACAGTCCTTTTCCAGATAGTGTAATGGGGAATAAATTGAGACCTGAATGAATGGTCAATAGAAGCAGGGTGTAAGAAACCGTCCCTCTCTCGGCAGTGCTTTTGCCTGACCCTCATTTCGATTGCCGAATCCATTAAAAGTTTATCTTTGTCCTGCGGTCCTAGTAAGCAAGGCTGTCAATTCCCTGAGTCCGGCAGCCTCACTGTGCTGCCCTTTTCTTGGATGTGAGCGCTCCCTGTTAAAAGGATTCCATTTAATACCCTGCAAATCATCTGGGGTGGTGCAGAGCAATTTATTTTGTAAGCCTTATGCTGTGGATTGAAATTGCTTTTCCTCATCTCAGCACGCGGCAGCGGGGAGCGCAGCCCCCTCCCCGTGCCCTGCGTGGCGGCTGCAGCAGCCACTGCAGCACTAAGCCACGGTGGCCACGGGCTCTGCCAGCACCCCAATGCCGGCTGCGTTTGCCAGCGGGTAAACCTGCTCTTGGCTGCTTCTGGGGGGCAGGAGGAAAAAAGCCAAGCAGACTTTACACAGCTGTTTGAAGAGGCTCAATTCTTGAAAGAAAACAAGGCTTCAATTTGCTTAACACCGTCTGAGGGAGAAAAAAGGTTAGACCTGCTTTTCTCACTTGGGGCTCATACGCAGAAAGAGGCCCAAGCTGCAGTCCCAGGTGTAAGGAGAGTAATTGGGGTCCTGGCACTGACCCTAGGTGGTTGTCCAGACCAAATGAAGGCAAAGCAAAGTCGCAAGGGAGACAGTGGTGTCATATGCTTCATCCAGTCTGTTTTATAAACTGGAAAATATCAAATTTGGAGGAAAGGAATCCCCAGGCTTCCTGTTTTTCCGAAAGTAAAGCTGCCTCAGAGTCATCTCGAATTAGAAAGAGGATACAAAAGAGCCGACTCATTTGTTTGATATAGTTTAGCAAAGAGCTGCCCTGCAAAATGCACGACTCAACATTTTCTTTCATGAATAAATACTTGCCAGCGTACAAGGGAAAGGAAGTTTAAAACTATACTAAAGAACTCTCTTTCCTCTCTCTCCTGCCCCTTTGCTTCCCTACCACTATTTATCGTTATGCAAATAACCAAACATCCCAGCCACAATTATACCCCATAGCGTAGATATAATTCAAATAGACATTAAGAATCATCCAGCAGAATACATTCCCACATTATTTAGCAGCATTTAGAAGAGGATTTGGTATGGATATAAATAAAAGAGCTGCTTATAATACCTAAAATAAATTTGTCCGGATAGAAGACTTCATGCTTCATGGTTTAGGTCAATCCGTAATTTCTAGGGATTAGAGTGTATCTTTCATAAAGGTAGATTATGCTACCACTTCTTTCCCTGGAGTATCTTTTACTGTCTTATGAAGATCTGCTCTTAGTCACTGCCAGAGGGAAGGTACTGCATTTGATGTGTTTGATTCTCTTAGGCAGTTCCCACTTCTTGATGATTTATATTCAAAATAGGCCAGAAAGGTTAAGAATGGGAGAAATAAAATATTATTCTTACTCTAACAATGAAAGACCAAGGCTTGGACACTCCTGTGGCCTTTTTCAAGGGCATTTAAAGAATTTGTGGCAAAGTCAGACCTCTTCATTGTCTTACCCACAAGAACAATCTTATTCTTGACCAGTATTTTTTTTCTGATGGAATGGGACCATTGGTTTTAGTTTTATTCCAGAATGAAAATCACAAAAAAGAAGCCTTGTCTTGAGACTCCCAGAATTCATCAGGGTTTGATTTTCAATTGGGCTGTAGTAAAGTTGGCTCACTTTTTACTGATACTACTTCCAGAATGTGAATAAGCATTTGAGTACTTGTTTAAAAACACAAAAGTGATCAAATCTAAGATTCATGTAAAAGGCACAAGAGATACAGAGTGCTGAGGAATAAAAATATGTTTGTGACTAATTCATTAGAGAAACTTCTCATGGAAGATATAGTCGATCATGATTTCCCTGTAGTGCTGTGGAAATTAGTATCTGCCTTGGTTATATCTACCCTGTAAATGAAAAGACCTCAAGAGAAATACTAGTTTCAGCCTTGCTTTTAAGAATGTATAAACTGCGGAGTCTGAGCAGCATAGCTTGCCTTGATCCTAGATCTTTCTAAATGTTTCTGATCTTCAGGCAGAATTTGAACATAATTCCACATTGTCTGGGACAAGGGTGTCTGCCCACAGATTTTTCACAGCAGGGAAATAAATCCCACACTACCCATTTTATTAAAATGGGATCACTGTCACATTAATTAATTAATTAATTTAATTTTTAAATTAAAGTAACTTCTTTTTCTTTTTTTTTTTTCCCACTGATGGCTGTGACATTTTGAATGACCTCTCGTCTCAACATTCTCAGACTATAAAATGTAGTCAACAACTAATCTGGGAAGTTCTGTGCCTAAAGCCGTCTTATAACATGACATGACAGTACAATCCAAGTTGACCCAGGTATCCAGAATCAGAAAATTTGTTCCCTTTTAAGACCCAAGAATAAAGATGAGCCCAGAAGAAAGAAAGAAAGAATACTTATTTCTCCGGCTCTCTACTTTTAATCTGCAGAGTGTTTAAAGGTGAAGTTGCAACAATATTCTTGTAACAACTGAGCTATGTAATGAATGTCTCATAGAAACAGGGATAAATACTTCCAGATAGTTGGTGAATTTTAGTTCATAATAAAGGTTATAAATATATATTTGAAAACAGGAAAAAAAAGTTTGCTGCCTGGTTTGTCCTTCCAAAATCTTTGGATTCCACAGCTCTCTTTACTTATGTCTGCCTGGTTTGAGAATGGGAAATGGGCTATTCACCCTTTTATCATGCAGAAACAGATGGAGTTGGATAGAAGGAAAACCTCCAAGTAGAGGTTTCCAGTCCCTCCAGTGTGTGAGAAAGGATGATCAGTGAGCATCCACCTTGCACAATCTGCATGTTTCTCAGTGAAACAAAGGCAAGGAAGTACATTTCCCCTCCATAAATATGCATTGCACAAGCCTTGAGGTTTCAGAAACAAACTAGATCCTTTCCTTCTGGTCCTACTGTTGTATAGAGTGGCTGCAGGCTTCTCTGCAGCTGCCATTTACACTGCCTTACATGCTCAGGGGTTACTGAATGGTCTGTCTGGTCTGGTTCTTCAGCTAGTGTTTTACAGGGTTAAGGGCTCACTGGTATTTTCCAAATTATATACAGGATACCTAATCACAAATAATGAAATACCTGTAAAGAGATAGATGCACAAGTGCAACAGCTTTTACCTGCTGAGCTGAGGGTCAAACACATGGGTCTTCTACAAGCTTATCCATTTTCTCTGCTTTAAACCTCACAGCAGAATGACTTGAAAATTTGAGGAGCAAAATAAACAAATCAGACTGACAGAATGGGAGAAAAGCAGCTTAAGAGGAGCCTGTCAGCACAGCCTGCTCCCTTTTCTAACCTGGCAGCAATTCCCTCTGGGTTCCTGCCGTTCTCCTATGCATTTCCCTTCCAACCCTCATTTCCCTGCGGAGCTACCTCAGCCCATCTGATTTTGAACATCTGCTGGCACTGAACTCCTGCAACTCTCAATCTGTTTCCCCTTGGCTTCCTTCTTCCTTCCAGTTAATCTTTCTTATTTTTGTCTTGGTGAGACTTCCCTCCTCCTTCTTTCTGTCTTCCCACTGCTATCACCATTTTCATCTCTGCCTTCTGGGTGACACCAGACTGACTCTCACTGATGGGGAAACCTGAGTAAGTTCCCCCCAGCCCGAGGCAGCTGCTTCTGTCCGCTAGCATGCTACCACCCAAGGGTCAGTCCTACTCTCCTCCTCCAGGCTCCTGGCATCCCTCTGCTTCCCTTTTCATTGTTTGTTTGATCTGATACAAGCTGCCTGAGTAACCTTGAAAGAGGTGAGAAACTAACCCAGCAGAAAACAGTGAATAGTTTTCTGCCGGTGCAGTGAGTTGAACTGGCTGACTCAAGTAGGATGCTGCTGTAGGAGGTTTAGTTTTCTTGCCCTATATACCTATATATAGTCAGCAGTGGCAGGGTCATATTGCAGAGAAACAACTGGGTGTACAGATAAGAGGGGAGGTAAAGGAAGAAAAGTGTAAATGGATTTGGGGGAGCCACTGAGCCTGCATCATCTTAAGCTTGACCAAATCTGTTCCATTATGTGGGATATATTCCATAGGCTGAGAAATACTGCAGTCTTGAACACATAGGCCAAATACCTTGCTGCCTCAGTGCAGGCCTTCCCACAGGAAAATACAGTTGCTCTTGCTCATTCCCACAGACAAGTCTGACCAGGCTTAATATAAGCCCAGGAGCATTGTAACAACGCAGGCTTCTGTCTGGAGAAACAAAGAGAGGGCTTGGGTTCCCCCACCTACAGCTGAGGGTTCTTGATATGTAATTTTCTACTTCATTTCATCAAAGGGACACATACACATAAATATCCATGGTAATTACATTACAGTTCAGCCTTAAAGCAGAAGAAACTGACTGCAGAGTTAAGTGACATGTGCCTACAAAGGGAACAGTTTGAGATTATGCTCTGTCTCGACTATTTGTCAAGAACCAAAATTTTAACCCTCAGCTGGGAGAAATGCTATTAAAGTCAGCAGGGCCTGATGGCTGAAGCATAAAGCCTAAGTTTGACTTTAAGCTCTTCCAATAACTCTCTGAATAGCCTCAGATAAGCAGTTTGCTTCACTAATGTAAAACAATAATGGACAACAGTACTCTTACAGGCACATCATTCTTATTCCAGTACAAATTGGAAACCTAATGTTGGGAGAAATTAAGCAGGGGAAATAGAAATTAATACACAGAAGAAGGGGACTGACTTTAGAAAAGCATATACAGATTAATATAAGAGGGCTCTGGGGATGTCAAGTGTACATCTGTCCCAAGGGACACTTTTCAGGTCTGTTCTGTACATTTCCTGTACAGAAGCACAAGTGTGTAAGTGACCTGTAAATAGGTAACAATTATTTCCTTCCTATTTCTTCAGGTTTTTAAATACTGAAATTAGACTAAGCAACCTCTGATTCATGCAATGTAAATGAGAGGAATTCAGCCACGTGAGATACCTGATCTGAAAAAACCTATGCATGTTTCCAGTGCAGCAGTCTGCCCTGTATTCCTTAAATCATGTAATACCTTGTTGTACCAACAGGCAGGTAGGCAACTCATCGGCAACAATGACAAACATACACAGATGTATTGTTAGCGTAAAGTAGTTGTGCTTACTTCCCTTTCTTTTCCTTGATTTTTTTGAGGAATCTTTTGTAGTCATCTTTTTCCATTCCTGCATGCCTAGAGTTGATAAATTATTTCTGTTCACTTTAATCCATTTTTTATTATTCTTCCAGATCTTTTTATTTTTCTGGTGTTGCTGAAAATAAATCTTTTCAAGATCTCAGCAGCATATCCAGAGGGAGGTTTTGAACAGTATGGGTGCTTCTTCTAGGAGTTAATAAATTAGAAAACAAGGAAATAGTGGTTTGAAATTTGTTAATTGTCTTAACTTTTAAAAAAGCATATGTTAATGAATGCTGTTAACTAAATTATCATGTATTGGTTTTAATGTATTCCCCACTTGAGTTTTCACACTGTCTCATTATTTCTGTGCTAGGTGTATGAGTGGTGTCCTAATGCACCATGGATCTGCAGCCCTATTTCCTATGGAAACAAGGCTTCTGCAGTCAGCTTTTGGGCTTGTACTCCTCTAAATTTTGAATCTGTTGGCTGATTTTGACAGAGGTAGAAGTCCAAAAGATAACCAAGTTCTTACAAGCTTCAATAAAACAAGTTGCCATATACAGAAAGATATTCAAAGTGACCTGACTGAAGGAAAGGAACATTATATATGCACATGTGGTCAGACTTCAGAGAATCCAAGGAAAAGAGAGACCATACAAAAATATCTCAGATAGAAACATCTTAGATAGAAATAAATCTTAGTTAAATCTCCTTAAAAAAAAAAAGTCATAGAATCATAGAATCATTTAGGTTGCAAAAGGCCTTTAAGACCATTAAGTGCAACCCTTAACACAGGACTGCCAAGTCCACCACTAAACCATGTCCTTAAACACCACATATACATGTTTTTTAAATACCAGGGATGGTGATTCCACCACCTCCCTAGGAACCCTGTTCCAATGCTTTACCACCCTTTCAGTAAACAGTTTTTTTCCTAACATCCAATCTAAACTTACCCTGGTGCATCCTGACGTCATTTCTTCTTGTCCTGTCACTTGCTACCTGGGAGAAGAGACCAACCCCACCTGCCTACAGCCTCCTGTCAGGGAGTTGTGGAGAGCGATAAGGTCCCCCCTGAGCCTCCTCTTCTCCAGGCTAAACAACCTCAGTTCCCTCAGCTGCTCCTCATCAGACCTGTGCTCCAGAGCCTTCACCAGCTCTGTTGCCCGTTTCTAGACCTGCTCCAGCACCTCTACATCCCTCTTGCAGTGAGAGGCCCAAAACTGAACACAGGATTTGAGGTGTGGCCTCCATTCACCACCACCCTTTGGGCTTGGCCATCCAGATGGCTTTTTACCCAGCAAACAGCACACCTATCCAAGCCATGAGCAGCCAGTTTCTCTAGAAGAATGCTGTGGGAAATGGTGTAAAAGGCTTTACTGAAGTCTAGGAGGACAACATCCACAGCCTTTCCCTCATCCACTAAGTGGGTCATCTTTTCATAGAAGGAGATCAGATTAGTCAAGCAGGATCTCCCTTTCATAAACACATGTCGGCTGAGCCTGATTCTGCATGTGCTGTGTGATAGCACACACATTGATCTGCCACATAACCTTCCCCAGCACTGAGTTCACAATGACAGGCCTGTAGCTCCCCAGATTCTCCTTACTGTGCTTCTTGTAGGTGGGCATCATATCTGCTAACTTTCAGTCAACTGTGACCTCCCTGGTTAGCCAGGACTGCTGGTAAATTAATGTGACTTGGGGAGCGTATCCACCAGCTCCCTCAGTGCCCTCGGGTGGATCTTATCTGGCCCCATAGACTTGTGTGGGTCTCAGTGCTGTAACAAGTTGCTGACCATTTCCCCTGGGATTAGGGGGGGTTCATTCTGCTCCTCGTCCCTGTCTTCCTGCTCAGGCGGCCGGGTGCCCAGAGAATAATCAGTCCTACTATTAAAGACTGAGGCAAAGAATGCATAATTTACCTCAGCCTTTTCCTCATCCTTTGTCACTATGTTTCCCCCTGCATCCAATAAATGACATAGATTCTTTTTAGCCCTCCTTTTGTTGCTAATATATTTATAGAAACATTTTTTGCCTTTTATGGTTGTAGCCAGATTGAGTTCTAGCTGGGTTTTAGTCCTAAATTTCTCCCTGCATAACCTCACAGCATCCTTATAGTTCTCCTGAATTGCCTGTACCTTCTTCCAAAAGTCATAAAGTCTCCTTTTTTTCCTAAGTTCCAGCCAAAGCTCTCTGTTCAGCCAGGACATTCATCTTCTCTGCTGGCTGGTCTTTTGGCACGTGGGGATGGCCTGCTCCTGCATCTTTAAGATTTCCTTATTGAAGAATGTCCAGCCTTCCTGAACTCCTTTACCCTTTAAAAGTGCCTTCCAAGGGACTTTGTCAACTAGACTTCTAAACTGGCCAAAGCCAGCCTTCCAGAATTCCAAAGTAGCAGTTCTGCTAACCACCCTCCTTACTTCTCCAAGAATTGAAAACTCTTATCATTTCATGATCTTTATGCCCAATACAGTCTCCAACCACCACACCACCTCCAAGTCCTTTTCTGTTCACAAACAACAGGTCCAGCAGGGCACTTTCCCTAGTTGGCTCATTCACCAGCTGTGTCAGGATGTTATCTTCCACACACTCCTGGAACCTCCTAGACTGTTTCCTTGCTGTTGTATTGTATTTCCAGCAGACATCTGGTAAGTTGAAGTCCCCTCAAGAGCAAGGACTAGCGATTGTGAGACTTCTCCCAGCTGCTTATAGAATTTTTTGTCTGCACCTTCATCCTGGTTGGTGGTCTATTAGAGACTCCCACCATGATATCTGCCTTGTTGGCCTTCCCCCTGATTCTTACCCTTTAACACTGAACCCTATCGCCACCATCATTAAGATCTAGACAATCGTAACCCTCCCTGACACACAGGGCTACGCCATTGCCTCTCCTTCCTTGCCTGTCCCTTCCAAAGGATTAATAGCCATCCATTGCAGCAGTCCAGTTGTGAGAGTAACCCCACCACGTTTCTGTGATGGCGTCTAGGATACAGTTTTCCTGCTGCGCAGTGTCAATGACCCACGAAACATAAAACATAGCAAATCAGACTTCATTAATTCTAGGGCTCACCAACATAATTGTTTTCTTGTGCCAGTTCAATAGATTGTAATTTTGTTTCCTTAGATGACCTTGCATCTATAGACAGTGTATTTTTATTACAGTTTATTCTCAAAGCAGATCCTCCTGCAGCTGCACTTTTTCCCAGGCTCCTTCTGTTTCACCTCTACTGCATTTCAAGTATTTATTTTGTTTACAATTAATCAAGCTCTATCTAGATTTTAATAGACTGGTAAGTCAACTGAATCAGCACTGTGTCCATGAATAGGACCTATGGCTACATCTGTATTAGTAAATTAAGCATGCCCAGGAACACTTGCTGGCACTGAGGCAAGCTGATGCAGAACAGCCTGCATCCATGCTACTGAATTAGCGTACCCTCCAGAACAGGGTGGCAAACTGCCGATGGAGAAGGAATCCTTCCCTGTGCTATTCCTGGGAATTGCTTGGCAGTGTGTTAGATGGGGTGTTTGTACCTTTGCCAAAAACATGCCAGGCATCCTCCTAATAATTTCATAGTATAAATAATCAAGCTCCAGCGCCTGGGAATGTCCCCTGGCCCTGCCTAATTAACTGTGTAACATGAATCTCTTACATACTTATCTATGGGCAGTTTGTGCATGGCCATGTCTGTTTCCAGTGTGCCAGTTCACTGCTGATATGAGTTGGGCATAACCTATAAGCTGAGAATATGAAGTGACCATCCCTAAGCTATTCAAATTAAAAACATGAATGAGCTCAGACCTTCTATTTAAATGAGTTCAGATTGTTTTGATCAAAACAGAGAAGCTGCATCTCATAATCATCTCATCTAAAGGCTATAAGGAACAAGATTTCCAGCAGGGAAGCTGAAGAAATGGAGCAAACCAGGGAAGACGTGAATAAAACAGATTTCACATAGTCCTGAAGCTCCAAGTTCTCATTGATCAACATTTTTTTCTTGTAAAAGTGTAATTTCCTGGATTTTTCAGTGCAGTCATTGTAATATAATGACATCAGGTGCTGAGTTATTTCTGCCATGTATTATACATCCTAATTTCTCTTTGGTCTCAATCTGCTGGGAAGCTCTGGTTGGATTTGTTGGTTTTTAACCTAAGCCAGCTTTCCTTCCCTCCTTCCTTCCTTCCTTCCTTCCTTGTACTTTTTCCCACAATACAAAATACATAACTAATCCTTACACTCCTTTTAAAATCCACAGTCCAGAAAAGCACCTAACCACATGCTAATCTCAACTGAAGAGGCTACTCATATGCTGGAAGTTATGTAAGTATTTAAGTGCTTTGTAGATCAAAGTCTGGAATTACTGATGTGTATCTGAAGATCAGAGGCTGATCCATTACTCCAGAACACCTTGGAAATAGGTTTTATGTTTGCTCATTCTTCTCTGTTTGCGTTTCTCTGAGACTTTGATAATGAAGGGAACTCTATTTTCTCACTACAAACTTACTTGACTGAAAAGCAGAAACCCTGCTTTTAGTAGTACATTATTGTGTCTCAAAAGGGAGAAGAGGGAAGAATGGAAATTGCTTATGAATATACTGTGGATTAAGATATAAGGCTACTTTATTAAGGCTTGCTTTGTTACAGTTGTTAAAGGGACGTGTTAGGGATGAAAGAAATTAGAATAGGGCTCATGGCATTGCAGTGCCTGTGCCTGGATCAGGGCTTCCACGCTTCCAGTCACCTTTTCTCAGGGCCTTTCTTCTCAGTAGCAAAAGCCACATACTCCTGAAGTTCACCAAGCAAAGCTCAGGTCAGGGAAGATTTTTCTTGTTATTACTTTGTTTCCATAAGTTCTTGTTTAATGTATTGACATTTTAGAAGAATTTTACATGCTTTAAATACTGTCACCTTTAATTTTATTCTTCAAAACCTGACTTAATTAAAAAGAAAACTCAACTACAAAGCAAAGCATTATTTCACAGTCACTCAATCCCATATCTCTCCTCTCTTCTGTAAGCATCAACTCATAGAAAGAAGTAGAACTGGCTGATCTGTGGGAGAGGTGAAAGCAAGAGAACTCGCTCCCTTAGAGCATTGTCTCTTACCTGGACACCGTGGGAAATCCTCAATGAGTAAACCATGAGACCAAAGTTTTCCATGAAGCCTGTAACAAAAGCACACCTTCCTTGTAAACCTTCTGACTTTCCTGTTGGTAATCCACTGGGGAATTAATGGGAATGTACTTCTGGAACACTGATTGTAGAAGAACAGCCCTATCTCTTCCCCAGCTACTCAGGAGGTAAAATTCATTTTAGATGAGGACGCCTTCTCTAGGTGGGTTTTGGTGGTTCAACATCTTAAAAAGGGCTTCATAGTACTAACCTGTAAGTGATTTATTAATCTTCCTCTTCCTGGTCCTCTTCCTCCAGTGGCCACTTCCATTGTGTATGCTAAGCCTCATGCCAATCTACTAGGAACATGGCAATACCATTTGTCCAAAGGGAAAAAAATATCAACCCTTTACAAGACGCCTTCATCCTCGTTCCTTGCTCTTAGCAGGTGACAGTCCTCTCTGTCCCCTAGATCTGGTCTTGTGTTTAGCTTATGTCTTCTTAGCACAGCCACTGCCATGTATCAGTCCGTTGTAATGCCCTCAGTTCTTGATGAGATCTGAGTTGTCACAGATGCTGTATTTGAGAACAGGACCGTTCTGCCTACACTGGGATGTAGGCATAGCCAGATCAGAGACTCAGGGTGTTGTCCTCTAAACAGCCACCCATGCTGTAGCTCTCCTGGTAAGGTCTTGGTCAGTGCAGAAAACTGTGCAGGTGGGCAGTACATATACTCTTGATCCATGGAGGGGACCTTGCTTGTTTGTGGCAAAAGAACCCCTAAGATTCAGTTTGAAGGACACGCTGAAATCACCCCTTAAAGCTTGCAAGATCTTTTTCAGTAAGTGGGGAAAAAGTCTTTACATCAAGATACCTGATGTATGATGATACAACTCGGCCTATGAGGCAAAATGCTCAACGAAATGGAAGCCACAAGAGCCTCAAGGAAGAAAGCTCAAGGAGAATCAATTAGCACTTCCCAGTCATCAAAACTGAACATGCACAACCATAGCAGTTCATCACAGTTAAATCTGTTCTCACACAAGCAAATACATGGGTGGTGGAAGTAAATAGCTGCATTATCCTAAGTGCCTCATAATCATCCTTAATTATGAAGAACAACCATTATTACCATTATTATTACTATTAGACCTGGTAGTCATAACACTGGCTTCAGACGGATTTGAATTAGGCCTTTAAGTGTCCTGCACTAATACGGCACTGGTTTATAATTTCCATCTCTGTTTTCTGATGCTTTTGTTGTATTTTACCATAGTAAAAATATAGCTATTCTAGTAGAGGAAACTTCATTTCTCATTTTCAGACTCTGCTTTTGCTCAATGACTAACAGAATTTTACTGTGTCTTAGTGTGGTTTTTCATTTCCATAGTGTTTGCAACAATCTGCGTATAAGACCCTGACTGATATAAAACAGTTTCTATAAGAGCAAAGATATCTCCCTGACATCATTATGCTAATGCTTTGTGAGCATAGCACCTATGGGAATTTTGTGTTGTCAAGGTTTTTTCTAAAAGGCATGTGTTATGCCAGTGTATAATATATACTGTCTCTGCTGCCACATTAAACCAAGGGAGAGAAGAAAATTTAATCCAACTTGCAGACTAATTATTCAAAAATAAATAGAGCAGTCACTTTCAGCAGAGATAAGAACAAACAAAACTTTGCTACAAACCAAATTCCCAACATTTTATTTCATTCCCTACCTCTCTTTTTCATCACTATACATGCCTGATCAGAGTAAATCTGGTCATGTTGTCCCTTTCCTTCTGCAGAATCTAGTTTCTTTGTTGGACAGGCTTTGCCAAAAGACATTAAATGACTTTCTGTCATGGATTAGAAACACCTTAATTACATGTCCTAGGTCCAATTTTCCTTGTATATAACCGCCCACACTCCCAGTCTTCCTGAAGGTGATCCAAGTTACCATTCCACTACTCCTTCAAAAGGAGTTCCAGGAATACAAACTGAAGTTCTCCTTCACTATGCAAAATCTATGATTACAATGGAAGTTGCTGGCTTCCTGAGAGCCTAGTCCAGCTCTTTCATGATGGGGATTCTAAGTCATACAATATTTTACGGGGAATGCAAGCACTTTAATAAGAAAAAGATTGATTTTGCAACTGGCACAAAATTCTAATGACTGAAAATAATGTATTGATTATTTTTTTTTAATTAAAGCCATCTTTCTATTCATAATGGAAGGTCCTGCCCTTCCTGAGATTTATCACCACAGGCCTTGAGTGAAGCTTGCAATTTTGCTCTTACACAGTGAAAATAAAGGAAGGAACAGACTGTTAAGATGGATGGTGCTTTTATTTTATTTATTTAAACCAGGTTAATGTTAGTTTTTATGTAGACAGAAAAATGTGGTAAGAAAGTCTTGGGAATTAGATGGGAATAAATACACTAAACGAAGTTGAAGCCTAGACTCTCCATCCGGCTGTACCCAGTGTACAGCAGGACTCAAAAGTAGTCCTTCAAGACTGAGATTCCAGGCTTTGACCAACCTGACCACAGTTGTGAATGTCTGCTTGGAAAAGTAAGACTGAAGGCATAAACTTGAAACAAGTCACACTGTGCCTGTGACCTGACCGTTTGTTTGACAGCGCAAGAAAGCAGGGGGCAGAGCAATGAAATGCAGATGTATTGTATTGTTACAAATGAAGACTTGATCCCTCCAAGGTAAATTTGCCACATTACACTGGTTTTAGGGGTTTCTCTTGGTTAATGGATTCACATGGGCAAGGTCTGAGGCTTCTAGGACAAGTTCCCCAGCTGTAATGATGCTTTCTGACCCAGCATAATCCGCAAGGAGATCGTGTCCTTTCCCACCCTTCATCATTATTGTTGATGTACAGTATTACATTTTTTTTTAAGCCAGCCCATTTTTTTATTTTTATTATTCCATTTCTTATTGCTTGTTTTATTAATTTACAAGACCTACTGCCTAGCAACAAGTGGCTTTAATTTTAAAAAAATATAAATTAAAAAATCCCCATAAATTAGCATGTCATTCCTAACAAGTGGTGGCACTACAACTAGCACTAACTTGTCACTAGCTGATGATTAAAGGAAGGGACAGAATAATAGTCTGCCTAAAGTGTTGCAGCAGCAAGAGTCACACACACAATGTGCACTGCAGGAGCTCCATTTCTCCCTGCAAACGGTATCACATTGAGTCTAGGAGACAGAAAACCAACTATGGGAAGAGGAATCTGGCTGGCTGGCTCAAGAACAGTGGGTTTCAAGTTTGTCCACCCTATCTGTGTTATGAGTATGCTTTCCTTTATTCTGCATGCTGGCACAACTACCTAAAGCTGCTTTGCATCTGACACCTGGTATAATCTGCATGGTGAGCACCCTGTGCCCAATGCCAAAAGCACCTAGACTGAAACCTTCTGGACCAGAGAGCATAGGCCAAATTTTCCCAGTGCTGTAGACTAGCTCCACTGAGGTAGGGAACAAATAAAAACCAGTCACTGGACAACAAAGGTGGTGGAGCCTCAGGGTACCTTGCGGTTGTCTCTATTCAAAGTCACTCTGCCAACAACCCGCAGAGGTCCCCTGTTGGCACCTTTGTGTATCTAATAACTTAAAGGCTTGGCCCAGTGTTCACTAAAGCAAATAGAAAGCTTTCTGTTGGTTTCAGTGGGGTTTGATTCTCACAGCACTTGTGCAAATCAGAATTGTTCAGCCTACACTCTGCAAGCCATGTGCAGGTTGCTAGGATAATTTATCCAGGTCATAGCCTGCCCCAAATCTCCCTCTTCCCCTGGAAAAACGTTCCCTTCCCATCATGTGATGGAGATCTGGAAAGAGGGCAGCCAGGAGTAGGCAGGCTGGACTGCTACAGAGGAAGATGTGCCTGCCTGGCTTCCCACTTTTGGGGAGATGTCTGATTACTACTTGTGTTATTCTGTTCTACAATGTGTACAAAGTCAGTCACGTAAGCATGAGCATATTAAACCCATGCATGCAGCAGCAGGCCCACAGGAGCCCTGTGAATAGCCTCTGCTCCATAGAACGAGCCATGTTTCCCTCCCTGCTAGAAGAGCTGGGTCCCACATGATCACAGTCATAATATCATATACCCAGACTGTAGATGCAATGTGCTGGGTTAGTCTGTGGTCAGAGGGAAGGAGGTGTGTAGCTTTTGCTACTCCTGCTGTAACCAACTTTCCATTCTTTCACAATGTAAAATTCTCCCTGGGTTGCAGCCCAAGCCTTTCAGGAGGCAAAAACGCTTGCTGAATGTTGTGAAGAAAGCAACTTGCTATGCTAAAACGCTGGCAGGAGTTCAAATCCAGCAGAAAGTTTAGAGCATTATGAAAACACAACACAGAAAAATCATATGAGCAGAAGTTTTTGTCTGCTGCAGATAGCTTGCATTTGGGCAATTTTTTTCTATTATACAACAAAATGTTTTTTAAGAAAAGGAGAAGGAAAGCAAAAGAGCATTTTCTTAAAGGGAGACCACCTGGTATGAACATAGCCATGGTTGTTAGCCTTGGCAGTAATTAAGAGAGGGCAGTTATTCAGTGGCCTCAGTTTGTTGGCAGTCTCTGCTTGACGCCTGTTGCTCTGGTGTTCATAATCACTGACCAAGGACACACAGTAGGAAAATTAAGGGTTTGAATGGGTTTGTAACGGACTGACCTGTTTTGCTGTCTCTGGGGTGACTCTTTCTAACAAAAACACACTGAGTCTGCTTAACCCTGCAAAGTGCAGTTTACAGATACCTCCAACAAATTAGGGGTATTAGCCCGATTAAATTAATTACAGCAATGTTAACATGCACAGACTGTTTCTGAGGCTTGGCTAACTAGCTCAAAGTGAGCTCCTCGGTTTTATGCAGCTTAGACATACTTTCGCAGGGCTGCGTGGGACTTCATCACTGTCACACACTGAGCACTTCTCCTGTCTTCCAGTGCTAACACTTGCCGTCTTGTGCCAACACTAGCTAGTCCCTCTATAAAAACACTCAGTTGCACATTTTGTAGCTGCTGTAAGCCATGTTCTTGGCTTAGTCTCCAGAGGCTGCAATCTTCCCTGTCTCCCTCCTGACGTGTCAACCTCCTGCTGATTTTTATTTCTCCAGTTGCCTGCAATGCCTCCTTCTTGCTCCTTCATGCCAGGGATTTGATAAAGATTCAGTTTCCTTCTTCTTTATGCTGTTTTCTCCCTCGATTAGGGAACATGTAGGCTCCCAAATCGTACTTTCTTCTGGACTTCCCCATCTCCTCTTCACATTATTTTGACTACATTTGCCTCAGTCATATTTCTTGTGCTTTTTCTTCCACTGTAACAGAGTATCAGAGTATCAGTGTCACCCCAGTTCCGCCTCTTCTTTTCCGGCTCCCTGGCATAGTTTTGTTCATGTTTTAGGCCAAATGATACCCAAACCAAGCCTTGAAGTTCTGGCCAGGCTAGCAGTTATCACAAAAGTGAGCATTTATTTGGCCTTAAAATGCTGAGAGGTATAGTTTTTTTCAGATGAGCTTTCTCTTTTGAGCAGTAGTGTGCTGTTGACCAGAGAGACACCAGCCAGTCCCAGGAGGTCTGTCAAGGTGGGCAGCATCACAGGCAACTGACTCCTGAGCACAGCAGTCACCCAGATGCTGAATAAGGATATCCTTGGATGTGCAGCTATAGGTTTTCCACATCCAGTAAATACAAATTCCTTTATGTAGCTCATCTTCTTTTGGCAAAAGGACCCTTGATTCTCTGTTCCCTTTGTTCCTTCTCCTGTGGAGTATCTTAAAGGCAGGTCTCAAAGTTTTAGTGATGCTTTAATGGAAACAAAATAACCAGGCCATGTAATGGGCTGTTTTCCTGGCAGATTCCCTTTATTTAAAAGTACTATCTGAGTTTAATGAGTACAAACTCACAAGCATAATTAGCAAAAGGCTTAGGATACTACTCTCTGAACTTAATTGAATTTAATTGACAGTCTTTAAATACACTTACATGTTGAAGCAAATGTTTGCCTTTATTTTTAAGTATTCGTCTCTTCTTATCTTCCAGGCCTTAGTGAGGCAAGAGTTCACTCATTAAGCCTTGTGGTACTAGGACATCTGACTTTACTTGGCTTGAAAACTGAATTCATGAATCGTGATCCCTGAACATATCATAAAAGGACTTAAGACTCTCTAATGGAAAAAATGTTATCAGCATTTAAAATGTATATGCTTAAGCCTTAAAGGAATGCTGTGTAGTATTAGCACAGCAACTTGCAAGGTCACCAGAAAAAAAGGACTTAGTAATGAAGCTGTGGACTGTGTTTGAAAGAGGTAGGGTTTCTTTGTTGTGGGTTTTTAAATGTATTTATTTCAGATTAATTTTAAGCTTATTCAGCAACAATTGGGGACTTTCTCTGAAGAAACAAGAAGCCAACTAGAAGTGTTGGAAAGCCTTAGATGGCAACATCCTGCAGTAACAGGTGCAGGTGCTGAAGTCAGACCAAGTAGAGGAAGATGGAAGAGGTGAGAAAAACATCAGTCTCTGAGCAGCAAAATGTTTTACGGTGCAAGCTGGTGGAGAAGGACATTCTGAACAGGTTCTCTGTTGTTCTCCCTGCACTCCTGTACCAATATTTTTTGAGATAAACTGCTTTTTGAGAAAACTAGTAACAGAGATCTCAGTGCAAAAGCAATATAGTTATGTGGTTACAGGCTGTGCAAAGGCAACCAGAAGATCAGTTTTACTCTCAGATATTCCAATTTCTTCCTGCTTTGGCAAACGGCAGAATATTGTGATCTAAGCCAAACAATAAAGACTGTATTCTGACTCTGATTGTTTTTAAAGCTGCAAATGGAGTCTTACAGCTTCTTCTTACAACATATAGGCTACCGGACCTCACAAGCCACCTGGCCATATTTCTTGCTATCTCTGGATCTTCATAGCTAGGAAAGAGTCTCTGTCCTCTACCTGAGTATCATGGGTAGAAATACCAATATGCAGGTTCCTGATTCCAAATTTGATAGTGGTCAGGAATCCCAAACAGGAATGATTAAACTGTTAAAGCAGGCACTCTGCAAGGTACCTAGTGTTTGTCGCTGGGAATCTTAGGGCAAGGTAAAAGTAAGGTATTACGCTTTGAAGGAGTATCTCTGAGCATTTCCATGCTGCAATGCACCTAGAGGCATGCCAGGTGCCTTTAGATGGGCCAGGTTAGGGGCAGCGGACACAGTGGCTATAACAGCAGCAGCACAGGGCTGCCTCTCAGAGTGGGCTCTGATGAGTAAAGGCACCACAGGTCACTGAATATTTCATCCAGGTAATGTTTACAGGACCGGAAACAATTTTAAAGCATTGTCTGAGTATATGCTTGGAGAAAGTCCACACTGTATTACATAGTTAAAGCTGCAAAATCCGGGTCCAAACAAAAGCCAGTTTTATCTGTGAGGGGTGCAGGCATTGTGATTCCTGTAGGCATCTATGGGATTTGCTTGGTTGTGTCAATGGCTGACCAGGCCTACAAATATTTGTACATTAAGTTGTCAACTTTGATCATTACACCTATATGAAAACCGACTGGGGAGAAGCCACAGGCTCCTGCTCCGTGGTTCCACACAGCTCATGTTGTAAATGCTGTTGTCTTTTATTACACTAACCATTAGCATCAACATATACAAAAACTCTCATTTTAATTTGGCAGCTCTTTCAAAACAGTTGTGCACAGGAAAAGGCCCAGTTCACTGTGTAGGGTCAACTGCAACATTTGCCTTTTGGGAACGTATTTGGCTTCTGGCCCTTTGTGGAGCTGCTCTTTTGCAAGTGCTGGTGGTGCTGTGCAGGAGCCCTGCTGCCCCTTTTGCAGTCACAGTGTTGCACGGTGGGATTTGCTCTGGGCTTTGTGAAGCCCTCCTTAGGGCTGCAAGGCTCCTGCCTGCAGGCATGGCATCCTCAGTCTCCTCTCGTTTCAAGCCCAGGAACACGTTTGCAAGTTTTTCAAGCTTCTCAGCCCTGTCAAAATGGTTCGGTGTGCTCGATCACAGACATGCAGGACAGCCTGGGATGCTGAGGAAAGTTATTTGGGTGCAAGGAGGAAGGATGGAGCTCTCGCGCCTTCTTTTCTCTCACACCCACACACATGCTCATGTGCATAAGGATGAAGCTCTGATCCCATGCCTGTGGCTACCCTGCTTCCCCTTGAATCACACCACCCACAAAGTAAGCAGGCTTTAAAACTTGGCATTAAGAAAAACAGAAGTAGATTTTCCTGTTGGCAAATTAATCTGCCAAGGCAAATCCATCCCTTATAACACGAAACTTTAACAAGCTCTTGCATTGAGATGCCCTAATTTGAACAAGGAAAAGTTTGCAGAGAACTGAAACCTGACTTTTCACTCAGAGATAAGGCTATATACCTCTCTGCCTGCAAGCCCACGGGTATTTAAAAAACCGCACAGAACAAAACAGAATGTCTTTACATATTTAAATGAATTAAAATGAACCTGCTCTAGATGAAACATTCAATTCAGTTCCTTAACTGAGTTTTTAAAGGGTGAGTTCCACTACAAAAGAAACTTATTAAAGAATAATGAAGACTGTCAAAAACCATATGCTTAAAAGCTAGTAAATAACAAAGTAAGGCTTTTAGTCATCTTGACTGGACAAGGTGAGGTCAGAGAGAAACAACACATCCAGCACCATGGCAATGGGCTTTTCATACTTCTTGTCTTCAGCAATTCCTTTTTTAGAAAGAAGTCTAGCTTTTCTTTGGTAATACATTCTCTTCTGTTAATCACTGTCTTTACCCTGACCCTTCTGATACAGAAAATCTCTTTTATGCAACATTTTTACTTGAAGTGCTGTGTTTCTTTTTGGTTTTGGTTTTTGTTGTTTTTTTTTTTAATGAAGCTATGTTTCCCTCGCTTACAAGTACAGACAACATAATGAGAGAATAACATATTTTAAACCATTGGTGAAATGTTTTTTCAAACAACTATATGTTGGATGGATCCTGGGGCTGTCATTATTTATATAAATAAATATTAGATTTATTTATACTGAATCAGTTAGTAAGTCAGATCTTATGTCATGTTAAACATTTTTTCCTTGTTTATTTTCCCTGCATTAATAGCAATACTGTAATTGTACACAATGCCCTGAGCAAAATTTAATTCAGTAGTACTGATTTACAGCTGTAGAACATGTTGGTGGGGATAGCTGTTGAAAAAAAAATCACTTTAAAGGCATATGCAGGCATAAAGAATTGATCAGTTGGCATCTAGTTTTGGCTGTGTAGGAATGAAGTAGTAGTTCATTATTTTACTTTTGCTGTAGTTGTTCATTCTTTAGCATATTCTTTTTTAATCTTTGTAAGCAGGTAAATGATCAATGGTGACCAGGTGCTGTTCCATCTTAAATACTGTTAGACAGCCTCAGGGTTAACAGAAATCTCACTTTCACTGCAAAATGTTCATAAACTTATGGTGACAAGAGCAGAGATGTGGAGTACTGTGCTCAGTCATGTAAGAATGCATCTGAGATTGAACTTAGAAGCCAATGCTATCTGAACAATCAACACTGCATATGTTATACTTCTTTAAGTAAAGCAAATGGTTCTCCTATGTGACCTTGATGTGTAAACAAGAGGTAATTAACAAAGGCATTGTTGCAATTTCATGGAACATGAACTTCCCCCTCCAAAATCTTAGTAATAAAAATCAAAGTATATTTTATTATTTTTGATGCCCATGGCATTAAAAAAAAAAATAGTGTCAAGTTAGAGAGCCAGAATTTGATGACCAGAGCACACAGGAGGGAGTATAAAGGAAGGTTGTTAATAAGAGGTATTGCTAATTCCTGTCTCTAGGAATAATATAATGACGTGGTTCTGCAGCTTGTAGCATCCATTTACCTCCTCTCTTTTTCCAGTTCTTTTACAGCAGCCAAGCAAATAATAAAATACTTTTATCCTTACCTTAGTGTCCTATGTTTAGTAAACAGAAGCTATTCTAAAACTAAGAAGTTTTGTTTGAGTCTAATTCTGACACAGCTGAAGATTTTTGATATAAACCTTATGCATAATTTTAAAAAAAGCATATTTAACGTAGGCCATCTGTAATTTCTGTGTCAGTAGTGAGCTGCAGAATTGTTTTGAAAATACACATTCATTATATATGAATAATTATGTAACTGAAAAAAGACGTCACATAAATCATTTCCACAAAAGGGACCAACCCAGTTTTGGCCCTGATGAGTGTATGAGGTACTAATTTCCAAGATATAAAGTGTATTTTAAAACAACCAAGGGCATTTACTAAATATTGATGTAGTGTTTGCTTTCCAGTTGCCTTACCCTAAAAGCTTGTGAGGCAACCTGGCATGAATCAAGTCTTTAGAAAAAGGGAAACAAAGGAATAAGGCTAAGGTTGGGAGAGAGGGGCAAGGAGAGAGAAGAATCATAGAATCTTTTAGGTTGTAAAAGACTTTTGAGAGAAGGGAACAGGAAGGAAGGAAGGGAGGGAGGGAGGGACACACATGGACAAAACTTGTGCCTCAGTATCTAGAAAAGTATTTCACTTATACCATTGCTGTCAAACAAGCATTCCAAAGTTTTATAGTACATAATTAACTCTTCCTCCAAATTTAAGTCCCAAAACTAATTGTTAAACATCACAGGTAACATTGTCAAGCAAGTGCAGTGATCTGTAGCATCTGCTTAGTCTGTGTCATTTGAAAGTCAAACTATGCTTGTAAAGCTGGACACCCTTTTGAAGGTCTCATGGGTATGGTTTAATCTCTCTTTGTTGATAGCCTAGTGGTAGCTACCTTGCCTGCTGTAATCTTATTTGTCTCAAATTTCTGCACTGAAACGTTAACAGAAATTTATTAGGATTTTGTTTGTTTTTCCCAAAGATAATTTGCATTTATGATAGGATTTGTATACCTTATCACTAGAAGTGATCGAGATTTGGAATTCCACCTCGAATAGGTTTTTGGGATCATGATTATTTTTCATTTAAAATCAGAATAACACATGTTCTGCAAAACAGAATTCCAAAACAAAATTGTACCTTGGGAAAAAAAAAAGAAAATATTACTTTAATATTCTTTCAATGTATTTGCTTAGTTTATGGTGTCATAGTATGGCATATGATCATTTCTTAGTATGTTATGTTACAATAACATTCATTATGCTTACATTCATTATAAGTGCTCACATTCATTATACTTAAATATTTTTTCTATATTAGAATCTCCTGTTTATCCTATAATGATATGGCTAAAAAATAAACACCCAGTGTCATTTAAAGAATAATTCAAATAGTATACAAATTAAGGGTATGCTTATATTTTCAATATACTTTTGCTATATATTTTAATATTAATAAAAGTACCATTACTCTAATTCATACCTTGAATAACTTATCTGTAGATTAGCATGTGTGTTGTAATGAAACCTTAAGTGTCAAATACTTCCATTACAACACACATGGGTGGCCCTGTTCTCGAAAAGGTGGCACATTTAAATTAGAACTGATCAATGTCTGTTTATAGTTATTTTAAAAATTATGTGAAATGAAGTCTTTTGCTCCCTTTTCCTATGATGTACCATAATTCTACATTGCTGCTGATAACATTTAATGCAAAGTTGTAAACAAATAAAAATGAAGTCAAGGGAAAACCATGTAGAATTCATGCGGACTTGACAGGGAAGTTTGCAGGTCGATAGAATAGTGGTAGCTATCAAATTTGTGTTTCATCACGCACTTTGTTTACATGTCTGCATAAGTGGCTGAATGACCTTGGCCTTTTCAATGTATGACACAAGACACACCCAAGTATGAAAAACTGATCAACATTAAAAAGAATCAATAAACAGAAAATCATTGTTGGCAGAACTATGGATCAGGTGCATGTAGGCACTTAGGTTTAGCTTAGAGATGAGCAGCCGCTATCAAGCGAGGAAGAGCCTTCCCAGAACCTCAGTCCAAATTGGAATGAAACATTATGTAATTTTGAAACTTTTAAGGTTTTTAGCACTTAGGCTTGCTGACCAAGTGCAGAAGGTAGGCATACCAGCAGGCTGTGAAGAGGGCTGTGCCTGCAGTATTTATGACTGGAACCAGAAAGGAAAAAATTTTCTTGCAAGATTCTCATTGGGGTTTTACAAAGTCAAACACCCCAACTCAATTCAAAATTTGAACCTGATGTGTCTGCACAGATAATAGAAACCTCAGTATCAGAAAGACACATTATCTATAACGTGGCAAAAAGAAACCACTTTCCACAGGATCTCTTAATATTCATTCTTTCTTTCTTTCTTTTATGGCACTGCTGTAGATAATTTCTTTTGTTCTGTCTCACATTGTTCTTGGTTAGTGGCACTTGCCTGAAATTAGTTTCTAATTGGGATAAATGGACTGAATGTATTCATGGGGCCTGGGCAGGTTTTTCTTGGCTTCCAGCAAAAAGCAGTGAACAAGCAGATTCTGGTGGCTGCTGACAGCTGTTTCACATAGGCTCATGTTATCAGGGCAAACACATGTAAACGATATGAATAAATAACATGAAAATGTTTATAAATTGAGTGAATTTAACTTTATCAGATTATCCTCAAGCTAGTTTTAAATGAAATTTAGTGGCACTAAATCCTTTAGCAAGTGCTACAGAATAGTGCTTCTTATTAACACTGAAAGTATGGCACCGTGTTTTTTTTAAGTTTCCACTCAGTACCTGTGGTGCAGGAATTCCTAGTTCAAGACAAAGCAAGGGCAGCAAGTGGTGTGTGCCAGCCATCCCAGGTGTGTACTCACAGAAGCAGTTCACCATCCCATCTTGCTGACAAGCTCACTAAACCCAATTCATACAGATGTATGTTCTTATTTTCTAGCCAAAAACATTGCTGGTTTTGGCTTTCAGATGTTGGCATCTACAAAACACTGTACAAAGAGACATCTAATGTGAACTGTAAATCATAGTGGGTGTTAAACAGTGGCTCAGTTTACCAGTTTACCTGGATGCCAAGAATGGTTTGGGAAATTGGAGACAGACTCCTTCACTTGTTTTCCTTTCTTCTTTTTTTTTTTTTTTTAATTAGAAATTCACTGCAAAAGCAAGATTCATCCAGAGTAAGTGATCTTAGTCCTTTGTATCCTAAACAGAAATCAATGCAAGAAGCAACCAAACATACTTAGAAAACACTTGAGGTCTTAGCTAATGTTTCCATGGCATCTAGTTCTACTGAGGTATGGTGAATGCTTACCCTTCTCTGGGTGGTATCCACTCATAATTCTCCATCACTTTTCTGCAAAATATCTTAACACCACTGTAATGGATTTCCAAATTATAAAACATTCTTTTTTAGACCTGACATTTACATTGTGACACCTTCAACCGAGCTCTAAGTTGGCAATGTAGAGTGCTGTTGCATAGCAATAAACTCGTTTAACTAGACAGTTTACTTAACAATTTTCACTTTCTGTTTCTGCTGGGGTCTACCTTTCTCTGGCTTATTTATGTCACATTACTAGCTGCCCTTTAATCTGTTAAATTGCCATTTTATAGCTTCTGCTAAATATGTTTTAATCCATAATCCTATAGCGGCTAAATTCATCTGTACAGTTAATACCATTGATTCAATTATGCTGTGAATTAATATTGCATATTGAATTCTAGCCTTCTTTTTTGTTTAATATACATGGGAGCTAACCATGTAGGATTCTGATGTAAACCAGGAACTAAAATATTAGAGATATGTAAACATTTTTACTTCCAAAAGTCCTTTGAGAGTCACTGAAGATGTAATGCTTATAGCAGAGTTGGGTTACAGTGAGATTCAAAGCCTAGTCCAAAACAAGGAGTTTAAATTCAAATCAAAAAAACTTCCTTAAGTCCTTAGTGTAAAAATATTGCATGGTAGTGTGGTTATTTTTTAAATAAAGATTTTGGGTTCTAGTAGTTTTTAATTGTTACAATAGCTGTTTCCACTGTGTATTAAAAATGTGGTTTATCTCTCGCTAACATTTCCTGGTCTTTTGTCTTTTCTTATTGGGGCATCTGCTGAATTTAACAATTTGCTACGAGATAGCCTCTTCATTTTAGACTAAGCTAACTCTTAACCTTTTACTTGATCAACAGAATAGTTTGTTCTTTCTGGATTTGAAATCAATCCAACAGTATCTGTTCACATAATGTCTTGCCTATGAACTGGTTTGTTCTCTGCCTCCTATGAAATTAGAAGGAATGCAGATATTAACACGCTGTGCTTCCTTCCTCCTTTCTTTTCCTGTTTGCTTTCTTTCTCCTTTTACAAAATTCTGATTACACCTGCTCTGAGAATCATGGTGTCGTTGGCTGTTCCTTCTGAGAGGGCTTTTTCTTACCAGAAGTACAGTTTGATGCTTAAATGACCTTGGGAGCACCGGGCCTTAGATTTGGAACAAAGTAATTCTGTGGAAAAGAACTGGCAGATTAGATTATTTTCCTTTTTCCTCTGGCATATTGTTAAGGTACATTTACCTGTGATAAAAGCACCAAATGAAACTCTAAAAAAATAAAGTCTGCTAAAGTTTCTTTGTTGCTGTTCAGCTTCCTAAGCGTTATGCACAGTTAGATGTTCATTTATGTGCTCAGAAATTAAAGACAATATTTATAGTCTTCACTCTGAGGAAAATATATTCTCTCAGAATAATCTGGTTTTGACAGTTTTTGCCCAGGATGTCTTGGTGGATATCAAAAAATGAGAGGTTGGGAGAAGGTTGGTATACCCTTCGACATGTTATTAGATAAAAATTACATAATTATTGTTTTCACAAAATGAACTCATTTGTTGGCCACACTGAGACACAGATATGATATCTGCATGCTAGCACAATTTATCGATGAGGAGGAGGTAATTGCTGCATTCCTGTAGAACACCCATGAAGGAGTTCTGTGCCTAAATCTCGCTGGCACAGCCCTTGTGCCTGAAGCCCTGAGCCTGCAATGCAATCATCAGTTGATCCTGTACTTTGTTCCTACATCCGCTGATAACTACAATCCTTACCAACAGCCTGGAAAAACAGACGCTCCTGAAAAGTAAATGTGTTATATTAGCCATATGGAAGTCAAAATGCCATTATGGAGACACCAGAACTTTGGGTTACATTAAGGCACAAATATCAATGCACTTGTATATGCCCCAAAGTAGAGGGGTCCAGCTAAAAAGCACCATGTAACAGAGGTAGCAGATGTTTAATGGCTGCACCATTGACAATGTGTTTAACTGTTATTAATATTTATAATTCAGTAGTGATAACCATGGCTCCAAAGTGCACTAAATGCACTATCATTATTGCTTTGACTTAAACCTTTGTCTCCATTAATTGGCTTTGTGTCCCACTCCTATGTAGCCCATATGGCAAGGCCAGGAAATAATAATATTGTTATACTAGGAAAAATGAGTGACTGCTCTCAAGTGACTCTGGTCTCCAGATAATTATTGAACAGGCTTAAGCAATGGTCACGCTAAACAACCATCATTCAGCCCTAAGGAAAGGTGTAATTAAACTACATTTAGTGAGATTCCTAGAAACAACAAAAGCCATTTCCCAAGGCAGTGGGTCACACAGCAAGGCTTGATCAAAAACTGCTACCTGTGGCCAGAGCGGTTGACTGGTTATAGCTGCAGGGATATTAGGCCAGCATGGCAGGCTATGGACAGATATTGCAGCAGAAAAAATGAATATAAAAACATCAGAGTGAAAGAAGCAGTTATGGGCAAAGAAAATGGAGAAAACAATGCTTTGTCATGGAACTCAGTAGAAGGAAAGGCTGGGGATTTCTTAGCAGGAGAGTGGCAATTTATAACTAGTGAACTCCAGAAAAGACCCTAAGATGTGTTGTCTTTCAAAATGAAGAAAGAGAAGGCAAGGCTACTGGCATTTGGCTAAGTGGTTGTGCCAAAACAACCATGCAACTTTGATCTTATACAATGCTTTTAACTGATAGTCTTAAACTAATCAACAGATCATGACAGCAGTACTGTACTTCATACTTACGCATAAGATTTTTTTAATGTTTGTATATTTAGTTAGGCTCCATGCCTTCCTTTCATATAATTAGAGAAAATATTTTTACTCTTGCACAAGACTGGATCTGATGAAAGGCAAATGAGGACCCAAACATTGGATGAGGATCTGAAATAGGAGACTGTAGTTTTGCTTATGTCTATATTACATATACAACATCCAGTTACATTTAGCAGAAAGAGACCCTTTCACACACATTCTGGGGATGTCAAGAGGAGACTGAGCTTGCTCAAGCTATGTATTGCAGTTTCTCTTCCTGAGGTCTTCTCCCTCCACTTGAAATTTTTTCCAGATGTGCGCTGCTCCTAACCATCACTCAATGTCCCGAGGCCTATTTCTATATCTGTCATATTTTTGGGCTGGACTTGGTATGTCTTACTTCACTGGAACCTTTAGGTTTTGGGGGTGCCATTGCTATCATTCTGCATAAAAACTAATGCTATCTGCTAATGTGGCAATAAAGTGAAAAAGAAGAGGAAAAAAGTGGAAAAGGACAATGCTACACCTCCCAGTGAACTTGTTTCTTGGCCTTTGAAAATACCAATGACAAGATGTTCTGACTATTTTTTGCTGGCTGCTTGTCCCAGTTTCAGCTGGGACAGAGTTAATTTTCTCCTAGTAGCTGGTGCAGGGCTGTGTTATGGATTTGGTGTGAGAACAATGTTGACAGGACACTGATGTTTTCAGTTGTTGCTGGGTAGTGTTTCTTCTAAGTCAAGGACTTCTCAGTTCCTCGGGCCCTGCCAGCGAGAGGGCTGGAGGGGCACAAGAACTGGGAAGGGACACGACCAGGACAGGTGACCCAAACTAGCCAAGGGGATATTCCATACCATAGGATGTCATGCTGCGTACATAAACTGGGGGGAGTTGGCAGGGCCAGCCGGCTGCTGCTCAGGGACTGGCTGGGCATCTGCCACTGTGTGGTGAGCAATTGTACTGTACATGACTTGGGTTTTTTTCCCTTCTCTTTGGATTTTTTTCCTCTCATCTTCTTTATTATTACTATTATTATCATCATCATCATGGTCGTCATCATCATCATTATCATTATTATTATTATTAAATTTTTCTTATCTCAACCCTTGAGTTTTACCTTTTTCTGATTCTCCTCTCCATCCTGTTGCGGGGTACGGGGGGTGGGGAGTGAGCAAGCAGCTGTGTGCTACTTAGTTGCTGGCTAGGGTTAACCCACAACACTGATCCCATCAGGAAATAGGTTAGATGGTACCTGCTTCCTGCAGGTCTGGCTGTCTGATCCCCAGATGGACTCAAAGGGCTTATAAAACCAAGTCCCCTCCTTTGCCCAGTCTGCTTTTCTCAAATAATCTTTTGATGAGGTGTATGTGCATGGACAAGTTAGAGGCAATGATGCAGAGGGATGCACAGGAAGCGAAGGGGCAGTCCCAGCCTGTGCTGTGTCTGGACCAGCTAAAACATCCTCTTGGCCACTGAGTAAAGGCATTCAGTATGTTGATATCTTGGATCCAAACCATGAAGAAGTGTTGGGTAACTAACTATCACTTTTTTTTTTCTTTATAACTAACTTTTCTCCTTCAAGACAAATACTGGTACCATTAATAATCACTTAGTTATTAAATTTCACTGTGTCTGGGTGTATTTATAAATATAAGACAACGTCATGTCTAAAGATATAAAAAAGAAATGAACACCAATCTAGACATCCTTAATATTTTAATTAAAAATAATCAAGACATTAAAAACAAAATTAAAGAAGTTGAAGAGAAAACAAGATCTTAAAAACAATATTAAAACAAGTTGTTAGTTGAAAATTTTTTGTGTGGCCCCTGCAGTCTGGAACTCTTTTCTTCTGCCTCACCAAATCTCAGTGTAAAACACATTCCCTATCCCTGCTCATTCATTCCTTCTATTCCATTTTGGTTTATATAAAGAAGTCATGTTCTGTTATTGATTGGAAAGCATCTCGTACTAGGTTCATACACTCATACTTTACAATATATTTAGAATATTGGTGGAAAGTAATAATGAATCACATCTACACATTCATAAATGCAGATAAATGCATTCTTGCCAATATGTTTAACATTTCTTTATACAGAAGTCCTAATTCTTGAATGTTATTTTAATGAAATGGAGAGTATAATTGCTGATATTTCTGACATATATTACCCATATTTCCGGGATCTTCTGGAAGCTGCCAGGTATCCAGGGAAATGTTTGAGTCCTAAAAGTTACATGAATTATGTATTTCTTGTATGAAATTTCAGAAGATTCAATATTTGTTATACCCTATTTGCTATTCATCATTTGCTATTCATTATACTTGTATTTATAAGTTTCAGTTACCCAATCAGGGAGTGCAGACAATAGTATGTGATTTGGTTGACCAGTCAAACACTTCAAATTGTGAATAGATGACACTAACAATTTGAGAACAAAAAAACAGGCTGAAATCTGTTCACATAAAATTGTTCAGTGAATACTTACAAATAACAAATGTGTTTGTAGAAATCAGGATTGTTTCCAGAATGATTCATGAACTGCAAAACGGCCAAATTAGCAACAAACACTATTTGCAATGGATAATTCAATCAGTCATAGATAAAGGAGAATTCAGCAGAATCTTTGATTCTCCTCACAGGAAATGTCGAGTAGCATTTTCTTTCTCTGCTCCACTATCAAAGCTGACTGGAAAACATGCTCTTTTCTTGCAGACTTCAGTTTGTGTGAGATGCTAATCTTCACAGCATTTTGCAAACTGTTGTCCTCCCTTTCTTGACTTCCCAGCTTTTTTTTAGCCACATTGATTGTCAATAAAACAAGGCATGACTGCATTTATTAAACCTGAAAATCCATGCCTGTTTAAGTACCTAAATAATCAATCAATTTTTATTTTAGAAAGCTAGCTTAACTACTTCTGAACAACCTCCTAGAGATGGTGTCAGGGCTGGATCCTCTCCTTTTTCAATGTTTGTAGATTATCTGCAAGAGCCACAGAAAGAATGGTGAAGTTCATGGCTGCCCCTTGCCTGTTCAGGCAGTCAAACTAGCGATATGACCATGGTCCGGTGGGATGACTGGGAACTGAGCTGTACGGCATAGATACAAACTACTGTATAGATGTGGCATCTCTTTTTGAATAATATTCCAACACAGGGAGCAGGATTAACATTTCCTACCTTTAGCCATGTCAGGGACTACTCTACTTAATCATCTAAGTTCCTTCAATGGAAAGAGGGAAAATTTATCTAGACTAAGTCACCTGGGACAGGAGAGACAACTGACAGTGATAGGAGACTGGTTGATGAGCCATTAGCAGACACAGGAGGGGTCATTCACAGAGTGGTGTTAGACACCCCTGGTATTCCATGTGGCCTCTAAAGGCATCTCCAGAAAGCTGTGGGTCTCTCCTAGGACCTGTACCATACCTGCACGGTGTCCTGCATACCCTGAGTTGCATAAAATTGCCCTAGATGTCTCTATACAGGCAAGTGAATTGCTCTAACTTTTACATCACATAGGAAGCTTTTTACCAATGTTATTGAATAACTGCTCTTAAATGTCTGTTTATACCTGTGTTTTGGTCAGATGCTCAACGTCACTTAGATGTCATGTTCTAGATTTCCCTTGTTTTTTATTTAAAACCCCCGACAACTTAGGAAATGTTAAAGATTGTATTAAGCTTTTATGTACTATAACAAATAACCCAGAATAATATGGAAATAGCACAGAGTTTTAGAGTATGAAATGGTGATTTTTTTTTCTTGTGCTTGAATTACGTTCACACTGTTGCCTCTTTACATGGTTCAGAAAGACCAGGAAGACAGGCTGGCAGGAAGGTCAGGAGAACATGCATTTGCAGCATGTACAAGAGTTGTGAATCAAATGCATGGTCCCATCCTGGCTCCCTGCCTGCTTTGTCCTCTTTGGAGTACAGGAAAAACAAGGATGTGTGACACTACGTGTCTCCCACCTGACCACAGCTTTTGGGACATGCAAGTTATGGGACACACTCAGGTTACTTACTCCTCCTCTCTCACCTGTTTTTCTATGTATACTGAGTGCGTTTTTTCCTAGCCAGCTCCCTGTGCCAAGTTACAACACAATCAGCAGTAAAGCAGCCATGCAAAGTGGGGAAAAGCGTCTCAATGAGCTGATTGAACAAGTATTTCTCAGTTTATTCATATACTGTGTACAGTATCTGCTTCCATTTCCCATAAACTACTCCAACGTCACTTTAGATATAAAATCAAGCTGCAAAAGCGGTATTAAATGTCCTGCTTCTTAAACTGTGTGCATGATTTCTTCTGCTACCCACAGTTTAGATACATAGGAATATAAGAAAAATCTGCTGTATATATTTCTAAATGTTCTCTTTGATGTGTATAACTATGTTTGTTAAGTAACAAACATGAAAATAGAAGGCAACAAAATGAAGTACATCAGGACAATACTGAGAAATTGTTCATTTTAGCTTACAGGAGTTGTCACAATGGAATCTTGAAGTTCACGTTTACATTTGATAATTTATTATTTTAATCCTAGGAGGCTTTAAACTTCAGTCTTGGAAATGGGGATAAATTAAATGTCAATAATTTGCTCACTTACTTTATTGTTTGTTTTCTTTTTTTGATATATCTGTGGTCTATATCCTAGCCATGCAGCTATTATTCCCCACCCCCCTGCTCCCCCTCCTTTTTATAACAGGAACATGTTGCTGTTTTACAAGCCTTAAAGTATTTTTTTTTTTTTCAGATTAATTAAAAAAGGCTTACCAGGCTTGTACTAGAAAAAAACAGATGGGATGACTCTGTAAATAGAGTCATTCATTTACATCAGAGCTTGAAATGAGTGGGGCTACTCAAGTGCGTCAAGTTACATAAGTAAAGCGCAGTTTGGACAGTAAAATAGACTATTACAGCTAATCAAATGTTAATACTGGGAGTCCAAGAACGACCATAGGTTACCAAATCTGGCAAGATGCTTTTACCCACCTTGAGTTGAAAAGTGTCACAGAGGAATGTCTGAATGTTCACTGGAGAAACTCTTTAAAATAGAAGCATCATAACATCTCTGAGTCACAGAGTTTTACAGAATGTAAAGAGGTCACAGCATGGTCATCCCCTTGAGGAAATCTGAGTAATATAAAAATTTTCTGCCATCTGACTTGACTGCATGGGTGGCTGAGCTATTTTACCACTCAGGAAGTCTTGAACAGCAAAAATGCTGATCAGTGAACAAAAGTTGCAGTACTGTTTTCCTTCCCCATTGAGTTTCTTTCTTGTTTATTTTGATATTGGAGGTTTTAAATTGCATGGAGTGATTTGGCTGATTATTTTCCCCAAAATGTCCTGGAAAGAAAATCCTACAAGACTTGTAAAACAGAAAAGTTTTTTGCTTAAAAAAAAAAAATATGAAGGAAGCAGAAGGTAAATTAAATTTTAGAGAAAGGAAAGAAAATTGAAAATGGGATAGCTCAGCCATATGTAGGAAGACGTGAGTGCTCACACATGTATGTTCTTTGTCAGCATAATAGTCTTACCTAAATATATGCAAACAGATCAACTCACACAGACATTTGTATAGTCATACAGAGATACTAGCACAGGCATACATTTTTGCATTCCTTGTTCATCACATGAAATTATATATATAATCTGGCACACACCATATCATATTGATATTCATATTCATATTCATTGATCTAACTAGAAAATGTTTGGTCTAGCATCATTGTTATTCGATAATTTCTACAGTTTATTTCTGCCAAAATGTAGTGTTTCTGGGAATAAAAGAGAGTCTTAGTGGGTAATAGGAGGTGGTGTATTTCCTACTTGCATTTAGTTAGAGTGCTTTTTCATCTCAGTGCATTCCCAAACTTATCAACAAATTTCTTAAGTATTAAATTCTTCATAGGGATGTTTAAAAATGAAGTAAAAAACTTAGAACTGATACATTCATTAAGAGCTCTTCAACAAAGCAAAGCTATAGTTACATTCTTAACACCTAATTGTCTTCTGGCTCCTATTCACACATTTATAGATGGTTAAGACAGAGTGTGGAAAAACATGTTGAACTGGTTCCTTAGTTAGACTTCTTCCCATCTACCCCTACACACGTTATAACTTGCCATTAAGATGAGATTTTTGGGCTGACTGTCTCTTGACTCCATATTTGTATGAAAGCAGCACAGTGACTACTGCAAAACACAGCAAAAGGGAAAATTCCTACTCACAATGCCATAGATGAATATAAGTGAATATCTAAGCTGAGTATCTTCTGTCCATCAGTGTCCACAGGTAAAAATCCAAGCAAGAGCAAGCATATTCAGACTGAAACTATTTTCAGCTCAAGGATTTCCTTTTCTTGATGAGATTTTCCTATTGAGTAATCTCCAGAGGGCAATTCTTGCAAGTATTTGTCCAGCTGCCTATTGATATCATGCCAATTTTATGCACAACGCCCTCTGGCAAGCTGTCCCACAGGTCTATCACCCACAGGAGAACCACCCTCTTTAGTTTGTTCTGAACCTGGCCCTTATGCATGCACACAATGGCCCCAATTCTCCTTTTTGGCAAAGAAAGTGAGTTGTCAATCTTCATGCTGCCCATAATTATCCCGAGCTCTATCAAATCCTCCCTGTTTCTTTTCCAGGATGAGGAGCTCCAGCCTATGCAGTTGCTGTTTGTGCAGAAACCATTTCAGAAAAAAAGAGACCATCCTTGTTGCCCTTCTCTGGACCTTTTCAAATCCTAATACACCTCAGACACTGTTTTATAAGTAGAGCTGGGACTGCTTACCTTATGTGCATCACTTTACATATATCTGCATTGAATTTCATCCATCATTTCATTGTCCACTCACTCAGTCTTTGTAATACTTCACAGTCTGCCCTTGTCTTACGAGTCTGAATAACTTTGTATCATCAGCATATTTTCTTACCTTACTGCCTACTTACTTTTCAGGTCATTTTTGACATTTCTCTCTGAGGCAGCACTGGTTTAACCAGTTTGTTCCCCCTGCATACCCTCAGCATGGCTGGAATAGCTGTCCATGACCTGGACTGGGGAGACACCATGACCTGGATAGGGAAAGTGACCTGCAGTTTTTTGCTGGGGTATTTTTAAATGGGGAGGCGGGAAGAACATAAATTGAATCTGCTGTCAAACATGGAAGCTTATTCTTCCACTACCCCAAAGATGAGGTGAATGAGCAAGCTTAACATTGAAATCATTGACTATGATTGCAACACTCGCACATTTAAACCTTCATGGCCAGTGTATGTAGTGCCACAGCTGTCAAATAAGACAAAGGATAAGGAAAAGAAGAACAGGCATGTATATTCCTACTTGAATTAAATATTGTCGTGCGTATATCATAAGAGATTCCAGTTCAAAAAAATAAAGGCAAGACATTAACTGAACTCTGCAAAATGTTAACCCAGGGGTCTTACGAGGAAGAAGACAGAAGAAAAGGGGATCAAGATGAATATGGGCTGGAGTATGTCTCTAAACTTTAGGCACCTTAACGAGAAGAGCTCTTCATTCCAATCTCCCTTTAGCCAGCAAAGATGGGTATTTTCAGGAAGCAATTCATACAACCTCTTTTGCATGCCTACGTTAGAACGGATTCCAATGACCATATCAATTACATCATCACTGACTGTAAAAAAGCTTGGGACAATTAGTTCGGAAGTAGATATCTTCTGATGTTTCAAATCCCATCTTATGTCTTTCCACCTTGCTTCTGTCCAGAAAAAGTTAAATAATTTATAAATGGATAGCCCATGAATTGGTACTAAAGTTTAACCCCATGGTTAAAACTTTCAGCATTTTCTCAGGATGAGTCCCTAGGTCATTCCAGTCATCTCAGGACATCCAAGATAGACATCACAGACAATACCTGCAATTTTTCTTCACTTACTGCACTTTGTACCAAGATATTTCCTGAAAGAAATCTGCTCAGAATATCTAGCATGAGCTATTTGCATGCTCCACGCTTCAAAAGATACAAATCTACTTCAAAAAGCCTACACTAATCTCAGTGGGAACTGTTTACCCACAGCTGTTTGAGTAGCAGAACCAGTTGAAAACAGTGACCAAAACTGCTTGGTAATAAAGAAAAATATAGGGGGGGGGGTGTGGTGTGTGTGTGTGCGTGTAATTTCCTTCCCTTATTCAAAATCAACAAGTGAAAGCTTTAGAAAGTTATGAACTACTGAAAACAAAGAACTGGGAATGGAAAACATTATACAAAATTAATTATAGTGATCACTCTTGCCATGATTGTGATTTACAACACATACCTCCCCTTGCAGTAAGAAAGACATAAAACAGGATATGAATTTAGTTGGAGAGCAATACTTTCTCTCTGTATGTTTTCCTGAGTACCAGATTTCTGAAAATTCCCTGACTGTAACCAGTTTCCTTCTGTGTCACAATCACATTGCGAGTAGCTTTATGTCCCAATGTGAAAGGCATTAGATAACACAAGTGTGTCAAAATACAAAGTTAGCTAGCCTTCGTTTAGGCAAGCAAAGGAAGTAGAGTAGGATATTGCAAAGTGGGACCTTAAAGCTGTGGGACATCTGGCTGCCCTGTACGAGATGGAATGAAGCAGCTGCTGAACTGTCACAGGAATGCTCCACAAAGGAGCACAGAGTCATCGTTCCAGATCAGACTAATGGTACCACTACCAGATGCTTCAGAGGAAGACATAAAACTGCCATAATAGGCAATTATACAACAACATGTTGGTGAGGGAAGTTTCTCCTTTAAATCTCAGACTTTTAGTGTATGATTTATATCCTGAAGAATGTGGATTGATTTATGTCCTGGATAAACCACAGTTATCCTTATAATTCATAAAATGGCTAAATGCTTTTTTTTGAAACATCTACATTCTTTTTCTACGTGTTATGGTATTTGTGGATTATTAGGAAGCAAATATGAAGAAATACTGCAACCAACTGAAACTCAAGGAAGAATGCAGAGGGAAAAGGTAATGATGTAAATTAGAATATGACCAAGAGGCCGGGAATAATTTCAAAAAAATGTGACACACATGTTTTCTCTTTTAACCACATGACAGCATTAAGAAGTATAGCTGACAAAGCAGAGGTTGGAGCATTCAGGTGTGAGGCTGTGCAGATGGGGGGAGGTGGGAACGAGCACTGCCAGTTGGCTGGATGAGGCCCCCTTTCCTTCCCTATGTCAGAGCTGTTAACAGCCACCCCACCAACAGAAAGAAGCATCAACGAAGAGGCTTTCAAATCCAGTTCCCTTAGTCATTAAAATATATGCATGATTCAAATATATCTTTAATTCCCATTTTTCTCAGAGACAGACTGCATACTCTCATCACATGGCACACAGCCTGGCATTACCTTTGGGCAGCTTGTAGTCCAAATTTTGACCAGGCTATTGAGCTGCTTCTGAGAGCTGTTAAATGATAGACTAAGCCAGTAGAGCTGTGTCACTGAGATGGCTTCTCTAAAGAGGGCATTAAATCCCCATTGGCCAGGATTGCTACAGTACACTAGCAATTTTTTTCTCTCTCAGAGCATGAGCATGTACTCTAAACTATTTAAGTTAAGAAAATGCATGCCAGGATCTGAGTGTTTGCTAGGGGTATGACATGACAGGCACACATGCTACAGCTGTGTACATCCTACTGCTGCCAAAGACTGTATTTCATTTTGAACTACTTAAAGGAGTAGTTTAAATTTTATGGCAACCCACAAAGTGTACCAGCATATAAACACATTCTCATCTGAGAGAGGGGTTCTGGTCCATGCTACCACTTTTGAGCCAGGACAAAACTGTAAAGATACAAATGGCAGATATCCGTTTAAACATAAGCAGACAGAACGGTTAAGTCACCCAAGTGTTTCTTAGATTATACAAACTGTGAGGAACCACTGTGCTAATCTAATCCAATGTCTCTGAAAGACATCCTGTTCTGAATTACGGATTTCCAGAGACAGAGGTTTCACCATAATCCTTGTTAAATTGTTCCAGAGGTTAATCATCTTCTTTATAAAACCAATGCCTTTATATCTGAATTTTTCCAGCTTCAGTGTCCATCTACTGCATCTTGTTATGTCTTTGTCTGTTGAAATGAAGAAAGCCTAATTATCAAATGCATTATCTCTATGGAGATACTTATAAACTGTGATTATGTCATCTCTTAACCTTTCCTTTGATAAACTCAACAGATTGAACTCATTGAGTTTACAATCCTTGTTTTCTTGTCCTTTAACCTTCCCTGTACTTCTTCCACAAATTTATCCTCTCCCCTCACCAGTTTGCAGATGACTTCATAAGATGTTGAACCCCAGGACTGGACCCATTAATGTAGTCACAGTCATAGAGATACAAAATATAGATAAGATATAACAGGCAAACTTCTTACTCTTCCAGGGATCACAAAAGCCATATTTATTCAGTCATGATTCCCTGTTTGCATTTTGAGACCTACCAGTTAGCCAGTTCTAATAAACTCAATGTGTGCTGTGTTGATTTTTAGTCATTACAGTTTCTTAAAGAAATGTTTGCTGGGTGCTCAGATGAACTCCTGACATAAATCTATGTATATTGTATCAATGTTATTTACCTTTATTAACCCAGCTTGTAATCCCATCAGAGAGAGACATCTGGTTTGTTTGACAAGTACTATTTTCATAAACTCATGTTGATTGACACTTAATATATTATACTCTTTTGGAAATAGCAGTACCCCAATTGATATAATTTCATAAGGAATTATTCTATCAGCTGCTGAAAAACTACATTCTGTCCCTGTGGAAATTCTATGGGTCATTTTGTATTAAGTTGATTCTAACTTATATTAAATCTATAATGCATCCATCACTGCGAAGAGGCTGCCTTACACAAGCGAAATGACTGGGGTAAGAGTGCAAACACTTCACTACAAATTAAACTAAGCAGGTAGTCATATTTAAGCCTTAGGCTTCCAGAAAATCAATCTTCCCATGTAAGAAAAGCTCATTGATCTGCAGCCTACGTGAGTGCGTTTATTTAAAAAATATGTTAAATACATTATGGTTACATACGTAAGGGTGTATTAAACCTGAAACACTGAGATTTATCCAAAGCCTATGTCCCAGTGATAATACTATACTAGTAGATGAAGAAAATTTCCATCATTTCTTATATAAACACTTTACCACCAAAACCTCATAAACGCAACAGAAATAATAATCAGTATTCCAGTTTTTCACTTTGGTCTTCACTAACAAGTGTTTCAGGCACACTACCCAAGTAACAGAAGGCAAAGTCAGGGCCTAGGAAAATGAAGAACCACCCACTGTAGAAGATCAGGTTTGAGACCATCTAAGGAACTTGAAGGTGCACACTTCCGTGGGATCTGATAAGATGCATCTGTGGGTCCTGAGGGAACTGGCGGATAAAGTGGCTAAACCACTATCCGTCATATTTGAGAAGTCATGGCAATCTGGTGAAGTTCCCATGGACTGGAATTGGAGAGACATAATCTCCATTTTTAAAAAGAAAAATAAGGAAGACCCAGGAAACTACTGACAGTCAGTGTCACCTCAGTTCCTGGCAAGATGATGGAGCAGTTCCTCCTGGAAATTATGCTAAGGCCCATGGAAAATAAGGAGTTGATTGGTGACAGCCAACATGGCTTCACTAAGGGCAAATTGTGCCTGGAAAACTTGGTGGCCTTCTGTGACAGGGTTACAGCATTGATGGACCAAGGAAGAGTGACTGATGCCATCTACCTGTACTTGTGCAAAGGTCTTGACACTGTCCTGCATAAGAATCTTGTCTCTAAACTAAAAAGACATGGATTTGATGGGTGGACCACTCAATGGATGAGGAATTGGCTGGATGGTTGCACTCAAAGAGCTGTGGTCAACAGCTCAATGTCCAAGCGGAGACCAGTGATGAGTGGTGTTCCTCAGGGGTTCATACTAGGACCAATGCTGTTCAACACCTTTGTTGGCAACATGGGCAGTGGGATCAAGTGCACCTTCAGCAAGTTTACCAACAATACAGAAATGTGTGATCGACACACTGGAGGGAAGGGATGCCTCCAGAGGGATGTTGACAAGCTTGGGAGGTGGGCCCAAAAGAACAAGTTCAACAAGGCCAAGTGCAAGGTCCTGCACCTGGGATGGGGCAATCCCAAGCACAAATACAGGCTAGGAGGAGAATGGATTGAAAGCAGCCCTGAGGAGAAGGACTTGGGGGTGCTGGTTGACGAGAAGCTCAACATGACCCAGCAATGTGCATTTGCATCCCAAAAAAACAGCCGTATCCTGGGCTGCATCAAAAGAAGTGTGGCCAGCAGGTCAAGGGCAAGTGATTCTCCCCTCTACTCTGCTCTCATGAGACCCCACCTGGAGTAGTGTGTTCATCTCAGGAGCACCCAATGTAAAAAGGGTATGGACCTGTTGAAACAAGTCCAGAAGAGGCCCCAAACGTGATCAGAGGGCTGCAGCACCTCTCTGATGAAGAAAAGCTGAAAGGGTTGGAGTTGTTCAGCCTGGAAAAGAAAAGGCTCTGGGGAGACATTATAGTGGCCTTCCAGTATCTAAAGGGGCCTGCAAGAAAGCTGGAGAGGGATTTTTTACAGGGGCCTGTAGTGACAGGACAAGGGGGAATGGCTTCAAACTGAAAGAGGGTAGATGTAGATTAGATATTAGGAAGAAACTCTTTACTGTGAGGATGGTGAGGCACTGGCACAGGTTGCCCAGAGAAGCTGTGGATGCCCCGTCCCTGGCAGTGCTCAAGGCCAGGCTGGATGGGGCTTTGAGCAACCTGGGCTGGTGGGAGGTGTCCCTGCCCATGGCCGGGGGGGTTGGAACTAGATGACCTTTAAGGTCCCTTCCAACCCAAAGTATTCTATGATTCTATGATTCTATGATTGATTATATGATTCTATGACCTGAACTGCAATGTACAGAAGTGTAACAACATGAAATGTAATCAAAATGCCCAGAGTTCATGTAGGATAGGTTTAGACATCAGTAGTGGACTCTAGGGTGTGACAACCTAGACCATATGATCAAATTCAAAATAAATTGATGGAAAGATAGTACCTAGATTTTTCTGGTGTTCTGTAATCCTAAGATTAGGTCAATAAGAGCATTGCTCTTTAGAACACTTTTAAGTTATGCACCCAGGTTTGATATGTACCCAGAGCACTGAGATGGATAACCCTGTAAGAAGTTCTGCCTAACACAACATGGTCTGCTGACCTGGCGTTTCTTAAGTTAGATAGTAAGAAATTACAAAAACCCCATGAATTCCACATGCTCCCTCCTTGATCCCCAGGGTCTGGGAACACATTGCTCCCATTGCTGTGTTGATTTCTCTCCAAAAGCTAGGTAAAAACCTGTTTCTATAATGGGTGCTTTTAAAAAACAGCTGGAGAAGGAAATGCTATTATTCCTCACCCCTGTTTTCCAGAGTTCCAGGGTGTGGAGCGTTCTTCTAGAATATGGGGGGTTGGGTTCAATTCCCTTCTCTGTCTAATGAATTTATGCCCTGTTCTCCTGACTCCCTAAGGCACCATAGTGATTAAGAAGAGATTTAGGGAGCTTGTGAAGGGTTGCTCTTGTTCCCACATACTGAAGTGACCCATTTAAACAGTGAAATGGAAAAGGAAAGATGACTCTAAATCCCAGGGTTTCAATCACTCACAGGAATGTGTAAGAGTAAAATATTATAACAAATGAGAGCGTTCTCTAGCCCAACTTCTGTTACTTGGTACTTGCTTTCTCTTTCTCAGTGAATGTTTTAGCCATATAAAGTCGAAGAGACTCAGGATGAGGGTGTCCACACCTGCCTACTCAGGTTAGTGACAAAGACACATTCCAGGAGACAGGAGATGAAGGCTCAAATCCACCTTGGCTTAGGAAGAAGCTGAACTTCTGTCCTGGATTGGTCTTCTATGCATTGATGAAAAAAGTCACTTGCTGCATTCCTATTTTCTGGCTCTATTAGAGGCAGGTCAGCTGTCAGCTGCTTGGTTTGCTCTAGATCCTTGTAGAAGAATCCATGTGACTTATGGCAAGACTTAGGCAAGACTTGAACTGTTCTGCAAGTCTGCCTAGAGTGGGAATTTAAAACAACCAAGGAGGATAAATCTCACCAAACGAGTTGACTGGCATGTAACATGTTTAGTCTAAGCTGTCTAAATTCACTCTGTAATGGATGTGAATAGATTCTGAGAGAGAGCAAGTCACTCCAACTATCATATAAACAACACCTTGCACACATACCTGTTTTGTTCCAGGGACTACAGAAGGAGGCTAAACAATCCACTCAGATTATACACTCATTTTTCAGGACTCTCCTGGTTTCAGCTGGGATGGAGTTAATTCTCTTCTTAGGAGCTGGTGCAGTGCTGTGTTTTGTCTCTGATGTGAGACTTTTCAGTTCCTCAGGCCTTGTTAGCAAAAAGGCTGGAGGTACACAAAGAATTGGGAGGTCTGCTGGCCAGAACCAGCCAAAAAGGTGTCATACCATGGGACGCCATACCTGGTATATATATACCTGGGGGTTGCCCGGCATGGGAGGATAATTTTCAGGGACTGGCTGGGCATCGGCCAAGGGGTGGTGAGCAGTTGTACTGAGCACCACATGTTCCTTTCTTCCTTTCCCTCTGGATTTTATTCTTTCCCTTCCCCTTTTCCTTATAACTGTTGTTGTCATAATTGTTATTGTTCTTTCATGTTTATTCTATTTCAATTATTAAATTGTTCTTATCTCTACCCTCAAGTTTTACATTTCTTTCCAACTCTCCTCCGCATCCCTTGGGGTGAGGGGGGAGTGGGCGAGCAGCTGAGTGGTACTTAATTACCAGCCGGGGTTAAACCACGACAAAGGCTCAATTAAGGCAAAATGAACCCTATTCTTGAAATCATAAATATACTTCAGGTTTAAAAAAGGACAACTACTGAGAGCTGTGAAGCTAATTTAAGGATCTGAGTACCTGAGATGACCAATCACATCTAATATTCCTTCTGGTTATGGCCCAATCTTTTATTGTTGCACTGAAGAAAAAAAAGTATGTTGCTGATTTCTTTCACAGAAATTCAGAATCATCCCTTTGGAATTCACCATGCAAGTCCAACAGTATACATGAAGTGTGACTCCTGTTTTCTGGTCACACATGGCTTCCCTGTCATTTTGCCTTTGACTGCAGCAGCATAATCCCAAGAAGACTTTCTTTTCAGGTCTTTACTTCTATAGATGAGGTGTGCTTATTTGTGCCAGACCCAATGTACTTTACTAATCCTCAGTTATCAACATTGTTGACCCAAAGCTGACATGGAGTCATAAGATAAGGTCCAAGACTACCTGGCTAGAATCAATCAAAATTTCTTTGTATTACAGTAAAGATAGCCACTTATTAACTGAATTTTCTGCATCCTTGTCTTATTTCAGTGATCATCAGAAAAGTATTTGCTCTGGCTGCTGGCCACTGACTGGTAAATTGATTCTTTTCCTGGTTTGTGACGAGTGACCGCAGACAGTGACTGCACAGATGAGAGATATCTGGAATTTCCATTCTCTAGATCTCCTGAGTTCTGAGAGAACCCATGATTATTATTTTTTCCTAAGGGAAGGGGTATAAAACTGAATGGAACATTTTTTATCTTGTGGAAATTGAATTTTCTATTTAATAAATTATTCTGAAAAAACATTCCCAAACAATGTCTATTTCTTTGATTCAAGAGACCTTTTTTTGGTTTGTTCTCTAATAATGACACAGTGTGGCCAAGGCTGACAAATGGACAAAACCTGGAGCAGAAAGGACTCATCCACATATTCCACCATGTTGTTGAGATTTGTTCCATGATGGTAAAAATATATCTGAGTTGTCTACAGTAGCACTTGTATCGTTGCTCTCAAGAGTTGCAAGACTGTCTAGTAAATACCTCACATGCACAGCCAGATCTAGTGATAAATAAATAGGGTGGAATCAGCTGCTGGAAAACCTGAAAGATTCTTCCAGCACTTTTATGTTTCTAAGCGTCATTGCCAAGGCCTGTAATTATACACATTAGATTCTGGTATCCGGGTTAATGGTGTAACCAGGTCTGACAGCCAAGACAAAACTATCATGCAGCATAAATTTGGTTGCAAATCACAGATATCCTGAATCAAATAGTTTCAAGAATGTTATTTGTAAACTATCTAGAGTAGCCTAGCTTGACCCCCATCAACTTTCCAGTATGTTATAGCTAAAAAATTAAAAAATGCAGAGCTTGAAATGAAATGTACAGAGAGCTGATTCACTGTCATTTTCAGATACTGATAAAATCAGATACAGTACGTAGGAAATGCTTCATCTTCTTTCTTCCACCCCCTACTTCAATTTTTAAGGAAAGAGTCACATTTTTCCCTATAGAGACAAAAAGGTGACTCATTTTCTAACTAAAACAAATATTTTTCTTAAAACAACTTTTATTTTCCCAAATATTTGACAGGAGCAGACTGTACAGTTCTGAAGAAGTTTAGTCAGCTGTGCAGATTGACTTTTGAAGTGTAAAATAAACCTTTACTTAACAGATGTCAAGAATATGACTTTGTGAGATAATGACAGGTTTTGTAATAAGTTGGTGGTGGTTCTTTCTAAGTGGAATGAATGAAGTTTTTGGTGCCAACTCTTTAAAAAAAATGACAACATTATTATTAACAATTGACTGGAATCAGGAAAGAAAAATCAACAACAAAACTGACTGTACTTCATTTTTGTGTGTTTGGAAAGCACAAATAAGAAACATGGCAATGGAAAGCACAAGTTGCACGAAAGTACAATTATCTTTAATGGGTACACTCCTTCATCTGAACACTGCAATCACACTGAAATCCAGTGCCCAGGAAGACAGCCTCAAACCTACTCTTCAGACACCAGCCAAAGCTGACCTCTTCCTTAGGCCCATCTTCATCTATAGGACCTGGATATCCTGATTCCACACCAATTTGATGACAATTTCAAGAGATGACTTTTCCCTCATGCGGTTAAAAATGGTTCACTGCCCCACCAGTTCACACAACTTTTGGGGAGAAAAAGGGGGATCCTCTACAAGAATCATGGTTTCTACCATCTTCCTAGGAAACAGGGCTACTCCTGCTGTCAGCACAGTCAACAGCACAAGAACATTAACACCCTTTCTAAATATTTTACACAGAGTCAACCCTTTGCTGTGCAAAACACCAGCAGTGAAGGCTTGGAAAAATTGATGCACCTAAAGTAAGTGGCACTAACCTTCCCTGCTGTCTGAACCCATTGGCATTTGGTACAGATTCCAGCAAACTCTTTCATCCTCCAAAAATAGCCCTGTGGGCTGTCATGGTGCTGTCTGGTTGGCTACAATTGGTCTGTACTGTCAGCCGGAGCATATCATCCTGAGCTGGAAACAGAAATGTGGGCTTATTGCAGGATTCAGAGAAAAGATGAGGGACACTCTTATCTCTGGTGGCCCCACACTGAACTTGCTGGACTACAATCAGGAGCTGCTCTAGGCAGACATGAGAGCATTTCTTCTCACAGAGGCTAGGTCCCCACTAGAAGGGGAGTACTAACATGGACATGTGTACTGACTTTTTTCTCATTTGCTGGCCTTCTGCCTGAGAGCCAGATCTGCTTCTATATATATCAAAATTTTTTAATTCCCTTGAGAATGGCTGTCCTTTGCCAGTGAAACCACGTGTTGCTCATCACCCTGTCAGTGCTCTATTGCCAGCTCCCAGCCCTACCAGCTGACACACTGCTGAGGCCAACACTGGAGAGGATGGCCAGCCATCTCCACCTGCCTGTTAGGTCACCCAGGGACCAGTGCTCATCACCTCTCCTGCTCTCATCAGTGTCCTTCGGACTGACCCTTCCATTACTTCTCCTGCTACTCCAGCTCATCTCTATTTCTGCCCAATTTTATTTGGGATCATCTTCCTATCAGGTCCTTACTGTTTCATTGAAATGGCCTTCTCTTTCCTCTCATCTCTTTATTGAATTTTTCTCTGCTGTTTCTCATATTCCCCTTGCAACCTGCAGGTTCCCACGAATCCTCTGCAGCCAGTTTTATAGCTCTCCCTCACACATTACTTCACATTTCCTTCCATCCTATCAACACACACCTGACAGTCCTGTCCACCCTGTTGCTCCTGATTTCCCCCCAGTCTACTATATCCCTGATTATTCTATAGAGATGTGAGAAGGAGAGGGATGAGCCTTTGTACATGGGTAAAATGTACATGGGTAAAAATGCCTTTGCAAGTCTGAGGTTTCAGAGGCCGGATTATTAAAAAGTGACCATTAATATCCAGGCCAAATGTTATTTCAAAGCATCTCCTTCCCTCCCTCTCTGAATTGCTGTATTTGCTTTCCAACAGAAGCTAATGAAGAAAAAGAAAATACTTTGCTCTGCACAGGGAATTAATGCAGCAGGCCTGCAGTGGCTCTTCTGGAGCCCTCCTCATGTCCAGTGAATATCCATGTAAGTCCCCTGTAAATACAGACCCTCAGCATTTCTGCTAAATGCATGCTATTTACACAATAGCCCATTACAACAGCCCATCTGTCAACCCTCTTTCATGGCCACAGGTGGAGGATGAAAAATTCTTTTGAACAGAGCACTGAGGGTCTTTGGAGTAAATCTTGTTTGTCGCTGTATAGCCAGGCCTCCCGCAGAGCCAAGATCCGCAACCTTCTGGGGCTCCCAGCCACGGCTGGCCTTTAGTCAAACAGTGCCCAGGGCAAGCCAGAATTTCATGCCTTTCCAAAACGCTAATTGACTGGGGATAAACATTAACCTAGAATTTCAGTCGTGCATTCTAGTCTTAAGCATGCTGGGCAGCTGCCCAGCTAACCCACCCCTCAGGCTAACCCTACTTCAAGGGTCTTTGTGTAAGACCCAGAAGGTCATGGCAGTTTAGTTCATTTTATGGTACAGACAGCTACAAACCACCTAAATGTTTTTATTTTTAAAGACTTCCCTTTAATTCAGAAAATTATTGTGAAAATATGGTGGACAGAAGCAGGACATGTCCCAAGCTTTCAGGGTGGACTTCCTGGTTCAGAGATCAGAGCAATGAACCAGCAGCTCAGCCCAGATTGCAAACTGAAGCCAAGCAATTATGTAGATCACATGCACACTTACAGTGACAGATAACCCACCCATTCCCTGAACTCTGAGAGACATCTTGCCCTTCCAAAAATGTCATCACAGGATTCTCAGTAGATCTGGCAAAAAGTATGCACAGTTTAAATACCACTGGCCAGAGTCCAACAGAGAGCATGTTAAGTCCTGGGCTCTCACCCCATCACCAGTGTGGGAATAAAGTTTCTAAGAGGTGGCTGGAAATCAAAGAAAGAATGACAGATATTTTTGTGACACTCTAAAACTATTTGCTGAGAGCTGTAAGGTTGCTAGCCTCCCTATTTGTTTTTCCAGAATAATTCAGTTACTCAATTAAAAAAGAAACAACCCACATTGACACACAATTTAAGCTGAAAAAAAAAACAAACAAATGGTATATGGCAGACTGTCCTTAAAGCAAATTTGCCCCTTGCCTTGGCCATATGGAATGTATTTATTGTATTATTTTTTTCCATTACCTTTTCCTTTTTTTTTTTCTCATTCTGTTCATCTGTTCATTTGTTTATAATTCTGCAACACCCTTGCTCATATTTTCTTTTTCTTTTTTCTTTCTTTTCTTTTGTTTGTTGGAAATTATTCTTTCAGAGCCTTCTACCCCAGTTTTATCCTGGTAGAACATCAAACCAGTAACACTGAAAGTAAACTTTTGAACCCAAAGTGTTTGAGTTAGTTCAAAATTTGGTAAAACCACCTGGACACCAAAGGTCCTCCTTACCTTGAAAGAAGAAATGGGAAGATAAGACATGGAGAAAGTGGTGCAGATAAACCTCTCATTCTCTGCAGCGTCACCAGCTGAGGACATGTCCACACCTTCCAGTGCACTACTACACTTTTGGCTGTTGCTCAAATCCACTGCAAGCAAAAGCACCCTGACACTGACCTCCTAGATCAGGTCCTGGAGGCAGAACTACATTTACATAGCACAGGACCCTAACAGAATAACTCTGCCTCTCAACAAGGCTCATTATCAAAGACACAACATTATCCTGAAACCAGATGAGAAGCTGGCTTGGGAATATCTATAGTATGCTGTATGGTACAATATGGATATGCCAAATCAAAGCTACTGTTCAGTACAATCCTTCCTGTGAATGCTACTCCCACAAATGTCAGTCAGAATCATATTTCTGACATGAAGTGCCCAATGACAGCAACTGTGAAATGTTTGGGAGTGTGCTGCCTTCCAACTTTTAAGTCTTTTATGTATTTAAAATGTATTGCTGTCAAGAACAGAAGTTTTTCCGTTATTCTTTGTCCTTTCAGTCTTTTATTTTGCAACTAGGCATATTCTCTCCTACTGATAGTTAAGATTTCTGCCTGTGGTGCATAAATGCAAAGTAATGGGTAATGTGGGCAGGGATGGAGGGCCCATTAGACAACAGAAATTCTATGAAAATGTGCAGCCCTGGAATATTCACTTTCATCAACGTAATCACCACATCAGGGTCCTAATTGGCCTGTCAATGGCCTATTTCAAACTCCAGGAGTGTTAAGACCTGAGCAGCTGGAGAGAAAAGTATTCTAAAATCTGCCCTAGTGATATCTTATAGGGGACATAACAGCAGATCCATGTGCTTTTCCCAGCAGATTTTCTTCTGTAACTTTTCTCAGATGAATAGAGTTATAGCTCATAGAAAATATGTCCTGGCTATTTTGTATGGTCTTGACTATGGATAAGTTCTAACTATATATACAATTTTGTCTGGGTGCTGCTCAGAGTAGGCTGGTGATCTGTGGTACAGAATGCTGTAATTCTTTTATTCTGGGTCTGCAGTGTCTGCCTGTCTTATTTGTAGCTGATGGCTAAATTTCTATCTGATACAATTGCTGAAATAGCCTTGAAATGGGAACTGCCTGTAACTGATGTAGTGATGTCTACTAGCATTTGCAGAATCTAAATGACAGGCTCCAAACACTAGGCTCATCTGGAGTAGTACGTCCAGTTCTGTTTATCTCTGTTCCAAAAAGACATATTAAAAATGGTGCAGGCCAGGAAAATTACTCCCAGTTTGGCATGGAGAATAGATTTCATTTTAGAAGAGACTGAGAACAAGACTAAGTGAGAGGATTCAGATAGACTTCAGATCTCCCTAAAGTATAATAGCCAGATCCTGGCACTCCACTTACATATCACATTTGGGTCACATCTGGCCCATTCAGGGCGCTGCAAGGGTGATGTCAGTTTGTCTGCATCCACACACAGATGCATGTTTGTTTAGCCTAAGAAAGAAGAAGGTTTGTTTATATCAGTGTTTTGATTCAGATAATTTTTGAAGCAGATCTCCTGATTTCATTGCTTCACCATGCAGAATAGTTTTAGAGGACACCAGGTGGATTCCTTTCAGATTAAATTAATCTGGAATATGTGATAAAGGTTCGTCTGGTGAGCTCCAGCCACTAATGGGAGTTCAATCCACAGGACCAGGCTCAACCAAGCAGACTAGGTAAAATCCCCAAAGTGTTTGTAATGTGGATGCGGACGACCCAGCACCAGGCTTTATTCTACAGATCTGGTTATATGAAACCATGTTTCTTGCTAATGTAGACACAGCTAAATAATATGTCTACTTGCTGAGAAGCAAACTAAGAGAAACCATGCTGAGCATCACTGCCCAGCTAGATTGTTTCAAAGACTCCTTGTTTAAAATTAGCTCAAGCATTTTCACACTGCTCTAAGTTAACAACAGCGACTGCAGTGAAGAAATTCAAAAGAGCCATTACAGTTATGAAGTTCTGGATCATCGTTTTAGCAAGACCAAAAAAGGATAAGGAGTTTTTAAAAGGTTTTATCTTTATGGAAAGGATTACACGATCTGACTGCCTGTATTAAACATGGGGTGGAGAGGACTTTGTCATCCCAAGAGGTTTCTCCCACTTCTGCCTACTTAGGAGGTGTCACTTTCTACATTTATTTCTATATATGCAGGCAAAGAACTAAAAAATAGTATTACAAATAACAATGAAACAAGAAAGGATTTATTTGAAGGAGAATTTCAACTCTTTCCTCTCCCTATAGTAATCACCAAGGAGCCAGGACAAGGTGTCTAGCACCAGGCAGGGGAAACCTGGGTCAAAAAGCCCTGAAGAACCGTCACACTCAACTAAGGGAAATGAACTCTGGGAAACCCAAGAAATGCATCTTTGTTCTTAGACCTGAACTGAATTGAAGGGAAGCCTTGAATATATGGAAAAAAAAAATCAGACCATATGTGGAATGCCTTTGGAATATAGATAAGTGCTGTCACATGTAGATGGACCTTCTTTCACAGACAATGGACTTACTTCCTTTTTCCATCAGGAGAGAGGCATAAGGGATTTTCTTATGACCCCCTGATTCTTTGTCTTTGTTTACAAACAAAATTAGAGCAGCTTGAAGGTTGCTGTAAATTTTATGAACTAATTCCCAGGCGGTCATATCATTTGTGGTTTGCCAAAATATGCTCAGCTTTGTCACTTCTGTAATCTGTGGAGTGCACACAGTCTAGCTGGTACCTATGCCAAGCAAGAAAATTAGTACTAGTGCCCTGGTCCTTCAGCCTTAAGAGATCTTTACATCTCCCAGGTACGTGCCTGGGCTGTTGTCAAAAGGAGGGAGACCTGATGTGAAAGTGTCTGTCAGCCACCCAGCAGGAACATACCTTTTGCATTTCTTAAGCCTAAAGTGGCAGAAATTCAACCAGAATTCTGGCTTTTTCACTGTTCACCTTAAAACCTTTGTTAGGTTATGCTTGCTAACAGGGAATTTTGCAGAAGGAACCAAGTACAGAGACACCTCTGAATGGTCAGTTCCCCAGCAACAATGGAAAAATCTCTGAGGTACACAGAAGAGATGTGATTTTGTGATTAGTGAGCAGAACAGAGAGGTCAGGAACTCTGGGCTTCTCATCTCTCTCACTGGTTTCCTCTGTGTCCTTGTCACTTGAACTTCTGTGCCTCAGTACCCATATGTCTGAAACGGAGATCGTGAAACCTACCTTTAGGTATTGTGATCTGATCATATTTGTAAAGTCGCTTCACATCCTCAAATGGCAGGACCCTACAGGTCCTAAGAACCATTAGTGTGGGCTGAGAGATATACAAAGTAAATAGCTAGAGTTCCACTATGAGTTATTTAAGGAAAGTGTGGGTGTAAGCCTGATGTAAGTCATGTTCAAGAAACACACTTTCTTTGTTTTATTATTCATTTCCTACTTGGCATTCAAAATATTTAGAGACTAATAGTTTTTAACACTTGTGTATGCTTTTTCCTGGGACTGAGGATGCGGTAGTCTAGAAAAGTCAGAGAAGTTTTAAATAAGCAAGGCAAAAGCCCACGAACTTTGGAAATTTGAGTACAAATTAATACAATCTTCAAGGGGACTTTTTTTTTTATTATTACTGGCTGTGCTTGTGATGAATTTAAAATAGCATGACAACTCATTTTTCCAGAAATGAGGAACTCCAAAAATATCAGTATGATTTTGTTACTTAATTCTGTACATTTTTTTAAATAGTGTTAGTTTGAATGACCTTCTTAAAGTGAATGACACTAAAGCATATATCAATAACAGTCTAGTGCATTACATCAAGCACCATGTGTTGGCTCTGCCTGCTGTGTCTGCCCATCTCTTTTAGTGCCACAGCTGTTTAGTGCTTGTTCATAATCAGAATGTCTATATGATTCCAATAAGAAGTAGTAAATCAAGTATCATAATCAGAATTATCTTGAAAGTCTAGCAGCAGTCACCAAATCCTCTGAACACTCTGCTACCCAACATTTATCCTACATATATGAAGGTCAAAATCTGACATTAGGTCAAATGATGGATGTTCAGATCATGTCCAAACTGGAGTGGATATAGAGAGAAGATCTGAGATGGAAACAGAGACTCAGCTGGTTCCAGGATTAGTACTTTGGGACAGGCCTGTAAAACATTCTGAGTAAATGTTAATTTCTTAGAGATATAATCTGTACAAGCAACAGCATGAGGAGAATTTAAGCCAACACACAGATATGCAAATATAACTGTCATTTCATAAGCACTTTAAATCAGTATCAGTCAGAACTCATGCCAACAAAAGTGTTCATGCACCTACCATTGTAGGCTGCCTTTTCCTGCATTTATGTCACCATTTATTTAAAAGGTGTGTAGATGTGGTGCTTAGGGACATGGTTTAGTGGTGGTCTTGACAGTGCTAAATTAATGCTTGGACTTGATGATCTCAAAGGTCTTTTAACCAAGCGAAACAATTCTGTGATTCTATGATTCTGTGATTTCTATGTTCATGTTCATTAAGAGGGTTCACATGAATAGTTTTGCCAGCATTACAGAAAGAGCAGTGGGAGTGATGAACAGCAGATGAAGAAGGGTGCTGGGACCTTTTAGTGACATCACCAACTCATGTTACTGTAAAATTCATCCTATATATCTAAAATTCAGCAGAAAAAAAACGCACCCTGTTTTCGTGATGGCATAGTTTGTGACTTGTCAGACAAGACTCCTGTCTTTTTATCTGACCCTGTATGGTTTGTGACCATGGGGAAAATCAGCCATGAGCTTCCAACAACTGAATGACTTGACACCAGCTTATAGTTTTCAATGTGATTTTTATAAAGGTTTTTTTTCTTGAAAAGAACTGAAGGAAAAAGAGAATTTCTTTTACATTTTTTGAATCAGATGAGGTTTCGATTGTATTGACCTGTGGGAATTTCATATGCAAGACAAAGTCAATTTTGTATTTTAGATGTTTTTGTGGAAAATTAGCTATACTTTATGATTTTGATCTGGAAAAAGTGCTCCTTCTGGTTTGAATTCAACCCAAAGCTAAACCACAGGGAAAGCTGAGGTCCAGAACTTATACTAAAATCCCACTAAAAGGGTACAAGTGCCATTGCTGCGGAATTTCTTCTACAAGTCACATTTGGTTACATCTCAGTAAAATGCCAGATTGAATGCTGCTAGTTACCATGCAAGTAAGACTCAAAGCAATATTCTGGACACTTTGAGGTAAGGACAAGTAAGGACAAGTTAGGGAAGAGTGTGCAAACCAGTCAAGAGTCACACAATGAAAGCAAACCCCACATACTCAGTTCCCAAAATGTACACAGGCAAACAGACCCCTTCCATCTCCACGGCACCCTAAAGCCATTCTTCTGTTCCATGAGCCAGGTGCTAGACCTAGCTGGACAGCTGAATCTGCCATTGTCTCTGTCTGTTCAGAACAAGGGTGCAATAGATGAGCAGAAGGTGAATTTCTGAACTGAGCCTTACACCACAGCATGTGGCTGACCACTCACAAGAACTGAAGCTCTACAGCTCACCCACTGGGGGAGAAAATCCTGCAGAGTTCTGTCTTAGAGTCCTTGTCTCATTAGTGTGTCTGCAATGGGAGCTGAGTATCACCCAAAATGAGGCAACCCAGCCAAGACAGAGCCAAGGAGGTATTCACAGAGAACCAATGATTTTTTTCTGAAAAAGTACAGACTCTGTATTTCCCTGCTTGCCATGAGTCTGTGAAAAAGATGGTGTCACCTCAGGTATTGTCACTGCTTAGGGCATCCCTTGAGCAGACTTCTGCGGCTCCCAGCGTCTCTTCCTTCATTTTACAGAGACACTTGATATAGTTGTTGTCCATGCTGATGCATTTTCCTTGTTTTTTTAGCAACATTTGTGAAATCGTCTCAAAGGATTTTAGCATAATCAGTCAGGATTTATGAATGGGTTTTAAAGCAGAAAACCTGCTGTTGAATATCCATGCTCATTCACACTTTGATAACCAGTCACTTAGATGGTTAAAATATAACTTCTGTAAGATAGGTTTCCTCCCACTTGGGTAATTACTACAAAAAGTGTTTGCAGACAGGGCTGTCTCACAACAGAGCCCTTCTTCCTGCTTCTCCATCCCATGGCTTCATAAATCTCTGCTTGTGACATCATAATCTGTTGCTGTGGGAATCCTGCTGGTATCACAAACAGGAGATTACAACCTCAAAGTAGGAGCAAACAGAAAGAAGAGATCGGTTCTGTGACAAACAAAACATCCTCAGGGAAGATGAATAGATCATCCTCCCAGCCCTTTCAAGATCAGGCTTAACCATGTCCTGGAAACCTGAGATCAGATTCCCGATTGCTGTGTCTTAGTAACCTCATCTGCAGTGTCAAAAACCTACTGAAGACTCCCTTCACATCCCCCCACAAAAAGCTGAATAGGGATGCAAGGCAGGCAGGCATTTAGAACAAGTTCTTAGGCAAAACATAGAAAAATATCTATTTTGTGATGACAGAGTAAAACACATTCTTAGCAGATAGGGTAAACTAGTTGCAATCAAATATATGTATAAACTGAGCTTACACAAAGACAGCTCAGTTCAACATCTATCATCTCCCCATTCAATGACCTTATTTTCATAATTTCATCTTGTAAGTACATGCCACAAGGTTTAGGCCATATCACTCTGGACACCTATGAGAAGGGTGCCCTATGGGAAAAAGCTGCAGGAGACACTGCCTGAGCAGGGCATTTATATCTGAGCAGCTCAGGGACCCAGTGGGTCACAGGCAGGTGTTGGCAGCATCATGGTGCTTATACTTTCTTCAGTAAGAGAGTGCTTTAAGATGTTCAGTGCACCCATGCTATGGCTGACTGAGACCTCTGAGAGTCACCGCAGCTTTGAAGCTGATGCCAGCACTCTCAGGAGTCCTGCAGCTGGAAAAGAAGTGGTGTGGTGCTCACCTTCATAATTTCCACATAGGGCTCTTCCAATATTTATCCTTTACTACTAAACTATTTGAATAAAATTTGAAGGAAGTGCGATCAGTAAAGGCATATGTAAATATAACTTCTTTCTTGTAGGTCATTGCCATAGAAACTATTGCTACAGGATCTAGAGAGACATGGCCAGATCATCAGGGCACAGAAATGAGGGACTCGGCCTCTTGGCTCCACTGACATCAACACTTATGAAGGTTTACTCCAATTTTTTAGACAAATTATTTATGTTTTTTCTTAGTTTTCCTACCTGCTAAATGGGAATAAAAATCCCAAATCATCTCATTGGAGTCCTAGAAGGAAGCCTCATTTTGTGTGGACAGGCAACTGGAGAAGACAACACAAGTGCTTTTGGGAGTGACTTCTCAGTGAGGTTCAGTCTCTGCTCCAGACTCAGGCCTATGGAATCTCTGCATACCCCAGCCTAGGAAGCTTCCCCTGTTTGTGTCTCAGGGCAATAACTGATTGTCACCCAACAGACCTTTACTTTTCACCAAGCGCTGGACCCGACCAGAGTCAGCCTGCAATACCCCGTATTGTGTCCTGCATCACTTGCAAAACCTCTGCACCACGGGCGGCACATGGGGGAAGGAAGGAGGTCCCTGGAACTGCTCTTGCAGCAATGTTACTCTCAACTGTCCGTGATGTTACCCCAGGCCCCCTCAAGGCTCAGCTTGTCTATTTAGTAAAATTAAAAATGTGTTCCTTCAAAATAAACCACTCTAGCTGAGGGTGTAGTTTCTCAGTGAGCAATCTTAGACTGCACTGTAGCCTAAAGCAGTCTTTCCCCCACGCTTCCTGCCTTATGTTCTTGATGCATCACTTGTGCTGGCAGCAGCAATTGCATAGCCTCACAATGCAGAAAACTAACCCTTTTTTTTCCATGTGTTTTTCAGGCAAAGCAGCTTGTTCATATCATTCATATGACAGCTAGAGCTGCCCCAAGTGAAGGGAATGTGTGGTCAGAGGCACCAGGGAAGAGCTGAACCACTGCTTTTGGCAGCAGCCCACATTCAGACTGGGCTAAACTGTTGAGGAAATAGTTCCCTTACCTACGTATTTTGTTATCGTCCTCTTGCCTTCTTTTACTATCAGTCTCATCCCTCTGGGTAGGTACTGAAGGACTCAATTTAAACTTTGTTTCATTACATTTGCTTCCAAATTTTCCTGGGCAGGTGAACAAACAGGTTATGTGGAAGTCTATATTATATCTTGAGAGAGTACTGGAATGGAGGGTACTTGGGAAGGCTGAAATAGTTGTTGAAAGCTATTTGCTGTCTGGTTTCTAGGAGACTGCATGACTCATTGCATCTTTCCTTGTAGTCTGCACCTCTCAACCATTTATCAACTAACACACTTGATCAAGACTGATAAAAAATATTTTAGAAAAATTATAGAGAGCTAAACTGCAGAATGGGAACATTAAAGTGTGGAAATAAAATGATTGCTGAAGATAAGATCTGTTCCACTAGCATTGAAGAATGTAGGCTCACATTCATCCCAAGGGATTTATTGGTGTAACTCCCACTAGTGCAAGTAATAAATGCATGCATAAATCTCTCTGTACCTTGACAATTTTCCCCTAACCATGCTTTGACCAAACTTCACAGTCAGCAGTCTTTCAGTGTGTGTGTGTGTCTTTAAATTATTATTGCCATTATTTCATTCAGCACTACCTAAATATATCAAAACTAGAAAAGAGTCTTAATTTTAGTTGAAAAGTATCATTTACATATGCACACCAATATAAGAAAAATAAATAACACTAGTAGCAATAAAAACATTAATGGTCCAGAACATGATTTCAGAACTACGGAAAAGCAGATATGGATTTGGTGTACTAATCATAAATAAGTAATAGCTGGCAATTAATACATTTCATTTCAAGCTCTGAAAGGAAAATGACACTAGTGTGATAAGGCTGTTTTCTGCAGCTCATTTAGAATAAAGGTGTGAATGGTATATACGACACTTCATAATTGTATATGCCCAGAGATTAGAATGCAGGAAGGAAGGCAGAAACATCACACACAGGTTACAACGGAAAGTTCAGCTACTGCTGCAGAATGTACAGATTCGGTCTTATAAAAACAGTGCTCTGAATGCTTTTTCTGAAAGCAAGAAAATGCTGTCAAACATTTGATTCATTAAACGTTATCTTCACTATACAAGAAAATTATTCTAAGCCCTGACAAAGCCCAGGAAGAAGAGAATGAAATAAAACAGAACAACTTTGCAGCCCATCCAGAAAAAAAAAAAAAAAAAATCAATAAAAGTGACCACTGAAAATGAGGAAATTCTTTTTTATGCAAATACAGGACTTCCATTTTGAGGTCAATGAGGTAAAAGGCTGTGTTCATACTGAATTTAAAAAGGCACAGATGAAGACTATGGGTGACATTTTTCATAGTGTGTACCTGCATTAAAACCGTAAATCTTGTTTTTAAGTGGTTTAGATGCCTACGAGTTACATGTTCAGGATGGAGACGCTGAAAGTCATGGATGTGCACCAGAAAGTGCAGTTTCAGATTAACACGTCTCCTGAAACCAGATGGAATCCAGGTAAGGGAGTTTGTATGGATGAAAAAAATGAAGAACAAAATTCTGGCTGAGGTTACTGCCTTCAGCAGCCCGCTCCACCTTGAGTGCACGGGCAGTTGCTCTCCTTGTAAATCAGGGCTCGATGCTGCGGTGTTGCTAAGCAAACTGGAACTGGAGACAGCTTCCTCCTGACCACGGGCTCCATTCTGCTGCAGACAGGCAGCCGGCTCCAAAAGGGAGCAGACGTCCAGTCAGGGCAGCCTGGCCAAGAGCTTGGGGCTTTGGCAGCCTGGGCCAGCCTATGCCCTCCATGCCTGGACCTGCCGCCTGTGACTCCTGGTGGAGTTTGGCCTTCTTTCCCAAATGTGTTTTTCTTTCACTAGAAAGGTTGGAGAATTAAACGCTCTATCCAGCTAAAAAATTCACAGTTTTGTTTCGGTGGAATTTCTACATGCATGCACACAAAGGTTACACACAAATATTTTTAAATATGTGTTAATTTAGCCAGCAAAATGACTATACTGATTAACTACATAGCCTAACTCCTAAATGCCTCCGCCGCTTTACTGGTCTTAGGTTTACTGTGGATATTTCCAATTTAAATTATTTAAAATTAATAGATGACCCATTTTGCTGGCCGTAGCTTAAATTCTTGCACATGTCTATCAAGACTATTTATTGCTATGGCACAAAATATACGGAAGCAGGGGCCGGGGGAAAAGGCTGGCACCTGCGTGATCTGTTCTCCACTAGCATGTGGGAGAAACAGGTTCTTTTCCAATCCTCTTGTTCCCCAGGCTGTCATGGGCACCGAGCACTGCAGAGATAGCAGCAGCAGCTTCTCCAGCTGATTAACCAGAGACAGTGACAGACTTTAACAGGAGTGCTACCCAGCGCTCCAGAGCCAGAAGAATAGTTGCCTCAAAATAGAAGCAGATGGGTCTACGCAAAACGGTGGGACTTTAGAATTCAAAAAAGTGTGTTAGTGGGGAGGGAAAGAGGGAATTGTGTATCTCATTTTAAAAGGAATATGTACACTCTGTCTCTTACTATCTTTTCCAGCAGGAAGATAAGGAGGCCAGGCTGTGCTAAAATATAATGAGCTGTGGTAAGCCATGATTTTAAAATATGTTGAAATCTTTAATAGCAACAGTAGAAGATATTTACAAAAGTACCATGCTATAGATGATTTATACAGGGATAATTATCCTGGTAATAAATATAAATAGGAACAAACATTTTTCTTTTCATATTTTGGACAAGTCAAGTGGACTATGTAAAACAGAGAAATGTCCTATTTTACAAACCAGGTCTGAATATGAAGCTGAATTTGAAATTTTTCATTGAGATTTCCTGAGTCAGAAAGACATTTGCTGGTGTAAGGATCAAACTGTGAAGTCAGTAGGCCTGAGTCTCCAGCAGCTTTTACACTAGGGTAACTACTCAGGCCTCAGTGAAATTGCTCTGGGTCTGTCCTCTGGTAATTGAAAACAAAATTATCCTCAAAGGACAGCTTCCTATTTGCTGTAGAAAAACCTAAGGACTGGACCTTAATTTATTGATCTGATCCTACTACAGCAAATCTGCTTCCTAAGGGCATGTTGTAGGGCTTTAGGCTTGCTTTAAACTGCTCCGAAGTAGAAGTCAGGTGTTACCCCCAGCATGTCACAGATGTGCTATAGTGCCCTCCAAAACACTGAAAATTATACTTACCATAGGATTCAGCTCATCTTTGGTAACAGACTTCTAAAAGTTCACACTATATTAGAAAATAACATGGGTCTGGACCTATTCTCCAGCTCTGGGCTAACTTTTTCACGTTCACATTATTAAACTCTCTCAGCCCCCAAAACAAACTGACTGCATTTAATACACTTATTGAGAATGTGTCAGGCCCATGCTGCGCCCTGAACTGTGTGTGGGCACTGTCTGGGAGAGTGCTGGGATGCTGCTGACAGTGCTTGCAATTTGACCATATGCATGGTCATGCACGGGTGCGCAAGGCTGGCTCAGTTTAGTAATATAAAAATAGGCCTAGTGTCTAAGCCTGCCTGATGCCTCTTAAATGCCCTTTTTAGATAAATTGACACCTAGAGATGTTCATTTCTCCTCACTGAGTTTAGAAAATGCCTATGGTGGCTAATTCACACCTAGACTTTAACCAGGGTGTTTCAGGGACACCATATACATCAGTGAAGAGAGGAGAAAAAGGAGGGCATATTTCTTACTGCGTGTGCCTGGATTTAGTATGGTAAAGCAGAATCTTTGTGTAAATAAATAAAGAGTGAAAATAAGGCAGTCTCTGCCACATGTAGATCAATGCAGAAGCAAGCACTCACTGAGCCAGGCGAGATGCTGACACCATGCTTTTCTCCTATCTGCTCTGTAAGCAGTATAAACAGTAATAGACATTGTATCATCTTAAATTGCCTCGTCGAACATAATGCTGATTTTAGACCTGGTTTGAGCCTCCTAGATACCATAGAGCAGAGAATATTTACTCTCATCTTAGAAGATTTTACCTGGTGAGACAGAGCCAACAGCAGTCAATACCATTAAGGTGAGCAAGACCCTTCTGCACTCCCAGAAATTCTTCAGAGCATCGTCCCTACAGAGCCCTGGGGGATCTCAGAATGAGTAGAAAAACAGAGTAATGGGCATGTCAGTGCAGAGAGGTTAATCATCAGTCAAGTTAGAGTTTTTTGGGGGGACAGACAGTTATCCTAAGGTAAGGAGAGTAAGCCCCCACTTACTGCCCTTGTTACCTAATGCTTGACATGGCCTCAGTACTCACTTAGACCTGGCAAAGACCCAGAGAGATATGCTGATATTCAAAGCTGCAGTTGCTGATACTTTGAGTGTCCCTTGATGCATCTGATTAAAGCAAATGATCGATACAAAACTTGGAGAAAAACTAGTGTGGGGATGTTACGGATGACAGCCCATGAATAAATAACTCCGATAATGGCATTTGTCTTACTATAAAGCTCATTCATAATTTAGCAAGAATAATGCCCATTAAAGAACACCTAGAATGATCACTGCCAAAATAAAGAGTTAATTGGTGTCTGTCTTCTGGGAACTGTCTCATAATAAGCTCACTATGGAAAACTGGCTACGAATTCTATATAGCGATTATAAAAGTATCTACTCTCCACGTTACCTCCTCCTCATTTAGTCTTTCTTCAGCACTTTTTGGACATCTGCTTTTGATATATGCTCTCTAACTTGGAAAGGGAAAATTTTGAGAGAGGTCCCATTTCTTTTTCACAAAAATAAGGAAGAATTTGTCCCAATCTCCACTGAAGTCATCAGAAACTGATGTGGGTCCAGAAGTAAGTATCACAGGACCCTTAAAGTAAATATTGCCCCTTACTAAGCAAATCAGTGTTGCTGTATACTAAATCTAGAGAAAGAAATAACCCAGTTATGTCAGAGGAGTTATGTACTTTAATAAAATGTAGCTTGAATATTCATACCGTACAGTCATGTAATGCCTATAAAATGCTTCCTGCCCCACCACCACAAAAACGGTTTGCAGATGTCTTTTAATCTAGAAATACTGTCTGTCTAAGGCAAGGGGAGAATGCCAATACCGGAGCCTTGCTCTAACAAAATACAAGTGGTTTGTATTTTCACATAAGGATTGTGCATATGCACTGGCACATCTGTTCACTACACAGTCCCACAGCCTGGAATGCATAACACTGACTTCAGGGATTAATGCCAGCCTCACTTGAATAACAAACACTTGTATTCTAACAGTCTTTGCAGCACTAAACCAGGATACGCTTCTTTGGACATCGTGTCAAAACACAAAGTACCATCCGATCCTGCCTTCACTGGGTGATCACCTGGTTCTATTTAACATCTTCTATTTAACAAGTATAGTATGATGGTGATAGAGCCAGAGTGTTTCAGAAGCATCCTGGAATAATACTCCATGTGGAAAATTATGGTGTCCCATAGTGCTTCACATCTACCTCAACTATATTAAACACTACATAAAACAATCTGAATTCCAGACGTTCTCTCTAGATATTGTAAGTACGCTACGCCAGTATTTATGAGATCAAAAACATGCCAAGGCTTTAAATCCCTGAATCTGAATAGAAACTTTAGTTTCACACACGACGGAGCTCTCAGCATACTGCTCCCCTCCCTGAACATGCCCTAGCCTCAGCCTTGAAAGTGACCACAAAAGTCACCACTGTCACTTCTCTTAGGCCAAAAGATAGAATAGTGAGCTCTAGGGGCCTGCTTCTAGCGACCAGGCTATTCAGTTATTGAAATCCAGTGACTGCCTGCAGATGAGCTTATCTGCTGCCTCTGCACGCAGGCCCTGGCATGGCCTCTGCTGCCTCTCGCATGTGGGGATCCACAGCAGAGAGCAGCCACTGCAGACTGGCCCTGTCCTAGCCATCGGGACTGCCAGGGAAACGGTTTCACAGGCCTGAAAGAAGAAGCCAGGGGAGATGTGTGAGAGGGGAGGGGAGGCAGCCCAGCTCCCCTCAGGCCCACTGGCAGCAAGGTTTGCCATGTTCTCACCGCCCAGGGTCTGCACTGCCATCCCCTTGCACTATCACCCCTTACACTGCAGAGATTCCACCCCTCTTCTTCCACACCATTTCAGTCTCTTTCACCTGCGCTAGGTTTGTAGGAGTGCAAAGAGTGGGCGGCTGAGGTACCAGGAGAGATGGATGGAGAAAAAGCACAGCCAGGGCCAAGAGTGAAAGCAGTTTTCCTTGGAAGAACAAGTCTTCCCATGGTTCTGCCCTCCTGGACAGAGGTACCCCAGGACAGGAAACCACCTGGCGCAATGTGAGGGAAGCCATTGCAGGGCAACCACGTGCACACACACACACAGACACACATGTAGCTATTCGGCGGGGTAATGAGGCAGATTTGAGCCCCTTGAGCTCAGTTTTACCTCAAGCCAAGGTGCTATGTCATGCGGGCAATTTTCTGGAGGTTTATTCTTTTCCCCAGGGGCAGATGGGGCTTTCCTGAAATAATGTGCATGCACGTCCATGCGCTGAGTTATGCTTTTCTCCTGTGGTTGTCCAGAGTGAATTGTGGAGGACTGAAGCACGCTAATGCGGAGAGCTTGAACTGCATATACCATAAGAGCCATACCAGGGAGGTATTAGTCTCCAAGGATAGCAGCCCAACACACTTAATGAACACTGTTACTTTCTATTATTTTCTGTAAGCAAAAGTGGTGAGAGATGATTCACTAAGGAAATCTGCATAATTAGGGTCCATCATTTCCTACAGATGGGAACATCACAGGCAAGGCAGAACACTTTCCCCCACTCTTAGCAATTCTTCTCAAGTAGCTGTTATCTCCTCCACCTCTGGGAAGGGAGAAGGGACAGCTAATGACAAAGAAATCTTCACCAGGAGAATGGCTTACCCCTTGCTGCAACTGCCACTGCTCCGCCAGCTCGCCAGCTCCACATATTTCCTGCCTAGGAAATGGTCGGTTCAATTTCATTTTCTCTTATGATGTGTGGCTTTTATGTCAATTTATAAATCGTATACTAACCACAAACTGGATTTTGGTCTGGCAGCTCAGGAACAGTACCGCAGTCTGCTGCAGCCTGGCCTTTGCCAGGATCTGCCTCATGCCGTGGGAATGGAACAGACTGCCATTGGATCAGTCCTTGAGAACAACAGTCTCAAATTCTTGCTTTGGCCAACTTCATATTTTGCTCTACCTCTTTCCCAGCAGACAGGGTGAGCACTGTGTAAGGTTCGCATGGAAGGCATTATTCAGCCAGTGGTCACCAAGTGGGGAAGAAGGAGGGAAAGGGGGTGCTGAATAGTTCCAAATGGTAAGGGAGAGATGCTAGCTGATATATTTTGTATTACTTTACCAGAAGTTAGTTGCATACATTTGTTAACACTAAAATAATTGCTAGATAGTCCTGCAGTATGAGGTAGAATTTGCTGCTACCAAAAATGGGAATTCCTACTCTACTCCACCCTTTCCACATGTAAAACACTACCCCCTGTTTAGGGCTGGCTATGGCATATGTTTGGACAGTCCTTCTCCCTTCCCTGTGCTGGCTTAACTCACTACTCAGGCAGAAAACTAATTCAAGGAGGTAGTGAAAGGGAAGGGAGAGGGTTAGACTTCTGTTGGCTTAGTGCTTTAAAGGAGCCCAGGGGCATATCTGGAAAATGAGAGAGCAAGTGTAAGGGAGAAAGTAGGTCCTTAGGGCTAGGAACAGGGAAGGGGAAGAGAGTGGAGAGGAGATCAACATTTGAATAACAGCAAATTCTTTCACAGTCTCGATTGCTCTTAAGACAAGACTCTCATTTGTATCAGCATGAAGGTAGATAAAACCAGTTTAAGACAACTATAAATTAGGGCATCATTACAGTGGGCTTGCTTTTAAAATATTTTCAGTGTAAAAATCACCTGTAAGCAAAGCTTGGTGGGGGGAGAATTAAAATGTGCAAATCAAGCCTAAATTTATCTTCATTCGGAAGCTCTGAGCAGCCTAGCAACATCAGAGCTGGGACACCTTGCTTGAGGATGTCTGCTGGTGTGTTCTACCTTGAAAACTTTTGCAAGGTTTTTCTCAGTTGCGTGTTTACATTCATGTCTTATTCTCTTATTCTGCTAATGTTTTTCTTATTCTGCAAACTGTTATGAGAAACTTGGAACCTGGAACCTGCTTGATATGTTTAATATAGTATTTTTACTTTTTAATGGGCTTTTAAAATAAATTATATGACAAGTGAACAACACAAAAATCTTCAAAAGAAAATCCTCAGAATATTACACTTTAGGTACAGTCAATCAAATTAGGATATCAAACAGATTCTCTAAAAAGTGTTCATGTGACAACAAATGATGATAATCTCACCTTTCTGGTAAAGCACATAGGCTGTATACTTTCCAGTTTTCTTTTCTTTTTCTCCTCTCCTTTGATTGCTAACATATTGAATTATTTTATCTCCAGTGTTCATCCACATTTCTCTGATTAGTCACTTAGTATACGATCTAAAGAATCATTGTGCACGACTCCACACTCAAGTCCAACGGAAGTGGGAAGTTTCACGAATCATGTGAGAAAGCCTTTCTCTGTAAGACCTAATCAGTCTGGGTAAGTTTGTGTACAGTCATAAGCACCTCATTTTTTGTGCTAAGCCTTCAAAAGCTAGAAATCAGCCCCTCTGCATTCCACCTTTAAAAGTGAGGATAATTGCACTCAGCTCCACAGTAGCTGGAAATCTTAAAGCTACATCTAAAACCTGTGCTACATCTAAAGACAGATTGAAATGTTTTGTGCTTTTTTTTCTTCCAGTGTTCTTAATACTGTTACTGCTTTGTAGATCAGTAGTAACTTTTCCTAAAAAAACCCTGTACTTTGTAAATTAGGGTCCTCTTTGGGGCAGTAATAAATGATCGGCTTATGTTAGCTATTTTTGTGATGTGAATAGTTTATTATAAAATATTCACTAACCCTTCTCTGTGAGGAGGAGTGGATTGTGAACAGGGATAACAAATGGCATTCTGCCACTCACAGAGACCACAGACTTCACTGCTTTGCCCAAAAAGCAACTGCCTGCGATTTCTTATCTCTTCCAAAGTTTCACGCTAAATCGAAGACCTGGACAAGAACTTCCTGCCCCCTTGTAAAAGCCCCTCACCTAAAAGCTGTTGGAAACTTGAGGCCTTCAAAGGTGAGATCTAAATATCAGATCTCCCCTTGTGCCACTTTGCAATACAAAGGAACCTCCGAGCTTTAATTGTCAGACAAAAGAGACTATCTTAACCTACACAGTCCCTTTAATTAGGGTCTGCATGTGTATACATCAGTGACCTTTAATGGCAGGCCATTAGCACCTTTAAACATTACACCCTGATTGGTTTAGAGCCTATGTGCAGAGGTTTTCGGTATTAAAGGTCTCTTTAATCTAAAGGAGAGGATAATAAGATCCATTGCCTGGAAACAAAAGGCTGCAGAATTTTGTACCTGCTGTTTCACACTGAAGACACCTTGCCACTGAAACACCTTCCTCAAGTCTGTTCTCTCTTGGAAGGAAGCTAAAGCCCCTTAGTGCTGATAAAATGAAACCAGTAAAGAGTGGTAAATAGCAGGAAAGGAGTGTAAACTGTAGAGGGATATATGTCTCACCACAGGACTGTTTATGACTCAGTTAACAGAATTCAGCTGAATCACTGTAACTAGCTCTTCCCTGGGGCTCCATTACGCTATATGAGCTGGATCCTTTCTCCAGCCCTTTGCCCAGTGGTACCACTGCAAGCACTTGTGGGGCTGCAGACTGGACTGAGCAAAGATAATAATCCTGGGAGTAAAACTCAACAAAAAACCACAGCCTAGACTTCTTCTCAGTTGGACCAAACTGAATCCATTCATGATCTGCTTCATAGCAAGACCCCATCAACCACTGACCCTACAGAAGCAGGGAGAGGTTCCTTGCAATACAAGGTGAGGAATAAATGCTGCAGGATAAACTGTTGCAGTATTGCGGCCAAGCATTTAACTTTGTCTTTGATATGTGGTTTTGCAAGGTGAAATAGTCTAGTTTAAACATTGAAATTATCAGCTAAGTTATATGGAAAAACTGAAGTACAAAAACCGGTAAAAGGCTGAAAGGTTAGCCTCAGTTCTCTGGCCAGCCCTCCTTCTGCTAGAGGATTTCCACCACCTGCATCTTTCCTGTGAGAAACCCCTACCTCTGCTTATTGACAGACTCTAGTAAGCATTAGTCTCCATGTTCCTGGTGACCATGGCTGTTATGGTGATGTTTTTTTCAAGCCTTTGACTAGGGAATTGTTTTATGGTCTATTTAAAGGGAAGTTATCTGAAACCAAAGCCAGTGTGAATAAGTTCTACAATGCTGTAGTAGCAAACTTACTCCCAGTTGGATCAGGAATAAATTTGCCACATTTAAATGTAGTATTTTGTATTACGGTTACACATGGTCCCCTTCTAATTCACCTAATGTTTCCCCCTCATAATTTCCCTGCCACTCTGCACCCTTTCAGGACAGGCCTATCTGGTCACCGTGTGCTGCCTAACACTCTGACATTCCAGAGACTGTAATTTCTTGCTTTATGTTCTGGCACAGAAGCCTGTTTTCCACCTCCAGAGACATTCTAGTGATGGAGACTCTGAGATCTCACCTATGCCTTTACCTCTCTGATCTGTGAGACTGTCTCCCATCTATCCCCTCAGGGTGCCTCATAAGAGTTTCAAACTGTGCTTAGGAGAAAAGTAAAGGCCTGGCAGGCCTTAAAACATGTAGTTTGCCAAGCCTATTGCAGTCCAGATAGATGCCAGAAGCCCTTGGGCAAGGACTTTGAGAAGTTCAGAGATGGATAAGAGATACTAATCATCATTACAGTGCTGAAAATGCCACAACCACTTTCGAAAAGGAAGCTGGTGCAGTCTGCAAAGGTATCACCTCAAGTCCTATTTTGCTGCAGATTCTGCACCTGACTTGGCTAAGACTGGGAAAAACAGTGTGTGTGTATCCTCAGGAACCAGGGCTCCTTGCCAGGAAGGAGCATTTTTAGCATCCTGATCCTGCACAACCATTAGATGCTCCTTCCTGCCAACGTACAAACAGCTGGTGCTACTTATATTATTGTGGCCAGATGTGAGAAAATGTTCCTTTACCTTCCTTTTGCTTCTTATTTTCTTTTCCCTCTCCTCCTCACATAGAGGCTGTTGGCCAAACCTGCATAAAAACTCTTCTCCCTTCTCCCAGAGTTGTTATCTGGCTTAGGCAGACACCCAAGTCCCTTCAGACTACAAAGTTTTCAGCATGCAAGCCAGGAACCAGCCATGCTTTGTGCACTCCTCTCAACTTCCCCCTGACTTCCCCAGGCTGCTAAACTCCAAAACAGAGTTTTCAGTTATCTGGAGTCCAATTGTTTATCATAGCAATACTCGCTGGGGTTCCAGGAGAAGCCACAATGATGAGAATCAGCTTTCTCATTTACTACCGTAAGCTCTGGATAGAGGAAACATAGACCAGTGCCTGAGCGCACACACGCTGCTGACCCTTCCCCTGCCAAAGCCCAAACCAACTTTTTTTAGGAGATCAAAACCATGGGTAGTCACCAGTCACTGCAGATAAGCATTTGTAATCTGGCAGTGCTGGGTCATGTTTGCTTGGGAGATAAGCTGGAGGATGAGGCACAGGAAGTACTCTGGCCAAGTTGTCATGTTTGTGAGGATGCCTGGCCTCTCCCAGTTCCTCAATTAGCAACATCCCTTTTTCAACCCTGTAAGAGCTCTGCTGGTGCCCGTCTAACCAATGCAGGCCATGTCTTTGAAAGATGCCCTTTTGCTACACTGACTGAGAAATTATCTGTGGTCCTATGCAACAAAACACCTGTATGACGCTGGTACAGTCAGCCTGCTTACATCATCCCTGTTAAGGAGCCATCACCACCTGGAAACTCTCCCTTTTTTCCTTCCCATGGAAAAGTATTGTTCACAAAGCAGTGTGCATCCCACACTGAGAAATGTCTGGGGCCTCAAGGCGTCTATCCAGAACACCAGCTGTTACAGTAGAAAAGAACTCCCAGGCATCAAGTCTCTCAAGATGAAATATTTGTGAATATGAAACACTGGAAATGGTTGGGAGATCAAGAACTTCATTCAGGCTAGAGAAAGAGGACACAAAAATATCTTCCTGTTGCACTTCTTACCTTTCAGGGCTGGCAACTCAAAGCATGTTGGTGATTACAGCCACTGAGCACCTTTCTAACCTTGAGCCAAATAGGAACAGTGTCCAGCAAGAGCCTGTAGACTTTCAGCATCACAACCTGTATTTTCCAGAAAAATCTTTTGAGGTTTCACCAGAGGTAATGGCAAGGCTTAGAGAGGAACCATGGGTCTCTGGATTTTCATTAGCCGAGCTCATTCAGCTGACATGGTAAAACATAATAAGGGAGATAGAGAGGCCCAGGAGGATACTCTGCACCCAGTTAGAGGGTAAAATGGCAGGGCAAAAAAAGTATATATTTTATACTCTGTTGTGAGGAAAGATTTAGTAGTCCTACCTTTGATAAACAAAATGTCCTCACCTTGACTATAACCTCTTAAAATCATTTCAGCCATATATAAAGGTGTACTACACCTCTGGTGAGACCACAGCTTCTCTGTGGCAGGCGGGAACAATAGCAGCTCCTGGCTGTCTTCTTAACACATTTGAAGAATTGCTTTTTCAGCATTCAGGATCTTGGTGCTTGCAGCAGCTGAAGAGATGTTTCCTCTCCATATATCCATTACTGAAACATCCCAAAGCCCAACTACTTGGGAATAAGTGCTATTCTGCATTTTGAGACAAATTGTACCCACCTTTCTTTGCTCTTGAAAGGACATTTACATCCTTCTCTTTGTATTTGTGTTACACCTATGTTTTAAAGCCCTGCCTGAGTATTCATTGTCTGGTTTTGTTCCAGTACCTTTCAGAAGGGTTATCGCTCATTTCATCCAGTACCTGCAGAAATCAGTTAATGAACAGGGTTTCCATGCAGTGGCCTGTCCATATGTGGCAGACAGACCAAATAAACTTGGACTGCTGGCAATCAAAGGAGTTCTGCTCCAGCAGAAGCAAATTTCACACAGGGATAGATTGATAATTAAAAATTACGATTAATGAGGGAGGTAGAATAACAAAAGACATCCACAACCAGTAGAGATGTGTGCTCTTTACAATTTATTGGCCATTTTTTTGACAGGTAAAGACATTATTGGGTTTTTTATGACTGCCCACATTTTGTAATAGGAAGCATCATGGCTTTCAAAAAGCTTGTGCTGCTTGGCAGATATTTTCAGCCTGTCTGTGGGGCTTTGGCCTTAACTCCATACATAAAGGAGCTATTCTTAACCATGATGCTCACCACCACTGTCAGTGACTGTAAGGAGGATTTCTCTGCTAAGTGCAGACATCTACAGTGACTGTTACCTGGGTTGCCCTTAATAGTGGGTATCTGGTGAATATGTCTAGTCCTTATGGAGGCCCGGGGTGAGCAGTGTGGCTGCAGATGTCTGCTCTGTGGATAACTCAGGTTAAGTGAGATGAACTTGAACTTGTTTGTTTGCAGTACAATCTCTTCCAACAAATTCACCTTTATTTTCTGCATCCTGAACAGACCAGAGAGAGTATCAGTGCAAGCCATCTTCATTAAGTGTCTGTTTACATTCCCATCTTTGGGCAGATTGCTATCATCCTCCCAGAAAAGGATGCAAATGTCTGGTAAACAGTGTTTCACAAACCTTAATCTCAGCCCCTTAATCTTGGAGATTTCTGATTAGCCACCTCCACATATCCCATAAACACTGAGGAAAATATCCCATATTGCAGTGAAACAGATAAGGCATAATTCATAGGAATGTTTCCTTCTACTTGAACAGATTTTAGTCCACAGCCAATGCTTTTGAACGGAATTGCAGTTGGACAGCTGTCCATTTCCATGACTTTTGCTGGTCTGGGACATGACTGTGAAGGATCTTAGATATTTGATTTAGTGGGTAAGTTCTGCTTTGACTAATTTGGCTATTTGAACTCGCCAGATGCAAATGTGGACATTTCAGAAAGCACCTGCTGTCTCCAGGGATATTTGTGAAAATGAGGTGCTGTCTCTCTAGAGGCTTATCTTGGCAAACAAAACTCAGTAAACCAAAGCCCAATATTGCAAAACATCTCTTACTCTTTTAAATGTCTGCTTTAAAAAAAAAAAAAAAAAAAAACAAATCAAAACAAAACTCTGTGAGACCAAATAGATCCTAATTAAGTTAGAACAACTGAAGGGTACAGAGAGAGAAAAGGAGAGAATATTTCAAACAAGCTATTTTGGGGTTTGCCTTCACAGAACTCTTTTTCTTTCTCTCTCTTTGTTTATATGGCTGGGCTCAGCCTCAGCTAAAACAGCTGATTCCAATAAAGAAGTACTGGCAGCTTTCAGACCTGCTTTCCCCCTTGAATCTAAGAGAAAAACAGAAGAGAGTTTGCAAACTTTTCCAAGTGGACCTGGAGGGGCTCACTTTCTAGAATTTGAATGTCTGGCAAAAGAACTCAGGCTAATTATAACATCTCAATGCTCTCAGCTTCCCAAACCCTTTCCTGGCCTTTCCCCAGGCAGGAGAAGGAATGTGCAAAGGTCTATTGCCAGTGAATGGTAAACTCAGGAGCCCCCATTTCTTCCCTTTTTCCAGCTGAACCCACACCTGCCTTGGACACATCCATCCATAACAGATGTGAATTGCATGTTTCATCCTTGTAGCTTGGAATTGCTAAGATGTGAGCCCACAGCAAATTGAAAGCCTGTATCCTGCTAAGACAATTTGTCAGTCTTCATTTATAGCAAGCTGTGTGGCAATGCCACTGCTGGTTAAAGGGTCAGTATGACTTTCATTTCAGATTACCTGTTCTTTTTGAAGGCCTTTATGCATTCCCACTTGTGGGATATAGAATTCCTTTTGCAACAAGCCATGAATCTGCCTTGAAAAGCTAAGCCCATAACAAAGTGCTTGAGAATGCCTGCAAGGATGACTTGACTATCTCCTCCTTGTTAGGGACTCTAACAATCTTCCCAATGACTGCATCACTGCAGCAAAGAGCAGCTGGAAACACACTGTATATTTTCAGACTAAACCTTTCCTTTGCTTAGACAGACTGATTATGAGAAAATAGCTAAATGTTTTTGGCTCCTTAAATGTTCTCCATAACAATGCATTAAAAAGGACATGATTTTTGAATCTGGCCAAACAGCACATGGGTTCATTGTGAGAAAAGAATGAGGCATCCTGCTATATATATGTCTCTGGAAAGCTGGATACAACAGGGATACAATATGAATCTGGGAACAGATGAGCATCCCCCCAGGGACTCCGATTTGGCCTGAGACTGAGATGTCCTAAGGAAGAATTACACAGCTGGCCTCACTTCCTTTTCCTAATGTATCTGTAGCCCATCATCCAGTGCAATCCCTTGGATCTCACGATGCACCCATATGCCAAGACAATCTGCAACTGCCCGACTAGGGCTGCTTTTTACAGTTATTTCTATGCAGCAGAATAGTGGACCACAACCTAACCCAGAAAGCTTACCTTGTAAAAGTCTATTTTTCAAATAGGAATTTTACAATGCTTTAAATAATTTTTTTAAACTATTATTTCCATTTAAATACTATGCCTTCTATCAGGACCTAGTAGCTTGTTTCTTAAGTTTCTCCTTCGAACATTATTATCTGTCCATTTAGTTCTCAAGTTTACTCTTTGTTTTCTTCCGGTTTTTATATGTGTAATGGCTTACTTATATGTTTAATGAAAATGGCAAAAAAGCATGGAAAATTAATATACAGCAAATCATGTTTCAGTTACCATCTCAGATGGGAAATGAAGAAATCAAGTAAAATGGCATTACCTTCTGAGTCTTGATAATGTCTATATATCCTTGTATGCATTCTTCACCTTTTTTGCTGTTTCTGCCTTCTGATATTTGTTTGTAATTTATGTCCTGGACTCCTAATACATTATTCAAACGAGTATCTCCTAATTTCCACTATCTTCTCTGATAACCTTGAGCCTCTTTTTATCTCAAAAACTAAGCAAATGAGCCTGTTTTATTTTTATATGCTGTTTGCTGAGCCTCAGCTAAGCTTCAGGTTTTAAATACTCAGACTTACTGGAACCATAGGTTTGAATACAAGCAGGTTAATCTTCCCAACACAAAACTGAAGTGCAACACTGCTGCTCATGGAAAAAAATCTTTCTGAAAAGCACCCCCAAAATGACAGACTTTGCATGGGCACCTTAAAATCAAGTTTTCTTAGAGGCCTTCTCAGAGAAGATGAGTAAGTTCTGAAGACACAAACAATAAACTTCCACCAGCAGGCTCTTTTTTTATTAGAGCTCAGAAGATGAAGTGTGGGTCTGTACAGATTTCTGCTGCATCCGTACAACACAAAGAAAAAAAAAGGTTTCTCGAGGGACAAATTAAGCCAGTTAGCATATCGTAAATCCAAACCAACACTCCAAACCCCACCCAAAAATCAATAAGCAATCAACATAGATCACAGGGTACCCAAAATATAATCATTTCAACATTCCTCCAGTGCACTGGAACTCTTTTCTCTGTACCAACAAAATTATTCCAACAATTTGAGAAACAGAGTTTGCCTAAATCATTGTAGTGTGCACAAAGATTGCCCCTGTGCATGAAGATGGATATACGCATGAAGACTGTACCTTCTTGTCCACATGCAAACGTAAGCAAGCTGTTCCAGCTACTTCTAAGACAATCATGGAATAACTGAGAAGCAAATCAGACTGTTCGCTGGGAAAACAAAAAACCAAATGGCTGACAAATACCTGCAATACAACAGAAAAATACATTCCTCATAATAATCCCAGGGTTTTTTTATTTTTATCTAGTTTGGGCACAGTGACAGGATGCTAAATTGGCTATGGTGGGATTGGGTCTACACCGTTGTTTTATAGGGAAATTCTCAGAGAAGACTTTATTTGGAGGGAAGAGTGGGGAGCAAAGATATGCAACTCTTCAAATAGGGAAAACAAAGTAAACAAGGACAAATGAGTAGGGTTGGGTTTTGTACACAACCTCTTTCCTCATCTACTACATCCTTGATTCCAGGCAACTCCTTTACTATGGAGCAGCAACAAACTCTTCCCTGTACCTTTTTGGGTCCTAGGAAGGTTATCAACTCTAAAGCCTGGCTGGTTTCTCACAGCACCATGCCACAAGACTCCACCTCTCTGTTCCTTTGACAAGTTCATCCCTCACTTTCTCCATCACATTGTGTTCAAACGTGCTCATAGGCTTGATTGAGGAGGAGCCACCTCCCCTTTCCTCAAGCCCCACATCACCCAGCCACTCTCTTAAGGGAAGATATGTATAACTGTGAAGATACCAGCAAAGCAAATGCCATCCAACACAATCCTTAATTAACTTTCATACATCCATGTGGCGATACCAGCCAGACCCAGGAACAAGGATTTAACCATGACATCCGGAGCAGAGAAAAGAAAAGGTAAAGCTAACATGTGTCTGTTCACTGAAGGTAGCCCTAACTAGGTGCTCATACCAGCACCTTCAATAGCTTGTTTCCAAGATGAGTAAGAGAAACAGAGCAGGATAAACTCTTGCAAAAAAATAGCTCTCAGAATAAGAGCAGACCAGTGACAACACTTAGGTTTATAGGTATTTTAGCAGTATCCCATGAATAGCCAAATAGATATGCATAACTACTCTGACTTCATCCACCAGGAGAGGAAAAGTCACTTGCCAGCTAAACAAAGTCAGTTTTCACATTGTGCCATGACAGGAAGCTTTAATTATGTATGTATATGTATATTATATATGTACATATGAGTGTATACAGACATAAACCCCATATTTTTTTGTCTCACTGTGACCTTCTCCATAAGCTTAATAAAAAAATGAAAGAGCTAGCAAAAAACAAAACTGGCCAACTCACCCACCCATGTCTTACAAACACAAGCCATATCACTGTTGTTTTAAGCAAAGCTACTGGCCTGGGCTCTTGAAGTAACAATTTCGTTTACACAGGACTTGGTGCCCCTGTTAGGATTTAATAGCTGTGAAACTCATGTTTTCAGCCTCCAAATCATGGCCTAAATGTCACCAATCTTCTCACTACTATACAGAGCATGACAAGCACGAAAATGAAACAGGAATATTGCAGCATTTCTGCTGGGAAGATACTGCACTAGCTCCACAGAAATGTTATCCATCTGAAAGCAGTCTGATTTTTCTCACAAGTATCTCATGTCAGTCATGGAGTAAAGCCAGGTAGGATTTTCCTTCTAGATAACTGCAACCTAAAGCAACTCAGGGATTTGGTAAATCCTATGGGCAAGAAATCTCTTCTTTGCTTTCAATGTTGTGGTGGTATTGAAGTTTTCACCACATTTTTGCTGAAACAGGTAGCTTTTGCTTGACAGTCCTTCAGTGAGGGCTCTGCCTGCTTTCCAGACCTCTGAAACTGCTCTGGATGATCCTAATCAACATGATTTCCAAGGGCAATGTCATGGAGGGGGTTAACTTGGATTTAACTCTAGGTCTAAATCCATCAGTAGAGTTTCCATGGGAGGAGAAATTATCTTCCTCAGGGTCCACACATGAGTTTTATCTGTCTTTTAGAACAAGCCATCAAAACAGGAGTCCAATGCTGACAATAGAGCCATGACCAAAATTGTGATTACCAGCCCAAAAGAAAAAATACACCAGCATCCAAAGCTGATCTTAGTCAAACAACTCAAAGATTCTTCACACTCCAAACAACAGCTAACTCATGCCATTGGCTGCCAGAAAGCCCTGCGCTGTAGCAAAGCAATGAAACAGAAAGCTTCCCAATGCATATCCCCTTTCTCCTGTGGCTCCCCTTCAGAGACTGAATGAGTCCTCAGGTGCCTGTCAAGTCCTGCCTCACCTCCTGTGTACTCTTGGCATCTTGCTCTTTTCTTCCTACACGTCATTCGTGTGCCAGCAGAGCCAGCCACCTGACAACTTGTGCTGTGAGTCACCCCTCTGAAAAATACTGCAGAAGATCCCAAATTCTTCCAATCATTTTGAAGAGCCCTTCAATAGTTTTCACAATTGGTGGTATTTTTTAAAGGAGTCGTGATTTTTTTTTTTGTCAGTTGCTAATCTGCAAAGAAGGTTAATAACTCTGTGAATATATACACTGCTGAACGTTCTATTGCTGTCATATGTTTAAGTTATTGCAAAGACCCATGAGAGGGGAAAGTTTCAACTTTTAACTGAAAAAGCAAAAATCTTCAGAATGGGAGCAACAGGGAAGATCAAGGAATTTGGCAATGTATATATTATGGAAACAAATTATTTCGTTTCTTGCAAGGGTGAATAAAAAAGAAAAAGGGGAGAAAAAAATCCTACCTTTTACAATAACTTTAGAGGTTAAACTTCATCCTCATGTTTCAGTAATCAAATACTTTATCAAGCAAAAAGATATTTTAATTTGCTATTTTAAAAGCTCCCCAGCTAAAAATAGTCTAATCTTTAGAGGAAGGAGTGCCAGATGCGTAGGACAAGAACAGTAAAAGCTCTAACCCAGCAGTCTTCCTCTTATCTTCACTGGTAAGAGGAAATGAATGAGTCAGCAGATCAGAGAGGGAGAAATGGAGTGTGTTGCTCCAGTAGTTCTAAAATCTATGAACCCAAGAAAGTGTCTGAGTTATCAGACAAACTTTTAACATTAATGAAGAATTTCATTGGAAGTCAATGGTAGGATTTAAAGTTTGACAGTGTAATAAGCCAGAGTTTCTTTGTACCAGTCATTATTTTGGATCGTGGTTTAGTAATAATACCTAGGTTCTCACACAGCATTTTTCATCATTTGATCAGAAACTGCTTTACCAAGGAGTTCAGTATTTTCACTGCTGTTAAATTGAAATTAAAAAAAAATCTAAAAAAAGAAGTTAATCTTGTCTGATAAGACATTTCAAGAGCTACAGAACAGTACCATGCGATCTAGACTAAAAGAAAAAACACAAACAGGCTTCCAGATTTGTCTTTGATTGATTAGATTGCACTGTTCTTGCATTGATAAGCATGTTAACTAAGATGGCAATGTGTTTCTTAAATGGCAGTAAACTGTCAAATACTATAAGATTAATTTAGTATTGAAAAAGTATTTAAAAAGAAGAACATTCAAGGACAGAAATAACCAAATCCTGTTTAAAGTAAAATTCCAAGTGTTTCAGAAATTTTTAGATAAATATTCTATACATTAAAGGGTCAAATCAATTTCTTTTAACCATCAGTCTGATTTTAAAGCTACAAATCTCAAAATGTTTCACAAGATTCCAAATACTAGTTGCTTTCACAGGATTGGAATTTTCTCAAAATACAAGTCTCTTTCAAAATACTTTGGTATTTTCACTTATGGTCATAGATATATGTGTTAATTTAAAAAAAAAAATTGTTCCACTTTGTGTTAAAGATAATTGTCTAAACCACACCGAGCCTGTTAGGAGAGCTGATTTTTTAAACCCCCTTTTAATTAACTTTACATGGGTAGATTCTACATAATGTATTTGTGATGGCCTGTATATCATAGGTACCTAGAATGAACCCAGATAAGGGCTTTTACCATTTTCCAGTTTCCCCACATAAATAACTTGGGAACGCTTACTAGTTGACCAACTATAACAATCTAAGCATTGTAGGAGTTTTTTTCCATTCTTAATTTCATATTTTAAATGGCACTCTTTACAAGGAAAAAGTTATTACAGAGGATAAACCACAAATAGTCCACATTTTAAAGGTGGCTTCCTGAAGCATGCAGAATTTTTAGCTTTCTTTGGTAGCCCATAAGAAGCTGAAATTGGACACCAATAATTTTCATTTTGCTGTGGACTGTTTAGAGAAGCGTGGCCCTAGTATTTAGAGTCAAGCATGTGAATCTTTTTTTTCTGATGAGCTCTGACATACTGCACACGTGAGAGGAGGCATCTCAGACCCTGTTGTTACACAAGCAGGCCTCAGAGATGTAGGGTGACATTTTCCTGCTCTGCTAAGATCTACAGCCACTAGCTTTTCCAGGACTTTTTTTTTAAGTGTGTGTAGGGGAATCTGTTACTTAAAAAAAATAATAGCATTTATATCTCAGCTTGTTTCAATCTTTTGTCCAAGATCTGGTAATGATCACAACAGTATGCATGGTGATTGTATTGACAGTGTGCGCTCTGAGCATGGATTCCTATCTAGTTTCACTGGAATCACACTGAGCACATACATTTCCTTTTTATAATGAAAATATATAGGCCTACCACATCCATGGTACTCACCAAGCAGCGAGGGTGGCTGCCACAGAGAGAGGATGCTGACTCCCCACACCTCCCGCTCCTGCCTCTGCTGCATCTGCTTGACTTTCACTCGCACTGGCAAAGTCAAACGTGGCAAGTGGGGACCCATTAAGACATTGTTCCCAAATTCTTAGACAGAGTCATCAACAAGCCTGGAGAACCATTTTAAAATAGCAGCTCCTGGACATGCCATTGCCAGTAGCTAATTCTCATTCAAATGAAACAATGTGAATGAGACTCTCGGCTGCTTTATTAGGAGTAGAATCACTCAGGCATGGTGTTCAGCTTTGGTCCAAAATGAGCTTTCTGTAACGGAATGGCTTGCTTTAGCAGGGTAAGCAGTGACCACCTGCTATTCTTTGAGCTGCAACCAAAGCACAAGGAGCACTTTTTTATTTTAACTAGCTTACAGGCTGAGTTGCATATCCCCGTGGATATTAATCGGCAAATTTAGAGCTGTAGTGCTATCAAAAAATGTAAGATTTTAAATTTATTTTCGTAAAGTACAGGGTCAAAGTGAATGTTAATCTTTAAGGGGATGAAAATATGTCATTTCCTTGTTGGAATTAAAAAGTAGACGTAATCTGTAACTGACTTAGAAAGTAGACAATAAGGCAGCCAGCTTTATCCAGGAATAAAATATTTGGCATTTTAGAGGAGTATTTTCTATGAATTATTCAAAACACAGATAGAACTATGCCTTGGCTGTGAAATTATTTCCTGGCATTCGTCAAAGCTCTTTTCCACTAATTAACTAAATATCTTCAATCAGTGATTTCTGTGTTTATTTATTAAATAGGCCACAATACATTGTAAGCCACATTGCCAAGTTGTCTTTTATTTTAAAGAAATAATATTTAGCAACCAAATCCAGAATTAGAATACTTGCCTCTGAATTTCAGGGTGCCATTCAGGTACTAGCAGAAATTACTTATCACAGCATTTACATCTTAATCTTCTGCTACCTGTGGTGGGATTCCCACTCTGGAATTCAGTATATTCTCTCTGAGATGATCTCTTTATTTACAAAACATAAAATTTCTTTACAAAACATGACATTTAAGTGCCTTGCACAATTATTTGATTGGTTAGTGCTTTTCTATAGTTTTGTCTTCTTAAAGTGAAATATGCAGGAAGTATCTGTATTTTGTGTATAGAAAGAGAACATCAGTTCTGACAAATACTAGTGAAACTCTTATTAACTTTAATTAATATAAAACTGGAGTGGTAGCACCAGTTATTTTTCCTCATTTTAATTATGATTTACGTGGAATGATTGATTCAGGATTTGCTAATGAGGTGAAATGTTTATGAATTTTTATGTATTAAGATAATACTTCACAAGTTCAGAATGCTGCACAAAAGCACACACTTCTGTGCAGAAATCACTACATCTGTTTTGACAAATAATAGCCACTTTGGGGGTAAAAACAAAGCTACGCTTCACCAAGGCACAAGGCTGCTATACTGCAGAAAAGAAAACTGGGGAGCTCCACTTTGCCTCCTATGAACAAAACCCTACTTTTATGCCCTTTTTGTGCTGCCTGTTTGTTTTCATCTAAATAAGGTTCAGGTCCAGATGTTCAGAGCTCACTGCTGCTGAGGGACTTCTGGTAGGACTTAAGATGGAGAATGTGATATTTTTCTCACGGCAGCAACATTAACCACATTTTCTCCAACTCTCTTTTTTTGATATACGTGGTTGAGAAAGTAAATGTGGGTGACAGGGAGCTGTGGCCTGCCTGGAGAGGGGCCAGGGGCTGCAGGAGCTCCCTGGGGCAGGCAGGGAAGGACCTGGCAAGCGGGTCCCATCCCGCCAGCTCAGCCAGGGAGCAGGACAGCCTCCATTGGGATGGGGATGGCCAAGGCTGAGCAGGACATTGGCCTGTTGGGGCTCTCTGGGTCGAGACGCCCAGCAAAGCACAGATGTGGCAGGGCTGGAGACAGCATCCCATGGCTGATGCAGGGTCTGATGGCCCCAGGCTGGGTTGAGATGGGGTCGGGGAGAAGACACTAAGGCCCATGCGTGCTTTCAGGGCCCTGATGATACAGCAGATCACTTGGTACGAAAGCAAGGGGATTTAAAATTATAACTGTTCTCAGTTGTCTTTAGAACAAATATTTCTAGGTGGAGCATCAGCATCAGCAGAAAGGTGACATGGGGATGAAATTCTTGACTTCCCAAGGGCCAGCACTCTGCTTTGTGTGGGTCATAAGACAGTCAAGGAGGCATCCCATTCCAAAGGTGGGAGTCACAGACTCTCACGTGCTGACCATCTTCAACCAGAATTTAGAGAAACACATTGGAAAAGAGATAAAGAACCTTAGTGCACATTAAAAAGCACACATCCTCAAGCTGAGGAATGAAATGACTAAGTGGGCAGAAATTCTTCAAAATCAAAGGCATACCTATCTCAGTTCAACATGTACATTTCTGTCACTATGTGGTGTTATTAACTAATGGTCAGCTTCTGTTCTGCTACACCTTATTTCTTTAAATAAGTAGGATACTTTTCCAGCTTTTGAGTGGGTGACCTGAACTTTCTTGATACTTTATTCCTTTTTACAGATGTGCGGAAATTGGTCAACTTAAAGACAGAAACTCTTCTTCACAAATCTTGTTTTGCTCAATCTTCTATTTACCTTTTTCACTACCGTTGACTATTAGGCTGATGCATTCAGAGAACTACCCACAATGATTATATCTCATAAAAATATGTTTATAACCCATAAATGTGTACCTGGAGCAAAACTTACTTTTTTTGTGCAACTTCCTTGCTTTCAGTGACATTGAATTTTATATTGAGATGGTAAGTCATTCTCTAGTTCATTACTGTGAGATCCTTTTGTAGCTCTTCAGAGTCAACGTCAAAACAGACTCTGCCAAAAATGTCTGTACAATGTGGAGGTTTAACAGTGACTGACAAAACATTCATCCTCATTTTCAGATGCAGACTATGCTGAGCTTACATATGTCCCTGTACTGATCTTAAGAAGATTTTGCAAATTTTTGGGTACCTAACTCTTCTCAATTTTTCCATTGTGTAACCATGTCATTTTTTTCTAACCTTCTTTGATCACCCATTAATCCATAAGAAATATTGTTCTATTATCCCAAGAGTGCTTAGTTTGTTTAAGAGAGATTTTGTCAAATGCTTTTTGAAAATCCTCATGCATTATATCCTTTGGATCAGCCATATCTACATGTTCATTTATTCTTTTCTCAGCTATAATAAAGCCATGGCTTTCATCAAAAGCCTATTCCCAAATATGTCATATTCCTCACTGCATTACAAAATTTATTCGTTATCAATTTTTTCATTTCTACTGTTTTGTGGAGATCAGAATTGCTGATTCATATTTCCCAGAATCATGAGTGAAGCTTTTCTTCAAAGTTTGTTGCTGTGTTTCCCGTCTGCTTTCCTCTGACAATAAGACAGATATAAATAATAATCACAAGTGTCAATTAGCAGTTCAGCAATTTTATATTTACCTTTTTTTAGAATTCTAGAGACAATACTACTAAGTTCTAGTGATTTGTTATTCTGAAGTGCATTAACTTATTTCAAAACACTTTCATTAATGTACCAGTCTGAAACATTTCCTCAAGCTCATTCCTTTTAAAGAGTAGCTGTGATATGGGAACAATTCAGTTAGCCTTTCTGCAGTCACTATATATTACACAAATATTCCTATTATTTCTTAATAGTATCTTGGAACTAGACTACCTTTTTTATTCTGATAGGTTTGAATACGAAGCAACTGCTGTATCACTAAAGATTAGTTTCTCCAATTTTTTTGGCATGTTTTTTGTGATTTTGGTTTTAGCTTGTCAAGGATTATGGTCCTTTTTAGCTTTCTTTACCAGCACATCATTTCCACTTCTTGTTTTGAGACATGTTCCAGAATTTTCCCATATAATTGTACTTTTTCCTTTACTCTAGCTTTCTCCTTTATTTCTAAATTAAATCACCTTTAAAACATTCCCTTTAGTTGCCTTTCTTAAAACTTTGATATTACTTACAAATTTAGGAGGTGGGAGAGAATTTCTTCGAATTTCTTACATGGAATTTGAATACATACAATTTCTGCAAGAGAAAGGAGGTCCTTTAGGGTTATTACCTGAGCAGAGAACATACCAGCAACAGGTTTATTCTTTCTCTCTGCAGGTATAAATGGAGTACCTTTAAACAAGGCTATACTACATTTATGGAAATGAATTAACAGTAGGTGACCTTAAAATCTCACTAACAAAACTCAACTCTCTGAGCTGGAACTTAAGGGTCAAATAATTTCTAATGTCACATGATCAGTAGCTTTAAGAGAGTGGGACCTTACTCATTCCTAATTTTCCCATTCACCTAAGCCTACTTAAATAATCAAGTTTTTATAGCTTTCTCTCTAATTTATAGCCTGATAGTTCACATGTGATAAAACAGTAGAATTAATATAGCTAAAAGATATAATGGATTCTCTGATTAATAGATCCCCTATATCTCTGGCAATATTTAGCAAGCAGCAAATAATATACTGCTTTTTAATTAGTGCCTACTGAGAGAGAATTTATTCAATTTCAGATTATTATGGTTATTATTCATATCATTTTTGGGGGTGAAACTTCAAAAGGTTGAGCAATCTTGTTTTGCAGAAGCCATAAGATTAACTGGGACTGTCCCAGTTTTTTTCAGTTTTTTTTATTACCTATTCTCTTCTGTCATACATGTCTCTTAAGGGAGATTGTCCTTGACCCACAAAGATTCTCTACTCTGCCTTTGAGCACTAATCTATGTCCTTTTATCATATCTTTGACTTTGTCTTTGACCTTGCAACCAGCTGTGTCTGTTAGTGGAATTCTAAATTCAATAAGCATTTTGGCTGACTTATGTAGGTTCTTCCAGTTCCTTCCTACCCGCTTTTTTTTACCCTTAATTTCACACTCCTTCAGACAAACCCCACTGAGCTTCTTATTTTTGTCCCACCAAACTGTTTGTGGGGCAGTAATTGAAGTTGCAAAGTTTGAGTGAACTTGTATATTTTTTGATATAAATCACTTAGCGCATGTGACATTGCACATCAGCAGCCAGCCAAGAGCTGACTCCCTTTTTTGGCTAAGGCTCTTTAACAGAGGGGTGGTATATCAAGAGAAATATCTGGGGCCAAGGGTAAGTCAATTGTGGGAGATGGAGTCAGAAAATTATTCTTACCAAGGCTTGAGGTTAAAATTCCTGCTTCAACTTATGCTTGTGATTTTTGCAAACGAATTTGTCCCTCCCTAACTAACACTAAGAAATAGTCACTAACAACATTAGAGTGCCACCACTTAAGATAATGCTAGTATCCTTCAATACACATCTATAAAAATTCGGTCTCAGCCAGAGGTGCTTAGCCTTTTGTGCTGCAAAATACAACATTTGCAACTCTGACAGCCTAAGGGTTGAGTTTAATTTGCATAAACATTTAAATACATTTACATACGCCTGTCCTGCAAATAAACAGTAAAACTCAACACTGGTTATTAAGAGAACTGAAAATAGTAGGCAAAGGCTGTATTTAATGACAAAGAAAGAAGACAAGGCAGAGAGAAAGTTATGCTACCTATAGACCTTATGCAATGTTCTTTCACTGAGTATTTTATTTACAAATGAATTCCGTCTAATCTGAGGATGATTCCATAAGGAACATTCATTATTCCATTCCAGACCAAATCATTTATGGCTTAAAATGGACTAGAATGTGCCTGGTGTGTTCCTAGAAGCTGATGGATTTTCAATACTGTTCACCAAATCTATACAAATTTCTTCTTTGAGCGTACATTCCTTCCACGAAAATACAGCAATGAAAGAAACAAGCAAACCAAAAAAAGCAAAGGCATGAAAGAAAGAAATTAGTTGTCTTTTTAATTTTATTATCTCTTTCCTTTTTTCTGTCTCTCACCTTCTTCCTCCTGTTTCATTCTCACTCCTTTATTTGAAACAGCTCTTTCACTGTTGTTGCAATTTCAGCATGAGAACATATTGACATGCCTGGGCAATCATAAGAACAGTTAGAAAAGAGCATCTCGGAAAAGCAAAGCTCATTACAAGAGCCTGTCGTGAGAGCTGGCTGGACCATGCCCTAAGAGCTGTATGTGAATGGCTCTTCTGAACATAGCTTTTTTCCTTCTACAAGGAAAGGACACTTTCCAGAGAGAAGCCCAGCAAAGCAGATTTGGACTGGAGCTTAGTCTGCAAACAACAGGTCCAAAGGAATGTGCACTGATGGCTTATGAGCTTTGTGGTAGAAATGTAATACAGGTGGATAATGTAATGCAGTGCATTCATAACCCACTGCTTTACACATTTGATGATCTCTTACCAGGGGCGGGGGTATTAAAGTCCTAAGGGAATCCTGGAGCTGCTTTGAAGAAGGTTGGTTATAACTGATGGTCAGTGATTGGTGCTTGCTATAGCATAGATATCCCTGTCAGATAAGTCTGTTTCCACAAGATTTGGGGTGGATCATTCAGACTGTTCCCCAAAACTAGGGATGTGACCTGCTTTCCCAGTGGAACAGTCCTTCTTATCCCTTTGTGCAGATTTTCTCATGAGAAAAGGCAGCCAAAAAATGTACCATGTCTTCAGGCTCCATGTTCTTAATACCCCTTTGCTTTGCTTTACACCCATTTTTAAGATATAGATGTATATTTACTTCCATGTAGCTAAATATGTCTGTAGAGTGTCAGCACAATATATGTCTCTACAGTGCTACCAACATGCTCATAATAACAGTACTGTTTTCTCTGTCTCAGCCTATGAGTTTAGTCATGGCCTTTATTGTCTTTAGATGACAAATGGCCTCTTCCATAGATATTGCTTTCATTACATCAAGAATCCAAGGTTTAACCTGTAACATTGACATTGTCATACAGAGGAGAGCTATTTCACTTTTAGCAACAAAGTTAGTGATTTTGTTGGTGGGACTAATTACATTTTTGTTATATTTATGTTGCAAGTGAGGTATCATGATCTGGAGATAATTGCTGGAGCCAGTCAGTTTTATTTAATGTTCTGTAAACATAGCCAAGGGCATCCAGAGCTTGAGACTGCCATTTATTTTGTTTTGTGTAGGTAGATATCTAAGGTAAATTCCCTTCTTCTGTTAGTGTAAATCTGGCATAATTCCACTGAAACCAACAAAGTGAGTCAGATTTGTGCAAGTGCAATAAAGGTAAATTTAGACCTCATAATTTCTTCATTTCTATTCCCAATGCCATGCTACAAACTTGAAAAAGGTAGATGGGTCTCTGTTTTTCTTAGTGATAGCTGACGACATCTTCAACATGTGCACCTCCGTGAACATTTGCATACTTCGGGTAAGACGTCCATATTACATGGGAATTTGAAATTGCCACAGGGTGCGAAGTTGTCTTTCTAAAATCTTTCACTATTTCAACAGTCACAACAGTTCTGCAAGGAAAAAGTTACAATTCTTCAAAAATTTGGTTAGTGTTTTTTGAGGTTTTTTGATCTACATTCTGGCAGATAACAGGCACTGTTTAAATCCACATATACCCTTTATTTCCAGCTGGAAATTTTGCTTGAGTGGAATTTGAGGCACACGATTAGATTAGAAACAAGATTTCCCAGTGTCCAACAATCAAGTCAGAGCAGCAACAGAGCAGTATAGGAATCCTGGCTATGTCCACAGCACATATGGCAACCAAGAGGGCGACACATGCATAGAAAGAATGGCCCATCCAGATATCAGTGCACCTCTTGCAAATGTACAGACTAATTGTGGGAGCACATGAACATAAATCACATAGATCAGCTGCTGCCAGGACCTACTGAGCTTGCATACTTCATCCTGTCTGAGAAAATCTGGAAAAGACTGTGCCAGCGAGTCCTTATCTGCATTCCCCTCACCAAGGAGGCAAAGTAATGGACTCTCACAGGGAACTGATCCTCTCTTTCTTTCTAATACAAAGCACAGGCAGTTCCCTCTAGGGATACAACTGTTTGCATCTGAATTCTCAGACTGGAGCACAGTATGTGGGAGACTGTTCAATGCCTTTCTCAGATGGATATTATTCAAACTCTTATTTCTCACCTCCCAGAAGGGTGTCCTAACCATGGAACTAGAAATGAGGAACCTCTGAGCTCCTTAATGCAACAGCCACACTATAGTGGTATTAAAGCAAGCCCACATCTTTCTCCGCAAACAGCAACCACTGCGATCAGACTGTTCAGCACAGTTTGACAAGATGCCCAGATTTTAAGATTTAGGTTTACAAATGCCTTCTCAGGATTTCTGTGCTTCCCAGGGACCTAGGAGACTGAGTCCCCTAGGTCCCTGGATATTACAAGGCATCCAGTTCCCTGCTCCAGCTGATGTGGCTGCTTGTGTGTGCGTGTGTCAGTCTTGTATGTCTGCACAACTTACCCTGTTCTGGAGAGTGAGATGGGGTCTGGTATTGAATATGCATCAGGGACACATGGATCTGAGCCCATGGCAACCTTCACAGGAGTCCTGTGGAGCAGACAGAGAGGCTGTCAGGCTGACACAGCTGAGTGCCTTGCATATTATAATCTGCTTCTTCCAGTCTCCAGCTGCCTCTGTTACTGATGATGTTTGCCACTGGGGTTTAGATTTGTGACCAACTCCCCCTTCCCCACCCCACCTTAGTCTTCAAATATGTATTTATGCAGTCAGTTCAGTAAAACTGTATTAAATAGCACCATTGCACCTCACACTTTCACCATTTCTTTATGCCTGTAATAGTTTAACCAGGGTCAATAACATTTTTTAAATGACTCGCAGCAAATGTGGTAAGTACTTAAACAATAGACTCCATCAGTTCCAGAGAAGCTGTTTTATTCTACTAAGTCAATTATCAGTGGTTTCAAAAGTCCCTAAATAAGTAGTTGTCTGACAGATCATAATGGCTCCTTCTGTTACTCTATGCCAACTCATATACTGCTGCAGAATAATTTGTCTTACGCTTTTGTTTAGGATGTGAAAAACAATCATGTTGAAAGGAAACAGAAGAAAAATTATAAGAATAATGGAATAAGAAAACAAAAGCAATTCTGGGAAAAATAAACTTCCTACACTAAATATTGCTGGGATCTTATAGTGGTGTATTTTGCCATATGAGCAAGGGATTTACCAAAGCTCTCAGTTCTTTGGCAATCATGTTAACGTGCCACAGTTGCATTGGCTGAAATCACCTGCCCTGCATCCCCATCAGACTGGTATCCACTGCCAGCCCCTTTCACAACTGATTCTGAGCCTCAGGGAAACCACCTGGTTGCCTGAGCTGTAAGGGAAAACCTCACTTCTTGGATCTCCTGTATGCCAAAAGCATTGAGACTGGAGGTAACACTGCTGAGGGGGGAGCAAAATAATAAGTTGCTGGTTTATTAATGGGCTCCCTTCAAATGTGCTGTACCTTTTCACTTTCCATAATTGCTTTAGGGACTGAGCTTTGCTAAGTGTTCACAGAGGCCAGACTTTAGGTCAGACGTGCAAATGGCTGTGGTGCTTGATTGTCCAGTTAGCTTGTAGGCTGCCCAGTCAAAGACATAAAGTAACACTACAAGATCAGTTGTGACTATCCAAACCAGGCAGCATACACATTAAGAAAACTCTGTATGATCACTTGCCAGACATTCCTTGGATAATGTCTGCAGAGCTACAGGATCTCCACAGATGTTATGGTCTACGGACAGGCAGATAGTCTCTGAGATAGCAGTGACTAGAGTTGTCAGCAGCTGCAGGGATCACAGCCAAGGCAGGGAAATGCTAAGCAGTGCTGAGGCTGCAGCAATGTGCTCTTTGTAGCCTATGGCAGCAATAAACTGAATAAACGAAAGTCTCTGAAATGTTTTCATGTGCTGCCTCAGATATGGGAAAGTTCATCAATAACAGATGGACATGCTGATTGCATGCTTAGCCAAGGCTAATGGGAAAAAGCCACTGATTTGCACCTGTAGCAAGAAGAGACAGAAAATTGGGGGGGCCACCGCTTGACAGTCCAAAGTATCTGGGACTAATGTGTAAGAGAAACTCAGCCATTTTATGAACTGAGGCACACACTCTGTTTTGGCCCCTTATCCGAATCCTCAGCTCCTTTCAGCCACTATTATTTCAGTCCTGCTTGTATCCAGTTTGAGCCACTCCATCTACAGTCAGCATCTGCAGGCAGCGGGAAATGGTTGTGGTAGGAGTTGTGCACAATGAGATATCTATTCGGGCAAGGATCACCATGCTTCCAAATACTGCTTGTAAGGACTTCTACTATCTGCCTTTTTAGTCCACAAGCATCTGCTAATAATAAACTTAGAGGTGATATAGTAACTACTATAAAGGAAATTATAAAATAAACTGAGATTGACATGTGAAGACCCCTTTCTAAGCAGAATTCCATTTCCAGTGGAATAATAAGATAAAAAAAAAAAAATCAATGGAAAATATAACCAGAAATCTTCAAAGAATAATTTAAGCTGGCTTTGCCAGTTCTTTTTGCTAAGCAGAGAAAAGCAGCCAAAAATTGGGCCTAGTGTTTCTGTTTAGCTTATACGTCATATGCAGCTCTCTGTTTGCCTTCATACCATACAAATATTTTCAGAAGAGCCTTTCCTTCTTTGTGGATGATTTGTATTCCTACTATCCCATGCTTGGTTGATTTCCATACACAAATCCAAACATTTCTAGCAACTCCCAGGTCAATTTGTGGAGAAGTTCTTGAAAAAACATACACTTAATAAGTTGCTTTCTTTCTCCTCAGAAATTTTCCCTCTTTCTGTGTGTATTGTGATAGGGGGAAACTGGAGAAAATAATCTATCTCCTTCATTAGAATTCAAAAACAAAGTTTCTTTGATGCTTTTCTCATTATTTTTATAAATAGCCATAAAATAGTGCATTCTTTATCCATAATTTAACAGATCACTGTGTTTATTTCACTGTACTTTTTTTTTTTTTCCTGCAAACTGCAGATAAGGAGTCACTCATATGTGGCATAAAGCTCTTTTTTGAAGAAATTAGTCATAGTGTGTAATAGCTAGAATCTTTCAAACTTCTGGTTATTCAGCTACTAGATGATTGAGATGCAGAATCAAGAATTCATAACAAATATCAAAAACCTTTAGTCAGACTGAGAAAACCAAAGAAGTATGAAGTTGCATTATCTCAGGCACAGTGAGATGAGAAACAGTGGCATCCCCCAAATAAGCGGTTTTTAAAGGTTTGGCCAGTGGTGCTGAATGAACATTGCTTTTTCTTAAGGCAAAATTAGCTGAAATAGTTTGGGAACACTGCCTAAGGTTACCTTTCAGGGCCAAAGTAGAGAGAATATTATATATTGTTACTGTTGTTGTTTTAAATACATTTCACCACAGGCCATTGAAGCAGATGATAATGGGGTTTTTTAGCATGAACAAGTTTTCCATGCATAGTAAGTAATGATCAAAAATGCATAAAAAAGGAGTAGTTCGGTGATAGGAGACTATTTGTGGGTTTTCTTACTGTAATGGGAAATGGACTTTTATTACTTCTCTGAATTTGTATTGAGGAAGACTATTTTTATCTACTTGGCTGTTGCAATCCAAGCAACCTCTGTGTGAGAGGCTGGGCTAATGATTTCACATAGGTCTCAAAACATTGCTCTCTGGAAGAATAAGTCAAATTTACCTAAGACACCTCTCTCTCCTCTTTTTTTTTTTGAGTGGACTTGCCAGCCACACTGAGTTCTATGTAGTCTATGACAGCTGTTGTCCACTGGTAACTAAACAGGCTAACAGCTTAGATGCCCTCTTATCTTTTTGACAAGACTCAAAACAGCTTTTATTCTACTATAAAAAATGCTTCCTGGGAGAACATTTGAACCACTAGCAGGGTACCAGGAGACTTTCTACATTTTTTGAAAGCTTTTTCTTTGGGATGGGTTTCATGGGAAGCTGTTGAAATCCTCAGTTGTGTCTCATTAAACTAATCCTGTGTCAGAGGAAATAATGAAAAAAAAGCCCCACCAAGCCATCAGAAGAAACCAGAGATATATATTTTCTGTGCCTCACAGGAAGCCCCCCAAGATATGATCCTTAGTGGTGTTCCCTGGATTTTCCTGTCTGGAACCTCTTTGTACCTCCCTTAGCAGCTTCTCTCTGTATTGTGCACAGCCTTTCTCAGTCCACCTCACTTTTTATCTTCTGATCTCTGCTTCTCCTATTGGTTCCTTGGTAATACCACTATTTCTAAACCCACTTTCAGGTTTCTACTTCTCCATCATATTCTTCCCCCACCACCACCCTCTTCCTATTTTTTAAGGCACTTCAATCATGAGTCTTATCTTTCATGACTCTCACCCATCCAAATCCCCCCTGCTATTTGCATGCGCCTTTCTTCTTAGGCCTACAGCCATCTTCCAGCTCCTCATTAGGACCAGTAATTTAAAATCATGAACTGTCTTCTCTCTCTGTCATCATTTACCTCTCCTGCTTGTCTCTCCCTCCTTCTGCTGCTCTACATACATTGGCTGGGCAGCTGCAGAAAAGATGAAATGGCCATTCACTTCCTTGCCTAGGGGCAGAATTTATTAGATGCTGAACCTCAGAAGGCTTGATTCTCAAGATAGCTCAAGACACAGGGCCAAATTCTCAAGAAATGGGTTTTATGGGCCAGACTACACCAGGGTAGTGTTCAGGCAGGCAGTGTGGGAGGAACACAGAAGCAGCGTCTCTCACCTCCTGCAGCTGGGTGTTTGCAGTGCGAAGCAGAGGGATTGCACTCTCTTGTTTCCCATCTCAGCCAGCCCCATAGCAAAGGAGGTACAGGTTTCTCTGCTTTAACTGTTAAAACTGCTTATGAAGCTGTGTTGTAACCCTCCAGAATGTGTAACACCAAAAGCCTCAGCTTTTCTTCCTAGGGCAGTGCAATCTTCTGCATTTCCCTAACAGGCAATGCTGTAAATACCCCAGACTAGCCCATTCAAAGCATATTTCTCTGTGCAAACCAATTTTTTAGAGTTTCTATGACTAAAAGTTTGTTATCTGAAGTCTATTATCTGTATGGGCACATCATCTGCTTGCAAATATACCGGGCAGGATGGAGAAAAATATGACCCTAAACTAATGTTCAAATTTAGATTAATATTTCCCCAAGCACTATTTCCATTAGTGCTAATACAGGAATGCATAGATCATAAATTGTCCTTTCGGGCTGTGACAATTCTAAATTTAGTGCCAATGTTAATTAAGCAAGAGAAAATTAGGCAATGCAACAGATTTGGGGAGTAGGCAGTGAAAGGGGAGAGCTGAGTTATCAGTTTGAGGACTTCGGGTGGTAATAGTTTAGTGCACAAACAATCATGAGGCTAGACCTGAATCTTTCAGTGATTTAATGATTTGTAGCATTTAAGGACAGCAGATTATTTTTTAATTATTTAGTTTCCACATGAGTAGAGAATAATCTTGATTTACCCTTCTCCTGGCCTTTTCTGGGTTGACAGAAAGAGTTCATTTGTTACTCTGACATACATGCTAATTACTATACCCATATGTACATACTGCACATTTTATTGACTACTGTATGAGAGAGATTTTGAAGGGGTTAATAAATGTCAAAAATATTACATAAACATTTTCTTCTCTTTTCTTTCATATAATAGAGGAGTCTGTTTAATAAACCCCAAATCAGCATGAGGTCACAATGTGTTTAGCTTTAAAACTGAAGTTAGGGTAAGTAATTACAAAGGGTCCACTGTGTTCCTTATTTAGTTGCATATAACACAGAACTGAATGGGATGATTAATAATCATGTTTTACCCTGAAAGAATGTAATTTATAATAGTTTATGTAAATACAGCAGCAGTATTAGTTGTTCATTTACCATTGCCATGTTAGCAAGTATGGGAATTCTAGCATTTTTAGAAAGCAACAAAGCCAAGATCCTCACAGGAGTTCTGTGCTTAAATACCTTTAAGATTGTGGGCCCAAGATACTAAAATAGCTTAGCACTATTGAATGTTTAGTTAAAATTAGACAGAATACTGGCATGTGTAGCAATGTTTGCTAAGAAGTCTGGGTTATACTGAGCTATGTTGGCAGTGGAGGAAGACAAGAGAGAATTAAAAGCTTTTACAAGATCACTGAACTCAAAAAGAGCTAAATAAATAAAGATTAATCACTGGCTTAGCATAAATTATATTTAAAAATGAAAATAACTCAGAAACCGGTGCAGGATGTTCTTTTAATTAATTAATTAATTAATGTCAAAATTGCAATATAAATTATGATGATTTTTTTTAAAATAGCATGATCTATGAGAAGCCTGGGAACAAATAAGTTCTCTCCAGCTTTGCCTGTAGTCCATGGTGCGTTCTCATGACAGCAGTGAATTGGTACTTACCTGTAACCTTTGATCAGCAATGAAATCAACAATAATGTTGCTCTATCGCATTTCTAATACTAAGTTAGGTCATGAATTTAGAGCACACCAATTACATCTCTCTCACCTTCTGCGTGGATGCTCTTATTACACACAGGTTCACTGGGGCTGGAAAGATTTTGGCTCCTAAGCACCTTAGTGAATGCAGCAGTTGGTGAGCAATACACGCAAAGTAGCTGTTACCTTTTGAGAGACGAGTAAAACTTGTTTCACTAGGTCCTTATGAAGACCTGGTGCTAAGTAGAAAGTATTCTGCAATTTTCAGTTTGGAATACAGCATGGTTAGTCTTTTATGAGATGATCAGGTCCTGGGTTGTAATGTGCTTTAAATTCATTATACTTTTTACAGCTATCCATAGAGGTTCACAGTGAGGAAAAATAGTAGGTTTAAATCTATTTGTGTTTGAGATCATATTAAACTTTTAAACATGGTGCATAAATGGAGTGCTAAACAGGGTTACTTTCTTGAATGAAAAGCCCTTGGTAACTAATTGACCAGGTAATTAATGGGAAGTGCTCATATTCCACACTGCAAAGGCTGGATCACGCACTGCCGCGGCCGGTGGGAGTTCTGCCATTGACTTCAGAGGGAGCGCAAAGCGAGGCTGTTTTGTTCTTCATTCAGTTTGGTTAATAAGATTTGTGCTGCAGGCCCTTTTCACCAAAATGCTGGCAGGCTTCTTAGAGCATTACTGGAAACTAGACCCTACACAAATTACTAAGGCCTTTTGTATTTTAATGTCTTTTTTGTAATGATATTCAGTCCTTCGGGGCAGCTGCCTGAGAGAGACATTTGTCAACTTCACTTTGTTTTTAGGACAGATGAGCCAGAGCCAAAACCATAGACCTGAATAACTTGAAACTCCAGAGGAGTTTGGATCCAGATTTGAGCCCCATGATTTGAGGCCCTTGATAATTAGCAGGCCCAAATTTCAGCCTCTCATGGTGTGCCGTGCATTAACCACAAACCGGACTTGTGGTTACAGAGGGGCTCAAGGTTTGCTGCTGGCACTGTCCGTGCAGTAGCCCAGCAGTGAGAATACCAAAACTAGCCAAGTAGAGTCGAAATGAGTGGCACAGCACCCTGGCTCTGACACTGTCCTATAGCCATTGCCTATAAAAGTGTACAGAAACAGGGCAAGCACATCATGATACTTCCCCAGCACAACCTCCCGTTCTCCAGCGGCACACCAGGGTGGAGTCTTTGTGCTGGCAGAGAGAATTTTCTTTGTTAGTACTAGCCACTCCTTTCTGAATTATCTATCACTGTTCCTGCTCCTCTTGCTCCTGAGGCAAAGAGTTAGAAGGGTGAGCTTGTGAACTCCCAGTGCTGCTATATATGCATGTGAGAGAGCTGAGAAGGGCAGGTCTGAAATATGGGTCATGGGGAAGAACATAGCGAAGCAGGGGAATGGCTGCAGAAAGTCTGTGCTTGGAAAGGCTCAGACCCTGGGCTGTAGAATACCCATGATAGCTTTTTGCAAAAGTGTAACTATATCCAGTTAGAAAATGGCTGGATTTAAATCAGTACTGCATTCTTGCTTAGATAAAGCCATAATTATAAATGCAATTCTGCATTTTTAAGATAAATTACATGCACATAGACCAAAAAGTAATGATAGTAAGGGCAAAGTGTTTGAAATGTCTGTGAAATGCATGTGTAAAACTAATTAACTCATAGATGGCATTTGTCCACATCCTCCATGTGATGCACTGAGAATCCCTCTAGTATTGTAGAATGCAAATGCTTTGAAAAGAAATTGCCCAAGGGATTGAATGTCTTTCCTTTACGTTGTTTTTAAAAGGAAGAGTTTCTTACACTGTGTTTATTTGCTGCTAAGATACTGTTACACTAGCACCATCGCAGCCTGTTTCTCACTGCAGTATCCCATAAATTAGATTGTTGCAGGGAGTATTAAGGATGTGCATACACTGCCTGACTAGAGCAATTTTATCTGAATAATGTTTCGTGACCTTCCTTGCAAGAAGGTCCTGACTAGAAAAGCATAGATTTACCAGACATGCTGGCTGTACTGTAAGATTCTAATTACCGTTCTATTTTATCAGTATTAGTAGAGTTCCTGCGCTGACATCTCTCCAAACACAAATGAAAAGTTGGGATGCTGTATGACTCACGTAATGAAGTACATTAAATCCAGGTACCTGTTTCAAATCCAACAATTGTGGAAATGATGGAAGAGCTATCACCATCAAGATGACTTTCCAACAGGCTCAGTGAGATGGCTTTGTGGCCTCAGTCCAATTCTTAACGGGCAAGAATCCACAATACAAAAAGCAACACACAACTGGCAGTAATTGATACTCTTTTGGCACTCAACAGAGAAGCAAAGTATTGAATGAGCATGAAGAATGGACTAACCTTTCACCTCCCCCCTATTCCAGGTCAGGGATGAGACATCTGATAGAGCCACATAGGAAGCTCAGGCTGCTGCTCTCTGTGCCGCCCTGTGCCATACCCGAACAAAGGACTTCTTTCTTAACAAACATCGGGCTGACACTTTTCATGAACTCTAAATTTATGTGAAAAATTTGGAGGCTTTGGAAGTTAGTGTTTAACCTCAGCATTCTGCCTAAAGAGTGCAATCTACTGCTCCACATAAATACGTGTCTTTCTGATTGCCAGCTGCATTAAAAACTATTACACTAATTCCCTGTTATACATATGCATATATAATGTGTATGTACATGCGTAGCAGGAGTAAATGTATTAGTTATTCATGTATGTGTATACATAACAGGAGAAGTAATGCCTTTAGTTAAGACTAGCTAATGCTCATTTATAAGAACTTACTTTCAATTACTTATACAGTTTGCCAAAATTTAACTGTTACAGCTTAAATTTTCCATGGTGGCTGTCTGTCTCTAACTGAATTTGTTTTGGAAAGTTTTCACTAAAATGGTTCAGATAATTCCAAGAACACAGTAAAAATACATCCTTTTAGTCATGTTAGGAACTCTTGCAACCATTATGTTGAGAGATTCTAGCATGTCTGAGCTTTGGAGCTGAAGTTTGAAACTCCGTAAGGAAATTACTTTGATGTCAAGACTTATCTTCTGTCACTCCTGTGGAAATCTGATCCAGCTGTAATCTCCTAAAAAACTAAATTCTCATGCACTCATGCTCTGTTAAAATGTAAATTCTCCAAATACTGTATTTGCAGTAAGCACGCTGTCTTCTCCTACAACTATGACATCTTGGGCACAGTGTTGCCTTCTCTGTGGAGAATACCGACATATAGACATATATATATATAAACAACATATAGCCCAAGGCCACTCACAATGTCATTCATACACATTGCGTAAATCAGACGATAGCCCTATAGACCCATCTATCAGTAGAGTTCGGCTCTTCTCAAGGACTATGTAGATGATTTTAGTTACAGCAATGAGGGGGGAAGCACTTGCAACAAGGATCAGGAAGCACCTGCACCATGGATCAGTGTGCTTAAGTATATTCTCCAGACTTCTCTTCATCTCACAGCGAACCCATAATATATCAAATGCCTAGTGTCTTAAAGAAGACATGCCCAGAGACATCTGAGAGCTGCCCTGATTAGTCTGTATGACTGCAGCAGCCAGCTACTTTGACCTGAACTTTGCTGAACCCTCTGGGTGGATTGGATATTGCTTGCAGGGTGTTTTACAAAAAAGTTTAAGGAACCACATAGTAAAAAAGAATGAGCAGTAAACATATAGAAGGGTCATTAACTTCTGAAGGATTCAGAAGTGAGGAAGTATTTGAATTAACATTGTCCTTTCAAGGATCCTGGTGTGAGGAAGTGAGGTAGAAATCTATGGGTTTGTAAGCACTGAAACTAAGAACTAGAAGCCAAAGTATCTCAGTGGATTCTCACCCTCTGATCATGATATAAATGCACAGGAGGAAGTGTAATGATTTTGTTGGTGATAGAGGTTTGAGTACTGTGTATTAAAAACAAAAGGCTTAGAGACATCACAAAAGGAATTGAGTCAGCTTAAAAAACCATTAACATCTAATTCCTCTTCTGTGAGCTCTCTGAATCCAGGACATTAAATAATATGAGGGACAAATGGAAAAAATAAGTTTAACACATGTAACCAAAGCTCTGTTTAAATGCACACTCCAGGGAAGGACAAATTAAGGTGACATAGAATACTAAATCTAGTATTTCCTCACTTTTAAATCCTCTCCTGTTAAAAGGGTTGGACAGGATGACCTCCAGAGGTCCCTTCCAACCTCAACCATTCTGTAACCCTAACATTTGTTTAATATAGGTTTTGGTATGGTAGAGATATGTATTTAATCTCCAGATCCATCCCCCCCCCACCCCCACCCCCACCCCACCCCCAAAAAAAAGGCCCTCTAGAGACACTATATAGGAAGCCTAATGTTTTCTTCCCTTTCTGTGCCATATTTTGAATTTGTTTTGTTATGCAAGCCAACCCTCAGATTGCAAGCACTTTCCCACTTTGCCAGTCAAATTAATATGATGAAAGGACACCTGTAGGCACATACAGAAGCCAAGACCATTCTGTACATCCATTATTTATTTAGTTTTCTTCTTTAGATCTTATCAAGAAAAAAAGGCACAACAGGTAGAAACAGGGGAAAAAGTTCATCAGCTATATAGTCACCGTATGAAAAAGCATAGAAAAGAACTGATTTTTTTAACTTGGCAAATAAGAATGTTGAATGTTCTCCATTCTGCAGTCAGTTCAAAATAAGTCCCACAGGAATTATGCAAGCACATTCTCATTATGATAGTTATGATTTAGATTTCATTACAAAAGTAAAAACAATCATTCAAATGGGCTTGGGTGCAGTGATTTGGAGAGAAGCTGCTGCCCTGCCAAATAGAAAAAGAGAGTGAAGAGGTGGGGGCAAGGGAAGAAATAAATCCTGCCAAAGTGAACTCATGTGAAGGTGAAGCCAAAACGCCAAAAGGTACAGATTAAGTGCTCTTACGAACGTCCCAAATGTGTGTAAGCAAACTTCCCAAATAAGGGTTTGAACTGAAAGCTCAGGCTTCTGCTGGAAATACCCAGAAACACACAGATTAGATCCTGTTTGAAGAAAAGGATTCTGGTTTGATTGTCTTGAACGAGCATTTGAAAATCATACCACTTCTCACCAGAGCACATTTTAATGCAATAGAAATGTTTCCAGGCTTTTTCAGTAACTGAAAAACAGCCCTTTAGTAATTCCACAACACAAGAGGTAGAGTACCATAGAATTTGCTTCCTTTTAGTTCCAGTTGTTCTCTGTTTGGCTTTTTTTTGTAGTTTGATGTCTGTAATGGCCATTTTAAAAAATGGAATCATTCAGATAATTCTTTATTGGCCCCTGACTTTAATGAAAAATTCACAGGAGAAAAAGTTCTTATCTTAAACATAGCTGCTGACTTCCGATATCTCATTTTTCTCTCACAATAATCCCAGTGTTCAAAGTAGGTATTGTATTTATCATCTTTGTATGGAGCTGAATTTCACTTCGCTTTTCTTTATGGCCTTATCACATAATTTACAAACACTTTATCTCTGTAACTGAAAATAAATGAAATCCTGGGCTTTCGATGAAATGCCATGATGAAATGGATGGTCCAAAAATCTATATTTAGATGACTGACTCCTGTTTGTAGAAGACATGATAAATGTTTTATGCATATAAACGGAAGGATGATGGATTTAATGATCATAGTCTAACAGGGAAATGTTACTTTGGAATAATTAAGTGTTCTGTCATTTGCAAGTCCAAATAGTCCATTGTTAGATTATGCTTTTGTCTGTCAACAAACCATACCATTTTGTGAGGGTTATTTATCATTAAAACAATTGATGCAATGGAAACACACCACCAGTATGTGTTGTTAACACATTTTGTGAGACCTTGATTTGGATCCATATTTCAGGGATAGTTAGTTGATGTATGTTTCTGTCTGACAGAAGAAATATATGACAAGAACCATTGAAGGATTGGAGGTAGCTTTCTCATTTGAAGTGTTACACATGAATTGCATTTGTTGTCCTTCCTAGAAATAGTTTCAAAGTTTAAAATATCTTGTGTTTAAGGCTCACATGTGCAAAATGTTTACAGTGAGGTGTATGCCCAGTTTCCAGCTGTTGCTCCAAAAGGGTATAAGTATCTGCAGATCATGATCTGCGGCTCTTCTTATAGCTACCCTGGACACCTGAGATGGTATCTCAAATGGACATCTCTGTTTAGACAGGTTAATCCTGCCATGAGGAATACCTCAATGGGAAGTACAGGGTGCCTGTGCTATCTTGTGATTTTTAAATCTGCATCAACAACTGCAATCAAGACAGTTACAGTAGTCTGATTTCCCCTGTCGTGCACACACAATTTTTATTGACTCTGTGTACAGAACTGAATACGAGTGCCTTTTATCCTGACATTCAATAGCAAAGCAAACTATTAGAAATATAAATGTTGGAAAGAAATACTAAAAAGGGAATTATTTTGATCAAAAAAATCAGTGGCTATACATTTAGTTGTGTAAGAATAGTGTCTAATATTTAATATCTGAATGATCATCACAGCATGGGAAGGTATAAACAAAAGATTACTTTGTATTTTAACTGCAAACACTATTTCCTGGGTTGCATGATATTTAGAAACATTGGATCAGTTCATAGGTCTTCTTGTCTCCTGATTCTAATAGTCAGCTACATTTTACCACTCAATTCCAAACCAGTTTTAAAAGCATTTGTTATCTTTTCTACATGTTGTAGATTAAGAACTAAAACATATGAAGGTGAAGTGATTTGCCCACGATCACTGATGAAGGGCCTCAGTCTCCTGACTCCCCACTCTCTGGTCCATGGTGGCTCTGTGAAATGTCACACCAGTTTCTATACTTTGCCAGATACGGCAGCTCTAAGAAGCAACAGTTTCTCCTTTTTACTGGCCCATTTATTACCTTTGCCATGAGTCTCTGCTCTCTGCATTCATACGTCTACAAGACTTGTGAGACCTACTAGTCAAGTAGAAATATCAGCATGCACAAGTGTGGAAGCTGTGAAACATACATATCTGATCATCAATGATTTGCCCTGGGCTGCAGGCAGAAGTACTGAAAGTATTCCCATAGGGCTAGAGCTGGGATCAGTGGTTCAGACCTTGGCAAAACTGGCTGATACATTGTGGCATATATATTTAAATCTCAAAACTCTTTAGAGATTCTTCCAGCACTTTTCCCCATGAGAGGCTCTTTTGCATCACTGCTTTCCAGGTCGTTTTCTTAATCCTGGATGTAGACAGTAAAGAATGTCTTCATCCAACCCTTGAGAAAAGGAAAAGGGGAGGCAAGGGGAAAGCATGTCTACTGCAAGAAAACTTTAAATAGAGAACTATTGAAGGGTGTGTGTTTTTTTCTTTTTTAAGAATAAATCTTTTTTGGAGTTTTTGTACTGAAGGACTTATTGCTAGTCCTAAAATATAATAAACCCTGATATTAATCATGTCTTGATTTAATAAACGGATGGAATTTATCAGGTCTAGCTTACATTTTGTTTTTTAAAAAGCATTTTGTCGCTGTTTTTTTCAATAGTTCCACAAAAGTATGTAAGGTTAGCAATTATTTAGATGTATTGTACTGATGAGACAAATACCCTGGAGCTTCAACACTGCTTTCAGAACATAATTTTGTTACAATATAGTTCTCCATTTATCTTTTTTGCCATAATATACATTCCTCATTAATATCAATTATTTATTTATGGAATTAATCCATTCAATTCCATGCTCCATAGCCTAATTACCTAAGAAAGATAAACTTGGTTCTTTTTGGAGCGGACTTCCATGAGAGCCTGGATTTCTACTCCATAAAGCCAGGACGGTTCTACAGAAACCAGACACGCTTTGCAGGGCATCACCCTGAACTCAGAGCTATCACCTCAAAATTAAAGCCAGTAAGGGACGCTGCTCTGACTGTCAACAGGCACAGTTCCTTAACAACAACAGTGTAGAATAAAGAACCAATGGAGCAACATCTGATCTGCCCCTTCAGCCCACACTGAAGGTTATGTGGAGGCTGCTTCCTGGAGACACCAGGACCTGAGCAGAAGTTGATTGCTGCCAGGGCATTGCTCAGCTCCTTGATTGTCCAGAATATGGGCCTTCGTGCCCATCTTCCAGCCAGTGGAAGAAACTGCCACTTACAAGGGAAAAATAAATTCTAGTCTCTCAAGAAAAAGCTACTGAAACATTGCTATTATTTCACTCATTGCTAGTACCCCAGGACCAACCACAACTTAGTTACAGTAGATGAGGCCCAGAACAGCCCTGATGACCTCAGTCAAATATAAGTATATAAACATCTAGGCAAACAAATAACCTTTGAGTTCCATTAGTCACAGAAATTAAGATGCTGAAATGCTCAGGCACTTGCACAATCAGACATTTTGCTGGTTTTCTTCTATAAATACAGCATAAAGGGTAGGTCTGGAGGAGCAATTTCAGTATTAAGTCTATTTTTTAATTCCTAAAACAGTAAAAAGGCTTACAGGCAAACCCATTAAAATTATTTTCATGGCACACAGTGAATACTTTGAATATATCAAGTTAAGGTTTTAGTTAAATAAGTTCGTCTGTGTCAAGCTTAGCAATTTATTAGAGAATCTTTACCTAATTTGATGTAATTGGTGTTAAAGCCTTTTTTCCTAATATGCTGTTTGTGTATTCCTTTTAAATGAGGATAAGAAGAAACGGATTTGTAGAAGATGTTTTTAATTGATTCCAAAGGGAATACCTACCATGGAATCTGCTGACAGGTTCTGTGGGGCTCTAGACTGCAATCATTCAGCATCTGTATTTTTAATGACAAGATGCTGAAATGCTTAAAAACAAGTATTTAAATTATAAGCACAGATAACTAACGTCTGCTCTTTTCTAATGTTTTATCAATAACCACCAAACCTCCAGTTAGGGCAGGGATGTCTGCATTGTCTTAGAGACCCAAATTGTAGAAAAAGCCAACGGGAGCAGAGCTACTTTCAAGCTCTTTGAAAGCTTCACTCAGACACGGTGTATAGATCCTTGATTTTCAGTTACAGGATGCCAATATGACCACAATACATACAACATGCTGTATCATTTGCCATCCCAGGTTATTCTGGCATTTGTCTTCCTCAGTTTTCACAATGGTCAATATTCATTCAAAATTAAATAGCATTAATCATTTGGCCAGCTTCATGGTAGCCAACCTCTTTGTGTGAAGAATCGCACTAACTCCAGGAGAACTAGTTGTATGACTGAAGGTTGCTCAGAATTAATAATGATCAGATTTGGCATTTGTAGTGTGATTTAAGGCTGGCTTTGGGCAATAGGAAGCAAGACTCTTGGGATGCTGCTGGTACTGATTCATTGTGTAACAAACGGGCAAGACGTTTAACAACTTTAAAACAAAACCAGCAATGGTATTATGCATCACATAGCTGTGACATAATTTAATGAATGCTCCAGATCACGTTCTGTAGGTTCATCTGTACAAACTGTATGTGTTTTATTAGGATATGAATGCATAAGCAGGAACTAGCCTATAGCATACGTAATCTGTCACTTCTCTTCAGCAATGACAGGGACTTAGAAAAAGTATTTCTTCTAGGGCTACCAAATTCCAAAAAGAACTCTGGATTAATTACATAAAGCCCTGAGGAGAGCAACAAAAACAATCTGAAGTGCAGAAAATATGGTCTATCAGGAAAGATTGACAGAAGAGGCAACATACAGCCTAAAGCAGAGAAGACTGAGGTGCATCACAATACCAAGCTTCAGGTGAAAGTGAAAAGGAGACTAAAATTACATGAAAGTAAACAATGTTCTAGTGATATACAAAACAGGGAAATGCAACAGATTTCTTGGTGATAATGTGTTGTATCACTGGACTTCCTGAAGGAGAAGACACCTGCCAGGAATGGCAAGTATAGTCAGCGTGGTCTTCGGGCAGGGACAGAGTAAATTAAACTTCACACTGCGTTGTAGTGCTACAATTCTACAGCTCTGTGATTGAAAGATGGTGCATAAATGTAAATTGCTTTTGTGTTACTAAATTTTCACTGTCCCTTACCAGGTATAGGCAGGAGATATAGGCATTGCCTGTTCATGAAATTTGTAAAAAAAGTCCTACGCACTATTCAGTTACTATGCCAGAATTCTGTCCACTGCTGCAAAGATATACTGTGGCTACAGAGTACCCAGAAAAACCCAGCAATTCTATGTCGGTAACTTAGAAAGTAGGGCAAAATACTTTGCTACTTCTACCTCAGCAAGGACAGATGGAGATATACTCTATCCATGAAGGCACGAGCAAGGCATAAGTGACCTGAAGCAGAAGGCCTGTTCAGACTGTCTGGCTGTGAGGTCCCCGTGAAGTAACAGTTCAATTCTTATTTAACTCCTTATCTCCAAAATGTTTCCCAGGCCTCAAGTATTAGTCAGGTAAAGATCAGAGTATGCCTTTAAAGGGTGAGCAGATGGGCACATCTGTTTGTTTGACAGGAAAACGTATGTGTTGCTTGACCAGGCAAACATTTCTTGGTGCAGTGGAAGAATTGCACAAAATATCTCAGACAGTAATTGAAAAGCATCCCCCAGAAATAGCTCAAGAATTGGGACATGACACTACAAAGCCCAAACAAAATGAGTTTGATAGTTCTAGCTCAGTTAAAGGAACATTGCTCAGCTTGATAACTCTGAAATTAGCTGTGCTACCTGTGCTAAATGACTCTGTCTTGCTGTGTTACTCGTGAGAGCTGCTCCTCTATTTTTTTTTTCTTTTCAGTGGAACAAGTTGTATGAGAATACACTATGATGAAAGCAAATCAGAGCCAGCATTTTAGAAAGGTATTCTACCCATCAGGGATTTTCTGTTTGTTCCTTCTCTCCACCTTTGATGATGATTTTAGCAGATAATTGGACACCTTTCTTGCCAAAGTGATACTGCAGAAGTTAGCTCTTACTGACTCAGGCCTAGTAACTTGCCTCCAGTCTTAGCTTTCAGAATCATATCATTAAGTTAGTTTCAATCAAAGCCTTAATTTAAAAAAAAATAAATAAATCCATTCCTAACCGCCATAGTTCCAAAAGAGATTTCTGTCTCATGACTAACATTTGAAGTGAGATCTGGTGATAACTTCAGTATCAGTAACATCATTGCCTAGCACCAGGCGTTAGCACATAAGAGGAAGATATCTAGCCCTATACCCATCTGAAGAGATAATCTTTATCCTCTTTCACAATGAGATCCCTGAGCTAGTACTGGCCGATCTGGTATAACACAGCTCTGATTTCTGTTGGAAATACTAGCTCTAGTCCTGAAAGCTGTATAATTACATTAGTGCTGTTCCATGCCTGAGGTAATAAGCTCTGCCTCACTGCTGCGTGACCAGCTGAAGCTCAGTGCCACTCCAACTGCTGCACCCAAAGTGGTACCCGGCACTGGCTCAGCAACAAAAGCCTCACTTAGAACAGTTTTCATAGTTTTCTGCTGCTGCCACATATTGACCTACGAAAGAAACAGACTGGGTTTTCGGAAGTCCTGAGTACCCAATTCTCCCTGTAAAATCTGTATAAAATTTAATATTGCTGAAAATTGGATCCAGTGCCCATATCATGAGGGCATCTGAAATGCTAGTCATGCAAGTCTTCTTACTCATAGCACTGTCTCCAGATATTTTTACAAAATCTACATTCTCAGTAATAAAATATGTGTTGCTATGGGGCATCAGTTTATGTTTTTATGTGAACTGACACTGGATTTCCTTCTGTCTTTAAAAATGGTATAGTTTTTCAGTGAGCCTACAAACAACTACCAAATAAATATAAAAGCACTCCTGATTTTATATGAGAAAAAAAAACCACATAGGATAAATCAGTGCAAGCAGTTCTCCATGTAATGGAGATGTAATCTCCATGTATCCAATGTAATCTCCATGAATCGTATGTTTGGCACCTTTGACAAAATATAATTTTTCCCTTCATAACCTTGTAAGCTCATCTCCCCTCTGAGCTCAGGAGCCATGCTTACTATATCCACTTGTCAGCCTTTAGACCTCATAGCAAACTGTCCCAGACGGGGTGGGTCTCAGCCTGCATTTCTGAGAGTGACAAATACCAGGCAAGTGTTAGAAATATGGCATTATTCAAAATACACAAGTAGATAGGTAGATTTTATATGTTTGAGACTATTCTATTATGATGTTTCCAAACCTCAAACACTGCAGAAATACAATACGATACTTACTATGAATAAAAAAGCAAAAGGAAAGTAAAACAAACTGTAGTTACACTTAACACACACTGAAAAAATTAACGCTGTGAGGCAACATCCACAGGAACAGAGTGTCTTACAGTCCAGCTTCTTAATTTATGTTTGATCTTTTTGTCCCAAAGACACTCCAGCTCTACCATAGCCACTGGCACAGATGCTATTTGTTAAGTGTCCCCTCACTTACAATCCTTTGGTGAACCCAATCACAATTCTTCGTAAGAAATTTGTCTGTTTCCATTAGCTCACCTCTCAAAGGCACCTACAGGGAGGCTCTCTGAAAATGCTCCCAATGGTCTCACAGTTACATGAGCAACTTGTGATATTTGGATTTTTGGCCCTTTGTCATGGAGAGTCTCTCTGAAACTGAACAAGGATAATGCCTTTACCTCAAAGCTGGCTTCCAGATTTTATTTCCATCTGCCCCGGGTTCCTGCCTTAAAAAAAAAAATCATGCATTTAAAACCTGCTTATTCTGCTTAGAGTCTTCAATTTGTGTCCAGTTCATTTTTCCTTTAAAAAAGATAGGGTTCATGTTTTCTTACAGCTTCACAACTTCGTTCTGTTCTGCGTCCGATGTAATTGATGACAGATTAATGCCCATCTGTCACAGTTCCGCACTGTTCATTTTTAGTGAAAATATTCTGTACTTACTCTTCTGGGTGTTACAACCTGAAAAGAATAAAATCCAAATCCATGATAATAACATTACCAGAATTAGATAGATATCAATGACAAGTCAAGGAATTATTACATGTGCATGTACGTATGTGCTTTGAAACACCTGAAATTGGCAGAGTAAATTACTTGTGGCTCTAGGATAAGGCTGAGTGTAACAGAAAGAAACCACAAAGCTGAGGAGCAAAGACCTTGGAAATACAGGAAGAAGAGGGACCCAATGACCCAGCAGACAGTTTTCAATGATACAGACGTGTAGCAGCTTAATGAAGCTGCCTGTAACAGATAGTGTAGGTGGAGTGTCTTTAAGATCTATCTGTAAGACAGCCACGAAAGCAATTGGTTGCCTTTATCCTGCATTTCAGAATCGGGTGTGCAGAACACGTGGCTCAGATCCTACCCTGAACTCCTGTCTTAGTGCTGTGGTAGTAGCACAATAGTACTTAGTACTATAGTCATAGTGTCTTACTACCATAAATGTAACTGTGTTTCGGTACCTCATTGTGCATGGCCGGTCTGGTTACCTCCTTTTGAGGGCTGGCTGTTAATTCTGCATGCAGCAATGGATGGAGAATGTAGACAGTCTAGGAATGTAAGTACTACTGAAAATCCGCCATGAGGAAGGAAGAGTCCTCTATCTTGCTCTCATGATCTAGCTGCAGTTCAGCCTCAACAGCCTACGTACGTAACTGAAACATTTGTCTTTTCACCTTCACCATTTGGTAACAACAGGTTTAAGTAACCAAACAGCCTATGTAATCAGGGATCAGTTAGACCAAAGGTAGTAACCAGACCTGTAACAGGAAATATTGATCAATGGATTCAAAGGATCACAACCTTTGTCTCATCATCTCTAGGACATGGGAAAATGAATTCTCAACTAGAATCATAGGTCTCACAGTGGGGTTCAAATCCATGGACAGAGGATGTTTTCCATGGGTCATTAGAAAACGAAGAATGAATTCTTGATATCTAAGTGTTAACAGGAAGTGAGAAATTCAGTTACAAGAATCCAACGAGTTCAAAAGATGAGCTATTTGGGTATTGTAGTGTACAGGAGAAGAAACCAGAGGTAGAATAGAAGACACTGAAAATAAAACTAAAGAAGCCAAAAAACCCCCAAAAAATGGATTAAAAGAATAATAAAAAAAAAGTAGAATAAAAGAAGCTGAAGGTTAAAGAAAAGAAGATTAAATAAAATCAGAACCAAAGCCCAGAAGATGAACTATAGGAGTCAAAACAGAAGGTAGAAGAAAATGAATCCAGGTAATATAACACTAAAGGATTCTGAGCAGCAGAAATGTTGATGTTTCTAGAAAAAGGAACATAATTTAGAAAAAAAGAGTAACCAATTCCCGTAAGAGGAAGCAAGTGCTAAACCAAAAATTAAGTGAAGCCCAGGCTACTTTCAAGTTGCTCTGGAAGATAAAAAGAGGAATCAGAGGAGAAATCTCATCACATGCCATGTTACCAGGAAATATGACAGTTTGAAAACATTTTTTAAAACACCAACTTAAAAAGAAAAAAATAGGTACTGCAACAGTTGTACAAGCGCACAGTAAATTAACTTGGAGATGTTTGATATGACCCAAATTCTGTAGGACTTAATGACAGTCCACAAGAATATAATGCACTCTTCATTAAGAAGAGAATGCAAATTAGTCACATTAAAACAAGCACAAGAAACTGTAAAATTATTGATCATCAAATTAATTTCAAAACCAAGGATAAATGAACAAATCACTGTTGAAACAGAACTGGACACCAATCATGTCAGAAGAACCAGAAAAGGACTTGGGATCCTTAAACAGGAAAAACATACAAATTGCCTAGAAGCACTGAAGGAATATCCAGGGCTAAACACTGAAGACTGAACTTTAATTGATCAAGCAGCCCCAACAAAGCTTGTCTGAGCTTTATTTACTGTGCTGGTATTGGCTGGGATAGAGTTATTTTCTCCACAGTAGCTGGTACGGGGCTGTGCTTTGGATCCGTGCTGAGAGCAGCGCTGATAACGCGGGGCTGTTCTCGTTCCTGCCGAGCAGGGCTTGCGCAGCCCCAAGGGCTTTTCTGCCTCTCGCCCCCCACCAGCAAGTGGGCTGGGGGGGGGCACAGCCGGGACAGCTGACCCCCGCTGACCAGAGGGACATTCCATACCACATGGCATCATGCTCAGCACGTAAAGCTGGGGGAAGAAGGAGGAAGGGGAGAACATTCAGAGCTAACAGTGTTTGTCTTCTTCCCAAGTAATGGTTATGCATGATGGAGCCCGGCTTTCCTGGAGATGGCTGAATCCCTGCCTGCCCATGGGAAGCAGTGAATGAATTCCTTGTTTTGCTTTGCTTGTACACACGGCTTTTGCTTTACCTATTAAACTGTCTTTATCTCAACCCATGACTTTTTCTGACTCTTACTCTTGCAGTTTCCCACCCCATCCCACTGAGTGGGAGTGAGTGAGCAGCTGTGTGGAACTTAGTTGCCAGCTGGGGTTAAACCCACAATAATTACTCAAACATGCAAAGTAATCCAAAACGTAAAAGTGTATTAAGCAATGGAACTTGACCAGTCTGACTGTTCATTTAAGGTGATGGTAAATTGTTGATAAGCCATTTCACACTGCAGAACTAAGAGTAAATTAAAATGGCCAAAGGATCTGCACAAGAAAAGAAATTATTGGGGACTGCAGCCAGGTTAGTGATTGAGAACACTGGGGAGTATTTATAAAAAGGCTTTCAAACTAGCTGTATAAGCTGGGCTAAACCAGGCTGAGAAGATGACATAGCCCAGTAAATCCAACAACCATGAAATTGGAGATATTTGTAGATATTTGTTGAAGAGCTGAAGAAATCTTGCAAGAAGGATGTGAGAGGTAAAAACCTACTGAGGTAATAATGGGGGGAAAAATCTATTCAAGCGGTAACCTTCTCTAATCAATGACTAAAGGGTCAAACAAAAAAGAAATCACAGTAAATAGGACCATGGATAAGACTGTAATAGAAACAACTGTGTATCCAGCAGCAAGGGTGAAAATGTTAGCCTGGTCCTAAAAGATACTGCAGACAAAAGCACAGCATGGCAAGAGAAACAGGAAAGGAATAGAGTGAGGAATTAAATGATTGATTGTTATTCTTGAAGAGATGTGAAATCCATGGAGAGAAGCCTACATATCTGAAGCCACCATGGAAAGCTGAAAGGGTTTTCAATTTTAGAGTTGCATACTGCATAAATCAACTTAAATATTCCTTTGAACACAAATTTCTGAATTGTCACCTGTAACACAACTTGGCCTAAACCCATGCAGACAATGGATTAAAAAATATGTGAGTAGAATGGAAAGATAGAAACCTAAGTACTTCATTGAGAAGTGTAGGGGTATTGAGTGGGACATTAAATAATATAGATCTCAGATCCATATCTAATATATTTGCATTTATCATTGGTGGACAATGACATGATGAAAGCATTGCTACAGGGAAATGGAAGTTTTCACATTTTAGAACATAACTAAGGATACCCATATTCCTTCTAAAATCTACTTCTTCATTAATTTCAAGTCTTATAAAAACAGCACAGGAATCCACCTGGATTATTACCTGGCCTGTGCGATGTGCTGGTATGCAAAGCTTGTTACAAAATATAATTTTCCAAAGCTTAAAAGAAGTGAAAATGCAGAAATGTCTGCTGTGGTAAATTTTATTTCAGAAGGTTGCACACCCTTACATGCAGCTTTACAGCATTATGACTGGGAAAGAGGATGGTTTGTGTAGTGTTATATAGGGAATATTTCAAAATAAGTATGCATAAGTTAATGGCCTCACGATTGTCTTAAGAAAATGCTAAAAAACAGTAGAGGCCATAAACTCCCTAACTGTGGAGATATATACTGATAATCAAAACACTACAAATCTGTATGATATGCAAGCATGTACCGATTTAGTAGAAAGATTCTTTTGTTTTCAAGGAGCTAATCAAGTAGCTTTAGCGATGTCCAACAATTGTTCCTCTGCTTCAGGAAAACAGCAGCAAATATCCGTCACCATGAAGAATCACTCAATGCAAAAGTTATCTTTTTTAGTCTGGAAAAAACACACACTTTATGTACTTTGTCATGCAGTATCTTGGCAGTTAGATCACACTTTGTAATTGAAAACGAAACTTCATCCAAAGATGTTTGGTGCTCTGTGCACTCAGTCAGATGGATTCAAGTGCATAATCAAACACAGAATCCTGCCATTACAGTAACTGAAAATAACATACAGGTTTTATGATGGTTTAAAACTACTCCAACAGGGTCAATGGATAGAAGAAATTATGGAAAAAATCTTGTATCTGTGTCTACAGTAAATTATTCAATAACTGAATTCCAGAAAAATTAAAAGATTGAACAAATCCAGCAAAATGTCACAACATGGGCATCACAACTTCAAACAATATACAGTGATCTTATACGGGAGTATGTATCTTCAGTCCACAGCATCTAAACCGTTACATCTATTATTTCATCCACTTATTGTATTGTTAATAATACAATAAGTATTATTGTAAATAATAATAAGTAGTATTGTTAATAATACAATATGTGTTATTGTATTATTAATATTAATATTATTAATAATACAGGCTGGGATTCTGCTATGTATCATAATAACACTTAAGTGTTTATCAAAAACATTTGCATATTACAGCATGGTTATTTGCAAATAATTATCAAAAAGTCAGTATCTTAGGAGGCAAGACCAAAGCATTCAAAATACACCGTTCAGCCAGCAAGCACCCAGCAATAACCAGGCAATGCAGGTCAGGGAGTGTACAGTTTAGCCAATGGAATCGTAAGACCACAGTTACCTGAAGATGTCCCTGTAAAGGATGAGATGGTTGTAACCTGGACAGAACCAAAATCAAATTCCTTAACGTTGCAATAATGAGACAAATAGCTATAAATTAACCAAAATAATGTGTTGTATACATATATGCTTTGAAACATCATGGTTGGGCAGAACAAATAACTGGTGGCTCTAGAGTAAGGACAGATGTCTCAGAAGGCAATCACAAGGCTGCAGCAGAGACCCCCAAGGAAACCAGGGAGCAGAGACCCTGGAAGTACAGGCAGAGGAGGGGAGCAGAGACCCAGCAGGCTGGCAACAGGGCTGCTTGTTGGTACACACCTGTAACAGCCTAACGAAGCTGCCTGTAACAGGTAGCATACATGAGGTGGTTTTAAGGTGTATTTATTGCAAGAATGCCACAAAATCAACTGGTTGCCCTTACCCTTGTAGAGTCACGCGTGCCCACTGCATGCTTACCTACCTTGTCTGTGCCAAGGGGCCTATGCTTTGGTGTTTGGTCTAATGTTTTGTTAATTGTATTTGGCTGGTTTTGTTGTATGCTTTTGAGGACTGGTTATTAAATTTAGATGCATTGGAGATGACTGGCTGAGGAGATAGATTAAAACTCTGGGGTTTTGTCCTTTGTCTTTGAAGTTTGGAGTTTTTGAGGCTGTGTAGGTCAAGAAATTCAGAGTTCGAAGTATGAATGTTAACCTCAGAAGGCTAGTCACCTCCAGACAAGGACGGATTTGAAGGGTTCAGAGGGCAATACAAATGAAAACACACTGTTTTAGTTGTGGTGAGGCCATCAGCTTTGGCACTATTCATTTAAGAGCAATTTGTCATCTGTGTTAGGAACACTGTGTTGCTGGAGCATTTAATGTGATTGCGGGGATGTTTTAAAACAACTCCCAATATGAAATGGAATCAAAGAAGCTTGTGGAGCTCTTCAGCAAAGAGAAGTCCCTACTGAGTTGTATAGAAGTGTGTTATAAATGAATATGGAGTGTCTGAGCAGTGACCAAATGTCCGTTGCTAGCCAACTTGATTTTGCAGTGGATTGATCTTTCTTCTTCTAAAGCTCAGCGTTCATAAATCGTTCTGGAAAACATCTAAGTTATTTGAAAAAGTCTATAGCAGTATAAATTTCTCTATGCAAAATGTCTGTTTAACAAGATTGCCTCCTTGAACTTTCATATGATTGTGACAGCCACTTTCATTTACTAATGGAAGTTTTATAGCGGATTTTCCTACTACTCCCACATCTTTGTTTACTGTTATTTTATGGAGAATACTTTACAAATTGGGTCTCTGAAACAAAGGAAGGGACATGTGGTAACATTCCCAGACTGCCATGTGGCTTGTTAGCAGGGCTGCCCAAGAGAGAGAATGCAGGAGAACCCCAGCTCGCATGGGCTGCACCTACTGGGACCATCTACATGGGGGTTAATTCAACGGTCACTGTGGCCATTGCTGAGAAACTCCTTTTGCATTAGCCCTGCTTAGATTCAAATCAAGAAGAACAGAAGGTTCATGAGGAATTGTTTCTCACTATTTGTGGTGGAGGCATCAAAAGACGGTGGTGGGTGTAGTTAGGTTTTACAGTGATAGTGATCATTTAAGTAAAAAAGCAAGACAGAGGATGAAGGAGTAAGTGGTTAGCAAGGCATCTGAGGCTTCAGGTACCCAACATCCATCATATTGTTACTGAATAAGTTTTGGAACTAATCAGGAACTGACTATTTTCTCAGCTCACCATGCATAGAAAGCATTCACTTGGTATTTTAAGAAACGTCTCATGTATTCCATCTGGAGAATCCCTGGGTAATTTTATGTTTAATAGTTTGAATTCCCTCAGGGCAAAAAGTAAAGACATTTCCAGTTGCTTGATGAGAAAGAAGTGAGTAGAAAGGAGGGAAAAGTATCTGGAGAAAAGAAGAGACAGCTATGTGTAGAGTAGCATTTAGAGAAGCAGAAAAGTGTGAGTAACAGAAGTGAAGGAATGATTTATTTATCTTTTATTTTTCCAAGTTATATGTCTTTGTGAAGTCTGTTGCAAAAGACAAACCTCAGTTTGCCTGATTTGCCATTTTTCATTTTATGATGGTGGATTTTTCTCAGAGAAAGACTGTAACATTTCTCCTAGCAACTAAAGATTTTTTTCTCCAACAAGTTTTAAATGTGAATTAAAATAAAATTGTGAAATGCTCTGACTTTGCACTTTGGTAAAAACTTTTATTTTTATTTTTACCAGCAAGCATCTTCTTTCTGAGCAGTAAAAAAAAAAAAAAAAAAAAAGTTTGTTGGTTTTTTTTTTTTACCATAAATGTAGCTTTTGCTCTCAGTGAAGTTCCAAAACTTCACAGAGGCTTTAATAATTTTTTTACCAGTCCAAAAGAACATTTTGCATATTTCTAAATGTGACATGATGAACATTTCTCAGCTTTTGAAGCTGGGTCATCCTTCTGAACCAGGGTCATCCAGGGTCAGTGTACTATCCTCAGCAGTGACAGTGTGAAGCTTATGATGAATCATTTCTACACATGGAATAAATGCATTAGACTGCATTTTTCTTCCAGGTGCACCCATTAAATTACACAAAAATTACTGGGAAAAAATCAGTCTTGAGACACACAAAATGTCATAGCTCTAACTGAGATTGCTTGAGCTTACTTCAAGATTGAATTTGTGATAGTAGTTGTACATTGTTGACTGAAAACTGTTTTGATTCTAGCTGTACGATTTCAGAGCAGCAACCTCACTTTAATGCATACTGGTATCACGGTAATTAAATTTCATTCATAAAAGAAAGCTAATTTTAAAAACTTTTAATTTCTTTTTGTTTCTATATAAATGCTAACATTGAAATTTTTAAGCACATAGTAGGCACAGTAGGAGCCAAGCAACTAAATACACAGTTCTACCTCCAGACCGCTTAAACTGCCCACTGTTGAGGCACATCATCTACATCAAAAGGACAGAGTTCTGGCAGAGTACGTCCTCATTCATTACTGTGGCAAGTGAGGAGGTGCATGATCAGATTACAATTACACTGTGTAAATGCAAAGGATCAGAATAGGACCTCAAAGACATATACGCTGGGCTACTCAAGTAAAAGAGTTCCTAAATGTTATGGAAAATAATATATGGCATTTAATCTTCTAAGAGATGTAAAGACAATGTCTTCTACTTTATACACTTGAAGGGGAAAGTCTTTTGTTCATCACATTGGACAGAACTTTTATCCTTAAACTGTCAAGATGATAAAGGCATCAGCATACATTTAAATTCCTCACCTCAAAAAATGGTAAATGATATATGCAAAAGAAAACCAGCATGCACAAGAAATTTCTTTACACAAGGTCTGTACCATGGAAGAAAGTTAACTTAAAAAAATGTGAGGTTTTTTTAATCTAATGCTAATGCATGATGAGGTCATCCAGCCAACTGCAGGCTTCATTTTTTTAATAAGAAAACAGGCTGCTTCTTTTTTTTTTTTTTTTTTTTGAGATAGAAGATATATTTTTTTTTGCTCTGCTTTTGCTTATATTGATGGACTGTGAAGGTCAAGAAGAGATTGATCCACAGAGGCCAGTAAAAGTTAGAAGTAATTTAATTAGAGTTGTCCAAATCTGAAATATCTTCTAATCCGATTATATACTTATTTCTTGAGGGACAGTGTGTGGGTATCTGTATTTGCCATAGAAAGATACTTTTTTTTTTAACCTAAAAAGATTCAGTTATAAACTGATTTTTAAGAAGGAGAATGAGTTGAGAAAAAAATTCCCCAGGTATTTTTCCATAGCTAAAAAATAGAATGCGTTCATATTAGTTTATATTTCAAATTAATTATATATGTGTGTGTATGTATTTGTGTATATTGTACACGCATTACATAAAGTAGTCTTGTTGTATCGAAGTAAGTGGAGACACTGTTGGTTAGATGTGTCATGTGAGGATCGGGTTTAGTGCTGTGCTACCTGCCGTATGTAGCTGGTGTGATTCATCATAATGAAGGACATACACTGGAACATTTAAAAAGATGTAATTTTGTCTAACTGTCCTAATATTTAATAGACAAAATGCTTTCTGTGAAGAGAAAGGCTGTCATCTATCAAAGATTTTTAATCCCTGCTTTGCCATGGTCATTCTTTTAGGGTTTTAAGGGTACAAAATGTGCATTAACTGTAAGTACAAGAACTGAGGTGACTCTTAACAACTGTGAAAGCAAATGAGGCATCATGTGAAGGTGAATATGCTGCGAATGAGAGCAGAGATGCTGGGAAGCAAATTGTAGCATTCACTGAAAGGCAGCGCAGTCTGCCTTACGGGACCTGAACAGCAGAGAAAGGTTTTCCTCCCACTGCCCCAAAAAAGTAATGCTACAGAGGGATGTCTAAGGTATCTCATCCTCAGATAATCAGGTATTGCAGCCCTTCCTAGCACAGCAGAACAGGATTTGACTGAAAATGTTCTGTAGAAATCTTGAGGCAAAGTAGGTTTTGGTGTACAGAAAGCACAGGAGCATAGGTGAATCCTTTCCTCTTCCTGTCTCTGTTTGTAGCACCACAACAGAAACAAAGTGGGGGTTTTAAGACATTGAGTTACATTTTTTAAAATGTCCCTCCCTTTCATTTCTTGATTCCAGAGCCAGAAATAGAAGTGCTGAAATTCTGTGAGAAAGACCACTCTTGCACTCATGGGAAATATCATCGTTATCTCTATAAAGTCTGTTGCTGTGAGATTTGGAGATGTTTTGCTGACTGCAGAGATCTGAATGTTCTTCAGATTAGGAACTGAAAGTTTGTTTCATTACCAGATGCAAATCTCCGCTTTAATGTCCACCCATTAGCAGGTTAGACTGTTGAAGTACATTGAAGTATATATAACTCATACAAATCTGGTAGGGTCTCCTTGACACGAATGCTTGCAACACTGCTTTCAAAAGGTTTATAAATATGAATGGACTGGTGATGTTAGTCAACATGATTAAGATGCTCCCTAAATCAAAGCTACCACTGAGCTGCCCACAGATGGCACAGGAATTACTTTATTTTGATAAATAAAATATCAGAGATAAAAAAACTCCGTGCACTGAGTGCTGTGCCTACTGAGCTTTTACTTTTTTACCTTAGATGAGAAACTGATACAAAGAGCAATTAGGGGCTTACATTAAGCAAGAACTTAAGTTCCATGTGCTCAAGGGCTTTGCCCAGCATGAATGAATTTACTCATATACTTAAAGATTTGTCTTGCTGTTAGACAAAGAATTCAAAATTTGCAATTTATATCCATGCAAATCCCATCAGCATATAACAGTTTTGCAAATCAAGAAATGTGCTGTGCTTTTTGGAGCTTGCTGCATCCTGGAAAACAGAGAATATATTCTTCTGTCTCATCGGTCATTTCACTGGGCAACTGAATTTCTTGAAGAGTAATGGGCAGACAATGCATTCCTAATGATAAATATGCTGGCGTGATGACAACTGGTTTTACCTTGAATGTTTCCCTGGATAGTTAATTTTTTCTAGTAATATGGCTCAGTCTCCCAAAGGGGGAAGAAATACTTTCCTAGGAGCTGTGTTAGTCCATGCTAAATGAGGGCTCCAAGAGCAACCCCAGTGAGAAGTCACACGAAAGCTTTTTTAGTAAAAAAAGAAAAAAATAAGAAAAAAAAGCTGGCCTAAAAGAGTTTACACAGCTGTGAGTGATAAAATATAGCAGCCATGGCAACCCACTCTCTGGTATTCTGATAACGCATCAGAAATGAGGCTATTAGAATTATTAATTCACATTAGCGGCTATTAAAATTACTACCTGCAGATTCACAGCCTGAAAATCTTTTTCTATTTCTAAGAGAAGGTTCAATTGCAGAAGGAACCTTTTTGCTAAATAGGTGCACTGTATTGTATGCTAGACATTATGGGAAGTCCAACAGATAATAAAGCTCACGTTGAGCTTTATGTAGCTGCTTTGTAATGCAAGGGTAGCAGATGTAATACTTTATTCTTTTAATGATGGCAAAGAACCAATACAGCCCCAACAGCAGTAATAATAACTGGGCTCTTACTGGTTCCCTGGAAGCTAATACTAGAAATCCAACTTACCGTAGGGTATTTCACTAAATAGCAAGTGACATACAAAATATTCTACTTTGGTAGGTAATAAACAAAGCCAACAGAAATCAGCAGTAAAACTGAGCCAGACCCATAGAAAGGTTTTGTAGAGATACTGCGGTGAGGCTCAGGGAGTCCTGCAGAGATTTGGCTACATCCTTTCCATCCCCCATTAACTTAACTCAAAATGCAATTGCATGCTGTTTTAAGTAAAAGAAGAAACACTATTACACCAAGGCCACAGCGGGAAATAATCAGGGGGAACAGCAACATGGCAGAGAAAGAACATTTTATTTATGGAAATGAGCAGAAAAAGTAACACACAAGCTAGAAGCAGCCAAATAGGTACCAGTAAAAATAACAAACAAGCGAAGAACATGAGCTTGGATCACAACCAGTTTTTCGGAAACCACATCACAGTCTATCTCTTTTAAGATCCCATGTACCAAAAATGGATATGACATCCAGTGTTCTTTCTAAAAATTATCGTTCTCAGAAAGAGAAGAGGAAAACAAGGGTAACTCCAAATGAAATTTAGCATGTCCCCACAGGCTAGGCACAGCAAATCTGTAGGCATATACAATGGGGCATGAGTCGCCTTCACACTAAACGCTGTGCTGAATTCTCTCCCCCTGGTTGCCACGTAACTCAAGAACAGCCTGAATTCTCTAGGTACTTTACTTTTTTACAAAGTTCCTTCTGTGCCTACAGACATTTATTTCTATGCATCCATTTTTTATTTCCTATCAGTAATGCTAACAGGTACCTGCAAGTAGACATTGATCTACCTCAGCTTCCTTTGGAGCATGGAATCAGGCTCTCTGCAAATACAGACATTTTTCATTTTAAACATGGTGGCAATTACTTTCTAACAAATAAAAAGATGGTAATAATTAAGGTCATAAATTAGAAGACTCAGGGTTGATTTCTTCCTGGGGATCATCACAGTGACAAACGATGTCCGGATGGCAGTCTCCCCGGCACTTTTGAGGGTGTGCCTAGAAAGGTTTGTTTGGTTTAGCTGTGCCACCAAAACACACCAGCTGTTGGGTGCACTCGTAACGTTAAGAAGGTGAATGTAGATATTTGTTTTAGTCCAGTCTGGCCAGCAAAATCAAAGAAATACTATCTCACTGGGCATGCCAGAAAACATTACTGATGATCGTCACAAGAGATGACCAACTCACAAAAACATTTGTCAGTGGTCTTATTTGTAAAATTTCAAAGACTACAATTCTGTGCTATTGGTACCCTGCCCTTTTTCCCTTTTTTCCTCAGGCATTCAAACAAACATTGGTAGATATGGTATGATTCATACAGATAACAGTATCCTTGCACAACCACGGGGCTTCATGCATGAACGAGAGTATTTGTTGTTTCTTTTTGACTGCTTGCTGTTCATCAGCTCAAGTTCATGTCAGCAGGATGAATCATGTGCTTTCATTTAGCACGTGCTTAATGCTCAGCTGAGTGACGCAGAGCCTGCAGTGGCCTGCAGAGCCCAGCTTGCCACAGGGAGGGAGGGGAGAGGAGGATGGCTCACGCCCCACGGACAGCCACTACACAAGCACCTAGCTGAGCTGCCATGGAGCAAGTCCAACACCATTCCACATGATGGGGGGTGCTCTCCCAAGTACCCTCAGATAGAGTCATGCTTTCTTAGGTCACAGAACTGTCAGGGAAAGATTTTTGCCTAAGAACTTGCTGTCTTATAAAAATTGAAAGGCCTGACAGAAGTGGTTTGGTTTTGGCAATGTTGTGACAGAGCCCTGACCAGGTCTCATAGACCTACCTGCCCACCAAGACTTTGTCGGCAATGTCCTTAGTTTCCTGCCGTTGCAGCTGCCCAGATTCTCCATAGCCACTGTGGGGCGTGGAGAGCCTCAGCATGACCCCACAGGAGCATAGCCTGTCTAAGATACCTTCTCTTTCCTCCTTTTAAAAAAATCTGAATTTATTTTTTTTTTGCTTTTTCCAAGTTACAGCTGGAAAATAATCTAAATATTAAAATCTTCTACAAGGAAAAATCACCTTTATCTGTACAGTTTGCATGTAATGGAATAATGAGCAGTTATTTTTCCCTATATCAGAAAGGAGATTTTAGAAAACATTTGAAGTGAGAGACAAAAGAAACTTTGCAGGGGACTGACTGGGAGACCATGTAAATCAGAACAGGCAGTAGAAAATGATACAGAGTCAAGAGTAGGCAAAAACCACCGGTGGAGACCACAAAACACAAGCTGAAGGGGGCAGAGGAAATAGTGGAGGTGATGAAGCATTTCCCTTTTCCTTCTCACACACTATGAGTACATCTGCAGAGATCACCAGCGTGACGTGATGAGCCCCCTAAAAATGCACCAGAGTGTGTATCCCAGAAAGCAGCCCCGTACTGGAAGAAGACGAACAGCCAAAGTATCCAAATACATTATTATTCCTTAACAAAAGTGTCCACGGTTAGGAAGAGTCCAGTTTTATAGTAAAATTTAGGTGGACAAATGCTGAAGGATGCATGATGAAATTCTTCAGTGGGTCAAGGCAGACTGACTCAATCAATGCACAGGTCATTCCAGACATGACTGCTGGGAGATGCTACCCATGCCCTGCACATCACTGCTCCAGAGCAGCTCTGTGGAGGGAGTGGATGCTTCCACAGCAAAACAGGTTTTTTTCCCAGGAAACTATTGCTTCTGACAGTATCAGCTGACAGTTTAAAAACATTTTCTTCTTTCTATTTTAACACTTTCTGTGTGTCTTCCTTCAGATCATCCTCTTTTAAGTCACCACAAAAACGCAGCTTCCATACATTGCCCATTGACTAAATGGCTACTTTTAGTCATTTTGATTTTAACTTAATCTCATATTAAAATCTAAATGAGGGATGATTTCAATTTCTTCTTGGAGGCTGGAAGGCACAGTAATGTGGGACTGTACCAGCTGCAGCTTTAGAGCTTTATTTGGAAGGCTACAAGGACACACTTTATTTCCTTATGGATCTCAAAGGCCTGGACTAATTAGTACTTATTAGAAAACAAATTAGAAATGCATTTTATTTCTCCATATGGTGAAAGCAGGAGCTACAGTAAAGGGATAGGATATCAGAAGAGCTGACATAGTGATTTGCAATGCATAATTTATTTGACTAATTCTTTGCCTTTTCTTTTATGTGTATGCATTGTCTACAAACAGGTAACAACTTCCTTGGATGCATCCGCTGTTCAAAACAATTTTCAAGTAATTTTTGTTGTGTAGCTCTTCTGTGAACAATTCATTGTATATATTTGATCAGTAAAATTCCAAATGGCAGTGCCAAAAAATAATAGATATGTAGGTGACCTGATAATATTTTATTTGATAATGTGGATACCACTATGACCTTTTTTGTGTGACTGTGCCTGATTTGGTTTTTAATTTTCTGTCAGCACTAATTCTTCAAAATAAACTTAAAATTGCTTGATTGCTAGTAAAATTGCTACAGAAAACAGGCACTACCAGGATTAGGTAGAATTCACAGGAGCTTAGACCTTATTCTCACTGTTCTGGGAATGTTTGTCCCGTAACGTGCTTTATGTATGTAGAAGGTGATCCCAGCAGGTCAGTAAACACAGTTAAAGTAATTTGATTTTTAAAAGTTAATGAATACTCAGAGAAAAAAAAGAGAGGTAATCCCAGTAGCCACTGTCAGAGACACCTTATGGCAAATCTGTCATACTGATACACTATTTCTATGTTTGTAAAAGACATTATCTTTAATTATTTTGAATATTTTTATTCAAGAACCATTTATTATACCTTGAGTATATTAAAAATGGGAACACTGATCACTTTGGTGATCTCCTTCTGATACGGTTCAGCAAAAGGATAACTCCAGCACTAAAACCTGCAGAACGCAATCATATATATGGTTTCACCCTGGTGATATTGGAGGTCAGAGCATCTCAAATTCACAGTTCTTACCTCTCTTTCCTGAGTAGAACATAGTGTCCACCAAGCTAAAGCCATGCTTCCCAGTCCAAATCCTGACCTCTAACCTTGGGACTAGTTAAGGTATCGAAAGACATTCTTTTCCACATGCCCAGAGTTCAGGTCTTTAATTTCTGAGTATAACACTCAATTGGTATTTATCTGAACTGTTTCTAGCAACCTGCCAACCACATTTGTTGTGAAAGTCACGTCATGTGGAAGTCAGTGTTGCCAGCGTGCTAGGTGTGCTTTCAGCATGCCCACATACAAAACAGGGTGCCTTAAGGGAGCAAGGGCAGAAATGCCAGATGTGTTCATCCCAAGTAATTTCTTTCATTTGTATGCACTGGGCAATTTTAAACAGAGAAAATTATGCACAGATAGAACTGAATAGAAGTAATTATGTCTATAGGCATGCTGACCATGCAACTGCATGAACAATTGATTCCAGATATTCCTTTTATAGCCCCCACACCTGGCTGACTCAGAACTGTCATCTTTAGACCCCCGTACATTGAGGGCACATGCATCCTAGTCCCATTAGTAAGATATCTCAATTCTTGGGAAACAAGGAAGTACCCTTCACACTACTAAATGCTCCAAGATAAGGCATTCTGTACATCTACTGGTAGAAAGAAATGTAAAAAAAATGTGGAAATTTTTTTTATCCCTGGATCAAATGGTTTTGTTCATTATTTGAGATTCCAGCCAGACATAATCTAGTTTATTACAGTGAGAGGAAAAGGACAGGAGATGTGCTATCTTCCTTAAAATGTTTTTTGGCTAGAAAATGCTTCTAATTTGTGTGCTGCATTACTCCATCCATATTATAGAACTATATGTTTAAATTATACAAACTGTAAGTAAGCATGGATAATACATAGTTTTTCAAATAATGAAAGACTTCTTGACTTCTTGTTTTTCTTAGTTGATTTCCTTTACCGACAAGGACAGAGCTCACCTTTCAACCACCTCTTTTAACAGCACTTTGCTAATCTATAGGTAGTTTATAAACTCCTTTCTCTCTTTGAAAATGTGTTCTCCAATATGTTCCACATTCAGAGCTATATTTCAAAGTGCCACTTTAATCCTTTTTATCTTTCTGATAACTTAGAGTATTGGTCATTACTTGGTTATTCTGGTCACATTTCACTGTTCTTCACTGAAATCTCAATAGAGAAAGAATGCTTTAGGCAAAATGAACTCTGAACTTCTGTGTCATCAAAATCTTAATGTAAGTATATTGAATACAGCCATACAGCTTAACCTAAAATCATAAGAAACACATTCACATTATAAAGTTTGCACCAGCACAAAAAAAAGGAAGCTTTTGTGAAAAAAGGAAATTTCATTTCTCAGTGTTATTTCTTACGACTCTGGGTACTTACTAAATCGAATAATAAAAAGAGTTAGAAAATATTTATATAAAATCCAAGAATGCAGAGGAGAAAACAGTAAGAAATTCCTTCTCCCTCCTATACTAACCATAATGATTTTTACTGTCCATAAACTATTAAATGATTTGGCTTTCTACAATTAGAAAGCTAGGACATTGTCTTCATGTGCCACATTTGAATACTTACAGGTCATGATGACACCATAAAAGTTAATGTGCATACTCTTTTTTAAATACCATTACTACTCCAAGGAAGTAGTGCTTATCATAAAATTGTGTTTAAATTAAAAAGAGATATTAGCATGAGTTAAAGCGTCCTTTTCTCTTTCAATCTTTTAGCACTTTATCTCTCAGCGATCATCAGAAGACTAGTTGTTTTCTAAAAAAGCCATTTCTGACATAGGTACTTTGGCTCATACTTTTCACATGTAACTCCACATGATTATTATTAAATTATCATTTTTGTAGGGGAGTTTGTCATCTTCACTTCATCTTCTGTATTAGTTATCAAACCCGCTGCTCCATTCTGGTACAGAACAATTTCTCACAGCTTAGTACTCAAATTATCTTAAAATTTCTAAAATGCAATTCCACCATGGCTTAGCCACTTTGGCCACTTTTAAAATCACTACTTATTAATGTTAATCATGTTAGAATGCTGGGTTTTCTTAACTAGTAGAAGAGCTTAAGTTTTTAATCTGAGTCTTTTTTTTTTCCCCCTCACAGATTTCCAGAAAATTGCTAGGATTAAAATACCATAGAGATTTCCTTTCAACCCATGTGAGTCTGTAACCCAGATTGCTTAGAAGAGAATCTTTTACACCATTCAAAGAGCATATGTGCAGACTGATATAAAGCACGATCTGTAGTACATGTGTGTCCACTCCATCAGGACATTCACACATCTTGCGTGCTGCCGTTCAGAAAGTAAAGGGAATTTTCTTACAAACAGCTATTTCTTCCTTTCACCTTTATCCTGTACCTATGTTGTCACCTATCTTCTCTACACTTATTGTCACCCTAGGTGAAATATATATGGGTTTTAAGCTGTGCAGGCCCCAAAGGGTAGTGAAAGCTGGGTCTCCATCCAGAAGAATAAGGGTGACCCTATGAGGAAGCCAAACCAACCAACTTCATTGCAATTAATTACTTGGGGGAGCGGAGATGGGCAGACGAACTCTTCACCATCAGTGCTTCCAAGACAAGCAATGTCTCCACCTGTGGTCACACAGCTGGGACTGGAAGAGATAAATGTAAACTTTTCTCTGGTAACATGTCAGCCAGTTTAAGAAGCAGCAGTTCTGAAGTTTGAGGAAGGACCTCATTTTGCAACCTGGATTTTTGAACCAAGTCAAGCACAAATGTATTAGATCAGATATTTCTGATTCCTCATAAGAGTAAAGATAGAAACTTTGCAAAACTGTATAGTCTTTGGTTTTCTTTAAAAAATACATCTCAGTTCTTCAGAACTTGCAGTTCTGTTGCTATCACATTGCTCCACAAACTCCTTTCTAAGGGTCTTCAAGAAAGAAGATAAGGATAAATGAACTAGTCTGGAACCTTAAGCTGTCCTTCGTACTTTCTTTCAGGTTAATTTGAGTTAGGAGAATAGCACAGAGACTGTTCTAGTCTCACTGATTGCTGGTTTGTCCTTAGCAATGAGCAAAATCTCAGATACCTGTTTTCTTATATCAGTCAGCAGGCTTTGATACCTGTGGTCCTTGGTTGTGATAAACAGCGTAGCTTTTATGCTATCACTCACTTGAGTGATTTTGTTCTTTCCTCTCCAAATGTCAACTCCAGTTCCCACTGAACTCAACTGCAAAACTCCTTTAGGCTTCGACTAAAACAGGTTTGGGCCCCAGGAGATGAAAGAAAGTGATTTTGATCAATTGCTCATCTGCCCAAAGAACACTTTCACACAGGTTCTGCCAGGCTGTATTTTAGGTCCCCTCCTCTATGTAATGCTGAGAGAGATAATAACACAATTTGGGATGTTGTGCTATCAAGATGCAGATGACACGCAGCTCTATGCCTCATTTTCATCAAACCCAGATGGTGCGGCATCTTTGCTTTGCCTGTGCCTGGCAGAGATTAATACTTAGATAAGGGCAAGCCGACAGAAGCTTAATTTGGACAAGATGGAGGAGGTTCTATTGTGTAAGGGAAAATACGCATGATCTTACTTCTTTTCCACTTCCCATTTGGGAGGTTTTCAACCTGGAGTGTGTTTGGATTCCTATTGCTATTTAAATTCGCAGGTGGTTTTGAGGGCCCAAGACAGCATTTCATATCTGCTTCAGTTAGACATCTATCACATTTCTTCTTGGCTTCAGACACTGCCACCTCCAATCCATGCCTTTGTAAATTCTAGACTTAATTATTGTGATGTGCTCTATATGGGGCTACAGATGAGGACCAACTGGAAACAATAGTGCGTGTTGAAACCAGCTGCTTGCCTGGCTGGCAACGGGAGCCACTGAGCACATACGAGAGAGCTTCTCTGGCAAAAATTCTGTCTCCCTCCCCACCAAAGGGAGGGTTCCCTCCCTATTGAATCTGGCTCCTACACTGAATTAGTGTTAAATGACCTGGGTCCTATCTTCTTGAGAAAACATCTCCTGCCAAGTGAAGTTTCAAAGCAATTTCTGACAGCATAATGTTAGAGCTCTAGAATTAAACAAATAGGAGGCAGTAGCAATGCTTTTAAAACAAACAGCTCTCAGCTTCAAAATTGGCTTTCCCAACTACTCCAACAGAGTCCAAATGTGTTAAGCTTGGCACAGTAAATGACCCTTCACTTTTCCCTACCTTTGGATTATCACCACGCTTATCACAAAGGACTGGTTGGGGAATCTCATAGTAATTGCATCTGTATTCATGAGCTTTTTAACATCATCATTAATATTGCACTAGAGTTATGGGCTCCCCGTGGAATCACACCAATGTGACACCAAGAACTCGATCTGAACAGCCTTGAACTTTGGATTCTTATATTAAAGATTCCATCTGTGACCCATTGTTTCTCAAAATGTGTGGTTCAGATAAGCACTCCCAGGATTCAATATTTTTCTGACCTGCCTTTTGGGTCAGCAAAAATGGTTTGGAAAGCTCAAGAGAATAGTCTTATTTATTACATTTCAGCACTTCTTTTTCTAGTTCTAGCTAAAACCAGGACCTACAGACAGGAATTCTTAGGACATTCAAAACACCCTTTCCAGTTCCAGAAGGACTTTATGTCTAGTCCAAAGATGGGAAAAGCCTGTCACTTCTTATTGTAGTCAAATCATGCATTACAGGGGACAGCTTAAGCAAAATACCTCAGTCAGAAGTTATGCCAATATGTATTTAATGCAGAATGCTGAATTATTTTTTTTTTCTTTTAGACAAATATATCTATATCCATGTCAGGTAATGCTATTCTCCATTAGTAGTGAAACTGCCAAAATGGTGTAAGACACTGAGGGCTAAGCTACAACTTTATGAGAGTAACAGTAGCAGAATCCATCTTTTATGATAATAGACCAAGAATCTATTTCCTTCCTCCTTTGCTCCAGCTGACCAGTTCAGACCTTGTTATCTGAATACAATCTCTCTGCCACAGATATTCTGAGTAAATGGGATTTAGGCATAATTTATAATTCTTAGAAGGGGAAATATGTCATTATTTCCTATATAGACTACATATACCACTAATAATTTAAATTCCTAAAGATATGCAGGCGCTTGGATGGAAAAAGGAGACATTTCAATTCCTTGGTCTCTACTTTGTTTAATTGGATTTTACTGAGCATTTTAAATCAGCTGAGACTTTTGATCAACTGCACATCCACCGTTACTTCCAAGAGCTTTCACAACACTACAGACCTGAATATCTATCTGACAGACATATTTTTGAATCTACTAACAGTTCCTTACTAAGATATTTTCATCAAAAATGTAAAACCTTATAAAAAATTCAAATCTTTTGGTTCACTTGAGGCTCTCAGCTAGAATAATGTCATCTCATGTCTTTATGGCATGGTGTTGTTTTTATATGGGAGCTTTTAATGCTACAGTGATAGTGATTTCAAAGGTTCTACCTCCTTTTTAAGAGATAACTGCACTATTCTTGATTTTGATCTGTCACCACCTTGCCACAGTATGATATTCCAGGTTTCTTGTTTTGAGTAAATGTATTTTTTTATCATTGCAGCTTGATAAAACAGAAGCCCATTTTGAACAATAAAGCATAAGTAATGTATTTCTATTTTTATATGTTTTCTTGGATATGATTGCAATTTATAAGAAAAAACACTATAATTATGAATGCAAATGATTTCACAGTTACTGCAACAGATTTTGTTTATATATGTTAAACTATGCTGAGAAAGAGCCGGCTTTGATCTGGGAAACTCATTAATGTCTTTGCAAAACAGCAATCAGAACATGGTGTACAGCAGTGATAGTGACCATGGTTCACCAGGATGTGACTCAAACCATGCCAGCTTTGAAATTCAGACACCTTCTTCTGTCAGCACAAAGAGTTGGATCATAGGGAAGCTAGTAAGGCTTTTTTAATGGAATTGTTTAAAGATTGTGTTTCTAGCCTGCTACTAATAACACTGTTATTTATTAAAGCAATAGTATCATGGTTTCTACCCAGGCAAGGCAGAAGTTCCAGTGAAGACTGACAGTGCATATCCATACTCTGTGAAATTAAAACAGGTGAGTGTGCAAGCTTGACAATTCAGCCCTTAACGTCCGCTCTGCATTCTGCTTTGCAGTGGCTTGGACTATTCCCCTTAACATCCCTTCAAGATGAAGTTTGGGTTCATCCTGGGGTTAGCTTCCACCAAGAAGCAGTATGGATGAGGCTATACCATGTTAAGCTATCTGTGTTTGTCACCATTCTCTAACATTAACCCCAAAGACCTCGAACTCTCACATACAACCCACATATTCATACAACACTCCAGGGCATATGTATACTCTCCATATCTCACATATTAAAATTCCACTCTTGGGGCTGTAAGGCAGTTTCCTCATTAGCAGCCTGGCCTATGGATCCTGTCCTGACAACAAGTGTTGTTAACAGCATGTCAACAAATGTCTGAGGAGCATGTGGAGCCAGCCTGAGCCTTACAGAGAAAGCAAACCTCCTTTCAGCAGGCAAAACAAAAGGCCAGGAGGGGAGGGCCAGCCACACACCCTAAAAGAAACGTCGGAATATTGCACCATCCACAGACCATATTGATAACACCACACAAGTTCAAAAAACAATAAAGTTATCCTGGAAGTATTCTAAAGGCAATGTCTAAAAGACATTCCTTGCCTTCACTTTGCCCAGTTTCCTGATTATCTATCCAGACTCCAGTGTTCAACTCAGTCATAGTTGGCCCAGGTGAACTTAGAAGGATCTAGCCATGCCTTACACAAGGCATAGGGAATATCTGCAGGTGATCCAGCATATGGGGACAAGGTGGGCACCACAATGGACTCAAGACCTGGAAGAGGAAGGCAGGAGGTATGGCATGAAAGGGTCATGTCCCACTGCCTTCAATGTTTTTCTCAAACTCACCATCACACAGGTAGGCTTCTACTTTGTGGTGGAAACATATGCATGCCCCTCTTAAAGCAAATGTGAGATCCAGTCTTGGATGTGGTAGGGTTGCAGAATGGCACAGAAATACGGGGTGGTCCACCTCCATCCCTCTCAAAGGCACCCACCCTTTGGCCTCCAGTAGGGCATCTAAAACTGTAACAGACACTGGACACACTACCCATTGCCAAACAGCATCTCACACTGCCGAATGCTGAAACACTTCCTAGAACTTCTGCTAGCCAGAGCAGCTGGAAGCCCTGTGCACCACGGCATGGTGACTCAGAGAAATATGGGCTGTCACCTAGTAGCTGAATAATAGGAATTTGAATGGGAGAGGGATGATGAATCCTTTGCATGCCCTCACACTCAAGACCCTCCTAGAACCCCTGCCTGGAGCACCTACAGGGCTGGATCCCTAGGTATCAGCACAGGGACTGCTGTCTACACTGGGGAACTGAGCAACAGGCTGTAGCACACAGGGTCACCCTTCATTTTGATTGCTTCCTCTCCACACCAAAAACATGTTCCCCACAGAAGTAGCCCTTCATTTTTGTTAACTCTCACTTTGATAGTTTTCCATTTGATGGACAACGCCAGTTTTTGCAAAGATGTTGTAATTGTCTGAGAAGATACTAAAGTTATGTCTATGCTAGTTGACAAAACAGGTTGGGGACTGTGCTCTCACCTAAAGGCAACTAACCCAGTCTTGTTTATGCAGGACAGCTTTGTCCAGACTTCCTATGGGGAATGGTCCCCAGCCCATGCTAACTCCCAAACCTCATCCAGGCATTGCCTGCAAGCACCAGTTCACACTGACCAAAAACCTACTGAAATTGTGCTGGCAATTATAAGTAGAGCTCAGGTCCACACCAAACCAGTTAGTTTATCGGTCTAACTATGGCTTGTTTAATTCACTAAAATATGAAGCTATTGCAAGAGGACATAAGTAGGGATTGGAAGGACTGTAAGTTACAGAGCAACACTCTTGTTCTATCCTTTAGAAAAAGAAACTTTTCTTTGGACTCAAAAATAGGTTGACAACTGAAGGAAATTATCCTATATCTGGTTTAATATCTATTGAGTTGAATTTTATGAAGAAAAAATTTTCCACAGGGAACAGACAAGCAGCAGAGCCCCCCCCAGAAAAAGTGACTTATTTCAAAGAGTATTTCTCGGGCAGATCTTCTGAGTAGTTGCCAAGGAATTGTTTCTTTTCAATGTTTGTAATACCTTATTCTTCAATGACAGCTGATTATGGCTGGCAGCATTCTCATTCTGGGGCATTAGGTCAATAGATTAATATCTTGGCTAAAGGACCTGAGTGTGCTTCACATGGCAACACTGCAGTGCGCTGCCTGAATGCAGCAGCAGACAATAACAGGGAGCTTAACTTCCCCAGTAATGCTCCTCTTCGCCAAGGGAGGCATTACACACAAATATCCCCAGCTGCCTTTAAATACCTGCTACTGTCCTCCTTCTGAGTTTGAGAATCTACACACAGTCTTGCCACCATGTCAAGAGAGACTAAACTTTTAAGCTACATTTTAAAGCAGCTGGCATATAAAATGTTCACATTTCATCTGCAAAAGTGTGGGCTTTTGGAAGGATGAGCACCAGCTCATCTCTGTTCTTCTTTAGCCATAGAAAAGATAACATTTAAAAGCAAAAATTGTTTGTCAACACTGTCTCATCACGAACTTTGTAATTTTTTTCTCAAAGTACTGCATTTACATAATTAAGAGCCATTCATAACTTTGTTTTTAAATTTTAATTCATCTTATACTCTCCAAAATATAGTGTCTATACTTTACTTGAATGGAGAATTGGAGAGATTCTGAATATACTGGTGAATGCAAAATCTATTATATTATATCTGGTACTGATTCTACCAGGATCATATAAGTATGCCACAAAATTATCTTGTAAGAAACAAATGAAGGCAGTAAATATAAAAGAGGCACTTTCAATAAATCCAGTAATTTCCCATCGTTCTAAAAAATGATCTTTTAATTATATTCAGGGAGTGATACTGCGCATGTCAAAAAAATCTATTTCATTAATTTTCTAACGTTTCATCCAGATACTGTATCACAAAGGTCTGGCAGCCCTTTTCTGATTAGGGGTAATTGGGTGAAAGAACATTTGAATTTATATTAACATGTGAACTTTCTGCATGAAGGATACAGAGCTTTCCAGAAAGATGCTTAGTGTTTTACTAAGGAGCTGAAAAAACATCAGCTCCTATTCAGCCTTCTATGACAGCTGAGGTTACTCAGTCTTCTATAAGATTGCTTGATATCTTGCAGGATTAATTTGAAGTGGGGTTCTTGGCCATTGGTCACAGCATGGTATTTTCTGCCTAGCTGAAATCATCTTCATTCCAGTCAATAAAACCCAAGCACCTTTTGGATTATATGCAGTTGCCAAGTCGTTAAAGTGGGCTTTGACCTTTTTCCAGTGCATATGTGGTACCTCGTTTTTGTCTGTTTATTACTTATTAAGATCTTTGTGATGGAAGAATTTGCCCCAAAGGAGGAGAAAATAATTGAAGGTTTTATGATATGCTATGGCATGATGAACAAGCCATGAAGGAAATCTCAAAAACAGCATAACATATAAATGTCAGGGAGTTTCCATTCAAACACAAATCTCACCAGAATAAATCAATGACTGTTACTAATCAGTCTCAGAAAATCTTAAAGAACAAAGGGTGCGTAAGATTATAACTACAGGGATTAAAAAGGAGACAATGTCATGTTTATATATTTCTGCAATGGTGACGAAGCTTCAACACAGTAAAGCCAACAGAGCAGTTGAGAAAAAAAAAACCAACAATGTCTCCAGATAGATTTAGAAAAACATTGAATTTAATTTTTTTTTTTCACAGCAAACAAGATGTTCTCTGGCAAATGATATGAATCCTTTGTCAAGGCTGTCCAGATGGCCTTTGCGAATAAAATACTGCACACAGCAGTGACATACTTGTTGGACAGATAACTTACAGATTTGGAAACCGCCTGTTGGAGAGCTTCTGCATTAAACTAATAATGTTTCTGGTTATTTGGTTACAAGAAGCCAAAGGCCTGGTGACAGTTTCACAAAAACGAAAGTTTTAGCTGCTATGACAACCTGGACAATGGTGTTTCTCCTTACAACAAGCTGTCCGAATTATACAAAGTCGTGAACCCACAATGAATACTAGATTCCGGAAAGATCTCTAAGAAATTTAAAACCATACTTGGGAGATCACAAGACATCTAACACAATTATTTTCTTCCCCTGTTCATGAAGTAAGATTGAGAAGATTGTGAGATGTGTGGATAACTGCTTTCGGTATTGCTTAGAAGTTTCTTCAAAAAAAAATAAATCTCACAGAGTAGGTAAAACTTATTAAACAAACTTTCCTTAAAACAGGAGTTCTTCAGTTGACTTTATTGACAACTGAATGGTCCCAATACAGGTAAAAATGAAGTAGAAAAGACAGGAGGGAGAAAAAAGACAAATTTCCAAGAAAGGTGAGTCCTTCTAAAACATAATTTCCTCTTCAGTCAGTCTTTGTTCAGGCTCTTCTTTACTTCCTTTTTCTAGTTATATACCAGGTAGCCTGCCAGTCCAATTTTCTATCACTCCCATTGGGTTTCTCTGTCATTGACATCCTTCCACTACAAATCCAGTTTTTAAAAAATTGCCCACCCATATTCCATAGCCAAAATGTCTTTCTGTTTTAGCTGCATCTTCTTGATAAAGGAAACAAAACCAAAATACTACTCTGTGGGATTTTTTTCAAAGCAATTTTACGAGACATGACATTTCAGAGCAATTTTTCTACAGACATAGCAATAAGGAGAAAATACTGAAAGTGACCAACATGCTGAAAATAAACACATTAGATCAGACCAGTCATGTTTCTTGCTTTCCACTTCCAGGCCCTGGTATGAAACAAAATTTAGCCACACAGAGCCTAAGAGCTCCTTCCAGACCTCAGACCATATTCTTAAGGTGCGTGACCAACAACAGCATACATATCAATTAATTATACTTCATTTATTTGAATAATACTCCTACCGTTATACGTAATCACCTGAATAAAGATCTGTGTGTTAAGGATTGCTTCCATCTCCTCCAATGAAGCTAGCTGACTGGAGGTAATCCATTCCCTGAGTTAATCCCTTTGAATATGATTCCCTCGATTTCTAGTTAATCCACTATAGTCTACAAATGGGTTCTCCATTTCATGTATAACGTCAAAGTAAGACAATGTAAATGTTATGTAGTTAATAAATAACCCTAACAAGCATTTAGCTGAAAAGCCATTTAACATCAACTGTAGTAAGTGACAAAAAAAATTATGATCGAGAACATCTCTTCATGAAGATGAGAGATGACTGCGAAAGGGAATCTGATCTCTAATGAATGCAGTACAACTGCTCGTTTACAGTGATTGCTGTATTGTAACTAAAGGGGGTGCATGACAACCATGCAGTGTCGCTGTGACAGCTTCCATTTCCCTAATAACATTGCACCCTTCCTAGTATTATTCTATCGGATATAACACACATAAAGTAGTGCATATAATTTTCAATAATATGATATAATCATATGGGCCTTTACAGATGAATAGATTACGTGAGCAGGACACTAATTTTCCAGCCAAAAAATAGGGCAAGACAAGAAATACAAAGATGCATCGAACACTATTTTTACTTACCTCTTAAGGATTATAGACCTTCAGTCCGGCAAAGCCTTACTTTGAAAGGAACTGATATTTTGGTTTTCTGCAGCAGTTATCTTAGTATAAACACAGACATCGATATACCCATTGTGCAATCAAATGGAAACAACTGAAGCTGATAAAAACAAAACAAGTTTATAATCTAACGGTCCATTATCACCATACAGGGCCTGCTTTTCTCCTTTGAAGTAAGCGGGATTTTGTCATTGCCATCAATGGAAATATAATCAGATTCTTCATCCATATGGGGGGATTTACTATGTATTACTTCCTTCATCCCAGAAACAGTAACTTCAGAACCCTTTAAGTTGATCAGTCATTATTATTAATGACAGTACCATAAATCATATGCTCTATATGTCCCTCCCCTTCCTATTTCAGATAAAAAGCCGATTACCCTGACAATATACACATATTACTGAAGAAAAGGAGTGGGGCAATCTAGAAGAACATGGTGACAATGTTTAGATTTTGGCAGCTGCAGCAATGCAAGCAGAAGAAGAATTAGGCCTAGGAGAGACCTAACAAGCTTGTTGTCAAAGTAGACATGGGAGTAGAATGATATGTGTGATGATCTGCCTTCGACACAGATGAAAACATTTGACTGTTGATAATCAGACAATCAGCTAATAAAGCCTTGGGCTGTGCTAATTTGTTGAAGTGGAATGTGTTTAGACAGGATGATGAACATTGATAAGGCATTTGTGAGATGGCACAGTTGTGATTCCAAGGAGTTTGGTAAGATATTTTTTAAGCCTCTCTAACCCTAACAATGTAGTCAGCGTGGAGATGATGTAAATGCAAATGCATCTGATCTCTAACCAATGGAGTATAGGTTCTGAGTGTATTTTGCAATACATGGCCATATGTAAATTTAAGTAATGTATAAATCAGATGACATGGGTTAAAAAATACATGTATTTGCCGTGGTTCTTTGGAGAAGGGTAAGATGTGCAGTGAAAGAAGGATCATTTAAATGCATGTGGCTATGTGTGGAAAAGAGGTGTAACGTGAGAGGATAGGGTAAAAAAGCATTGGGTGTGAGAGACTGAGTAGGTGGATAAAAGATGTAGGAGATAAAAGGGTTGAGAGAGGAGAGATATAGACAAGGGAAAATGTATGTCTGATCTTAAAGATAAGGGTAAATAGCTTTGGTTCGGTACAGTAAGCAACAGGAAGCCAAGCAGTGATTCATATGGCCAAAACAACAGGAGAGGAGATGACACAGAAGTCTTACTTTCGAGAGATTATTGGTTAGATAGGTGAAATAAAAGGAAAACATTAGAGAAAAGGTTATAAATGAGCACCAGGCCATATATGAAGATATTAGTAGGTACTAGTCATAAAGCAAATATATTTTTACTCTCCACTAAATATTGGTAAGAAGTCTCCATTTTCAGGCACTTAATATTACGATGGGTTTAACTTGTTGTGTTTCTTTTTCAAAATAATACCAATTAAAGGTGTCTTCAGCCATGGATTAATCATTTGCCAAACTCAGTTTTTAATTAAATGCATTACTGTGCTATATGAGTGCACAAAGGAGTAAACATCAAAGTTGCTCTGTTCTGCTATTGTTAAAATGGAAAAAGTGTTTTTTCCTTTGGAATTTTAAGTTTTATATTACATGATTTAGCCCAAGGCAAATATTTTTTATGGCTGAATTATAAAGTTCTTGAGAAACAGGTTTATAACAGAAGTGCAGACAATCTTCAAAAAAGCATTATAAGCACCAAGTCAAATTACGAAGCAAAGATGGGCCTGAACCCAAACCCCAAAGCTAGCCACTCCAGTAACTTTTACATACACTGGATTCAGATTCACTCTTTGTAAGACTAACTCATCCTTGCCATAAAATCCCATTACTAATGTGAAAATGGAGAGCTGAACAAATGTGTAAGCAGTTGCAGGATCAGGACCTAAAATACCGTAACTAAAATGTGAGAAGTGGATTATAAAAAGAGACTTCTGAATGTCTCATTTGATGTCAGTTCATATTCAAGATGATTAAAGATTAAACATTTTCAGATAAATATATGTAAACCAAGGATAGAATGTCTTCACTCACCATTTCAGGGCAATTTATACATGGAAGGAAACTGTACCTATATCTGTGAACTAGAGAGAAAAAGATGAAAAAATAGACTAATGCCATTCACGTGATGATAGAAAAAGACATTAATGTGCTGGACTCTGCTGTATTTCCTAGGCCTTGAGAATTCAACAGGAAAAAAACACAGTTCCAGTGTGAAATCCAAAACGCTCACAGGAGTCCTGTGGAAGGGCAGAACTGCTCTTCCACGGACCATTCTAGCCGCAACAGAGGCCATTCCTGGTTCAGCTGTCTTCGTAGCCTGGTGCACATCTCTCTCTGTGCAAGAGGAGAAAGCGCTGATATTTGAGACATGAGCATGTTGAAATCAACCTTGGTGTATGGATTAGTGGTTACAAGGTAGGCTGAGGTGATAAAAGCAACCTTCATCATTAGTCTTACAATTTATCGCATTGTACCATCTTCACTAATGCACATGTTCTGTCTGCATTTAAGTGTTTAATTTTTCTTTCAGGGAATGGAATTTCTTTAAAATACACTAGCTACTAGCACACTGTGTCCGCGTCTGCAGAAAGTGATTTGTTAATCTGATAAGAAAACAAATGAAAAAACACCACAGCTGCTTGGTTGGTTGGCTGGTTGGTCTGGAGCATCTTTACAGCATACAGCTGGGAACAATTGTTTCCTCTCTACAGATTTGTAGAAATTGCCTGACAGGCAATGCTAATCCCAAAGCAAGAAAGCCATCATTGTCATGCACTAAGTGTGATTTTTGATACATACACTCTCTGGGTATCTGCTTGCTACTTTTCACTTACAGAATTAGTCTTGGCTTCTGAGACTAAGTTTTTAAAATAAATGTGTATGTACACACTGCTGCAACCCCCCAGTAAGCTACTATCAGCAGGTAATTTCTGTTTTCAAAAATAGATGTACTTTATTTTAAAACCTATATTGTCTCTCAGTCAGTCACAGACTATGAAGTGCTTCAGGACAGAACCAATTTATCTCAAGGACTGTCCAGCAGCATAAGAGCTTTAATAATCAGAAAGCACTGTTAACTCTCCCCTTCCCCCTTGTTCTGGGAACTCCTCTAAAAGAAAAAAAAATAATACAGGGGGCTTAATGTGCTACCCATAAAATATACATCTCAATCAATCAAAGAAATGCATAACTATTGTGTATGATGATCCAGAGACTGCCTAAAGATGGGGAAATGAGACTGAACCCAATAACTCAGTCTGACTAGTTCCAGACTGCCTGGTTTCCAGCCTGCCTGCAGACACAGGCATGGGCAGGAGCAGGGGCAAGGGCAGTGACAGAAGCTAAGGAAGGAAAGCATGAAGTGTACAGAGAGTATAACAGGATCAAACTGCAGTTTAGTGCTCGATATTGCAGAACTGCAATCATGGAAGAGAAGGGGAATGTCTGGCGAAAACTCAGAAAGCAGTGATGAGAGAGAGTGTGCAGTATGAGACCAGCAGACAGATTTCCTACAGTCTTAATCTCCAGACTTCAGCTGACCTTAAAGTCGGGGCTTCAAAAGGGCAGCAAGGGAGAGTGAGAGTGGAAGACTCAGGCTCGGGGCTGGAGACAAAGGGATGGAGGAGGCTGAATCTGTGTATGATTTCTGAACACAGATGTAACACATTTGTAGTTAATCTGTGTGTCTGCAGACTTACAACTATGTTTGAAAACTATTTCAAACATAGTTACATCTTCAGAGTGAACAGGGATTTATTGCTGCGGCTACACTTGGAGGATGACACTACCCCCAGCAAAGCTCAACTCTTCCCTCTGCATTCCTCAAAAACACTCCTTGTGGAGTAGGTCCTCTAACAGCCCTTTTTCCTGAGGAAGAGTGAAGAGTTTGCCTGGGCTGTGCACCAGTTACAAATTGTTTTCAAGCTCTGCTCTGGGAGATGAGAGTGGCTGACATCCACCGTTGGCCGCAGGTCATTTTCCTAGCACAGACCCATCTTTGGGGACCGTTTGACACTGTTTCAGCTCTCAGCCTTAGAGCTCTTCCTCTAACCCCTACCCCAGCGACTGGATTGCCTGTACACAGGGAGCTCAAAGCGCACCACGTGAAAGAAGCAGTCAGGTTTGGCTAGGCAATCGCTCCCCGCGAGCAGGGACAGCCTGTCAGGCAGGGCAATGGGGCAAGGAAGGGACAGGCCCATAGCTGGTGAGCACCAGAGCGTGCAGCCAAAGCAACAGGATTCAGAGCCCACTCTGTCCCTGCTCTGTGTCTCTCCCCTGGTGCTGCGCGGGAGGGATTGCTCAGAAGGAGACACACATACCCCAGTGGGGATTTCATGCTGCACAGCCTCCATGGGGAGCAGAGCTGGCCCCGGGGGACCCCAGCAGCTCCTCAGCCCCTCAAGAGGCTTCATAAGAGACAGACAGACTCGGGAGGGGGGGCAAAGCCGCAAGGGAAGCTGAGAGAGGCGGGAATGACAGCCAGGGTTGGCAAGAAGGGAGGTGGGAAGTGTCAGGAAGAAGAGGGCTCAGGGAGACCCATCAGAGCAGCAGAAAGGCAAAGGGGACGAAGCGGTGGGTCCGGGAGAGCCTGTCACTTACGGGTGCCCGTCAGTTCTCCCCGGGGTCCTCACAGCTCACCCCACGCTAGCGCAGCCAGCAGCCCCTAGGACCACAGGGGGTGGCAGTGTCCCACTGGGGGGCAGCAGGGACTCCGAGGGACACGCGTGGGGCCAGGTGCTCGGCTGCACACTCGCACGAAACAAACAGAGAGTGTTCGGGTGGGCGGCGGAGGGGGAGCCCGGCGGAGGCTGGGAGTGGGTGCCCGCGGGGGGAGCGGGCCGGGGGGCAGGGGTGCGTGTGCGTGCCGGGGCGATGGGGGCGGCAGGGCACGGCAGGGCACGGCAGGGCACGGCAGGGCACGGCAGGGCAGGGGTCGCTGGGCCGCAGCAGCCCGCGGGGGCGGCGGGGCGCAGGTGGGTGCCTCCGCCTGAGCGGCTCTACCTGCCGCGGCGGGGGAGGCCGCCTCTCGCCCGCCCTCTCCCACTCCGCACCCCCCACCCCCCGCCCCGAGCCAGCCCCCGCCTCGGCTGGGTGTCAGGGCTGGGGCTTGCCGCGATTGTTTGTTGGTTCTTCCGCGCTGCCGATGTCTTGGGGGGCTGAGGAGGAGGAGGAGGAGGAGGGCGGGGAGGGGGAGGGGACTAGGGCTTGGGAGACGGCGGCTCCTCGGCCTCTCTTATTGCCGCTGAGTTGCGCTCCTCTTCCTCAGGCTGCGAGCAGGAGCCGCCCGGCCGCTTCCCCCTTCCCCGGCCGGCCGGGAGTCCCTGCGGCGGCAGCGCGCTCGCTCGCCTCCCGCCGGGGCAGGTGAGTGCGGGGCGCCGGGCACCGCCGGGCACCACCGCCCCGGGGCTGCCGGCCCTGCGGGAGCCGCGGGAGAGCGGGGCAGGCGGGAGGGGACGCAGTTTGCCAAACTCCGGCGCCCGGCTGGTCCCCGCTCACGGCCGCTTTCCCTCCCTTCTCTCCTCTCCGCAGAGCACGCACGCCCCGTCTCCCTCAGCCTGCCCCGGCAGAGCGCTCCCCGAGGTGCCAGCAGCCGCCAGGATTTTTGTCTGTCTTGTTTGTGTGTTTGTTGGCTTTTGGTTGGTTTTGTGGTTTGGTTTTTGTTTTTTTGGTTTTGTTGTTTTTTTCCCCCCTCGTTTTCATTTGGCTTTCTAGTCTCGCTGGGAATGGTAGGGGCAGCGGCGCCTGGAGAAGGAACAAGTGTGGGGAAAGGGAGAGGGAGCCGGAGCTGAATGACAGGATGCGGGCGACTTGAGGCACAGAAAGAAGCCAGCCTCCCTCTGCCCCCGGGACTGCCCCTGCGGACCGTGCTTGCTGCTCTTGATTCCGGCTGGAGGATTTAAGACCTAGGAAGAGTTGTGCGTGGAGGGCGTTTTTTATTTTTTTTTTCCCTCCTTTCCCTGCTGTCAGAAGGGAAAATGGATTGGGGACTTCTCCTGCGCTGTGCAGCCCTCACCTTCACCCTCGCCAGGGCTCTGCGAAGCGGTAAGTGCCGGGGGGGCCGTGGAGGCTCAGCGTGGGCAGGCAGCTGCGGGCCGGGCTGCGGGGCTGCCCGTGTGGGCCGGGGGGGGCGGCACCGCCTGAGCCCGGCCGGGGGAACTTCCCGCCGGAGGGAGGCGGCGCGGCCCGGCCCGGGGATCGACCGCCCGGCGCTGCCGCCCGGCTGCCTTTCCTGCTCCTCGGCGTTGTTATATAAAGCAGGCTGCTCGTTCTCGCTAGATCAGGACAGCCAATTATCGTAATAATGTTTCCTCCCATAAGCAATTAAATAAGTCTCGCCTCCGATATCTGAAGGACAATGAACACTTTAAAGGGAAGGCTTTATCTCCCCCTCCTTTCTTTTTCCAGTGCGTAAAATTTCGGATTATAGTGCTTTTTACTAGCTGTGTGTATACCTGCGAGTAGTCTTCAAACGGAGAGCTCTCTAGACTACCCCTTTCCCAAGTCTGCCGTGTACGTGCAACTTGCACAGTGCCAAGAGAGAAGCTGAGCTTCTCTGCGAAGGCTCAAGACTCCCTTCCAAGAGAAGAAATCCCGTAACTGAATGACTGATGTAGCTAGTTTACTATCAGGCAGCCCTTGAAAACATAACTAATTAAAAGCAGCGTGCTCCTCCTTCCGCGAACAATACCAGAGCGCTGTGAATATTTCACTGCATGATGCATTTTTAAAGATGGTCTAATTGTGGGACTACTTGATGTTTAACTCTCACACATGAAGTAGCTCGTGTGAGTTTTCCTATCCTGACAAATCCTGAGCAATTATTATTAACTAATTATCAAATATTTACTTTTGCCTGACTGGGTTTTCAATCAAAGTAATTAAAAAAAAGAGAACACCCTCTACTTAGGCTGGTATATTGTTTTAATAAGGGACTGGAAGTTGAGTGTCGTGAAAGAGAGTATTAAAATTGTGTGGTTTATGATGGAAGTTAATCTCTTTCCCAATATGTTTTGAGAAGGCTGCTTAATTTAATCGGGATGAGCTGCCTCCTCTAGTGCTGTGGTGCAGGAGAGAAGGCACTAGAGGTGTGCACTTAGCCTGGCTTGGGGATGCCCGAGAGGTGCACTTCGCCCTCCCCCCCAGCCCAGGTGAGGGGTGCGGGCAGCTGCCTCCCTGGCACCCACGTAAACCAGATCTGCTCCTCGTCCTGCACCCTCAGCGTCGGGGTGGGGGGTGGGGGAATCCAATGCTCTTGTTGATCATTTCTCCCCATTTAAAGAAGGGGAGCAGGGTGGGTCGCTCGGCAGAAGCCTCCAGCATAAGTGGTTAATGTGGTGGCCCTGTTGGAGTCACCAAGGCCATTAACCTCCTCTGTAACCTACCAGACCTACTAATGCTACCTTCACCTACATGCAGTACTAGTGTCTGCTAAATTAATTCATTAACCTTATTTAGAACTAATGGTCCAAAGTCATTAGAAACTGCTCTTCTTAATCAAGTGTGAGAGAGATTGCGCAGAGCCAGGGAGTCTAGCAGACCGCATTATCTTATTACACTGTCACTTTCCCAGAAGTCGCAGATTAAGGAGCGCTGGTGGTAGTGAGTCCACCTCAGCGTCCTCTGAAGTGACTCTGTCAAGTGACTGGAAGCAGCACTGCTTTATTTCAGGCATTTAACAGATGCCAGACTCTGCCATGTTGTTTGCAGGGCTGGAGTGGGCTTAATGAGACAGGATCACTTTCCGAGTGTGCTTACACAGGGAGGAAAAAGCAAGATTCCCTGAGAGCCCCAGACAGCAGATTAGCAAAATCACCAGTGACAGCTTTTAAGCCTTGAGCTGCAATGCCTTTTGTTCTGGTCAGAGCAAAATAGCCTGTTTTGCAAAGGCAAAGCAAAAAAAAAAATAATAAGATAGCCTTTCCCAGCAACATGCTTAGCAATATCTGGGTTTTGACCATACAGCTGAGTGCCTATCATCCCCTTCCCTCCTAATTTATGGCAAATAATTTCTCTAAAGAGTGTAGCTTTATGCATTTTTGATGTGCACTTCCTCATTCATTTCCATTTGACCTGTTTTTCCCACAATAAAATCCCGTACATTTATAAATTCATGCTGAGAGCAAGAAATGCCATTTTGCTTTCACAGGGAATGTATTAGATGCAGCACTGCAGCCTGTATATACCATTCCTGGGACATAGTGATATATAGTCTTGCTTTTTAGTGTGGACGTTCTTCCTGTCTGTAGTTTACTGTCATATTTTATTGCTCAAAATTAAAAAATCCATGTGTGGAAGAAGTTTTCTCCTCCCTGAAGGTCTACAGAAAGAAATCCATAGTAGTAAAAAAAGTGATAACACAAACCTGCACTGGACAGTGAAGTGAGTTACCATGTAGGCTGAATTTCTTGTCCCTTTTTATTTTTCCTATAAACCTTAAAATGCAGCCCTGACAATGCTGGCCAAAGGAGCAAGATACAGCATACCACATTTTGCATCACACTTGGTGATTCTGGAAACTTTTGCAACTATTTTGCCATTAGAAATGATTCTTTGTTGTTGTTGGGGGGAGGAAGGGACTCGGGGAAGAGGAAAGGATATTGTTCTGCTCTGTTACTTAGATGCAGTCTCTGAGCATGAACAAACTTTCTTGAAGGAATAAATAGTGGATGATTTCTGCTTCACTAAAACCACTTTGTTCTCTGCTACCCTGGGTTTAAAGAGCACAGATAGCTTCAACCTGCCTAGATTTATGGACTGATAAAACAAAAGGAGGGTCTGCTGCAAATGAGCTGGGATCCACAAAGACAATCCCAGTGGTCAGTGACACACACCAGGCTTATCCCGTAGCTGGGCAGGGGGTCAAATGGCATCTTTATAGCTCACCTCCCAGCTTTCCTTAAAACTTCATACTTAAGAAGATTACACTTTTTGGAGATAATCGTGTCTCAGACACCCTTCTGAGCTACCATAAACGTTTTTTGTGAGAATGCAAGGTTTTAACACTGTAAGGGGCACTGTTTGCTCAGGACGGGAGGATTTTTAAAAGGATGCTGTTTAGAAATGGAGTATCTTCTGTTGCTTCTCCAGCTGCTGGACTGAAGGGTGGGCATGGAGAGGCAGGCCTCTTCCCTCTGGTAAAGTGTGGCAGAGATGCCTTTGTGTAAAATGCACAAGGATGCAGCAAAAGTTTGCCTGAAGAAGGCTGCACACACACGTGCACACACACACAGAGCATTCCCAGGGCAGTCGACTGGTTTGCTGCTGCAGGCTGAAATGGGGCGCTTGCTGTGGGGGCACTGAGAAAAGCCTATCTGTTTTCTTCCCCTGCAGACAAGTGCGGCGACACGATTAAAATATTAAACCCCGGATACCTCACCTCTCCCGGCTACCCTCAGTCCTACCACCCCAGCCAAAAATGCGAGTGGCTGATCCAGGCCCCGGAGCCCTACCAGAGGATCCTGATCAACTTCAACCCTCACTTCGACCTGGAGGACCGCGACTGCAAGTAAGTGCGGGCGCCGCGCTCCGGAGCACCACGGCGCCACCTGCCGGCCGGCCGCCGCCCCGCGCCCGCGGGTCCCCCGCCGGGCCGGGCTGCTCCCCGCCGCTGCCCACGGGCTGCGGCCCGTGTGGGGAGCGGGTGGGGGTGGGTGGTGGGGGTGGCGCTGCGATGTTTAAAAAGATCTTTGCAACTTTTTGAGCTTTATGAACTATATTTGAATTCTATCTGCCTGATGAGCGTGCAAGTGGGTGATGGTGATGAGGCAGATTATGGGGGTGCCGGTAGGGTGGGGTGCCGTTGCATGTTTGTTGGACTGCTTGCTGTTTTGAGTAAGTCTCTAGAGTTATAAAAACTAGTTCCTTTTCGTTTTGTACCCCCACCGCTACAAACAGCTGATGGCCGAAGCAGGCAGTTTATAAATTGCCAAATCCTCTTAATGTAGAATTAGTCCAGCGTTTACTCTCTCCCGTTAAGGGGCAGTGGACTGCAGGACTGATAGTGGTGTTTCCATCTTTCTCCCTTTGCTGCTGATTTATAGCCAGTAGCTCTTCTTTCCCCTCCTCCTGCTCTCCAAGTAATGCCCTGAGAGGAGGAAGGGGATAGCTGAGGCTTTCTTTGCTTCTCTGTCCTCGCATTCCTGTCCCGGTCCTGTCTTCTATCCCAGCCGAAACCAGGGCAATTACCTTTGACCACCTATTTCCAAGAGTGAGAAGGGGAGTCAGAGCCTCCCAGCAGCTGTTCTCCACTTTTCCCCAAGTCTGTATACCACATAGCTTGCACAAGGCAACACATGGTCAGATCAAGCCCCTCTTCAACATGCCGTCTAAATTCAGCCTACTTGTTTCATGAAGAAAATATTTTAGTGATTCATTATTTTAAAATTTCTGGAGTATCACAGATTTTCATTCCCTTCTGACAACTGCAAGAGAGAGTTACTGTTCATTAATGCTACCAGTCAAGGTTTTCTCTGCATGTCAGAAAGATTAAACTCAGTAGTCATTGGTGTTTGGCATTTCATGTGAGTATTCAGGATTTTACAGGATTTGGTCCTGTAAAATGATGCTTGGCGTTGTCAGGAACAGACCATGAGGTTAGAGTGTTGGACTTAGAGAAAGGGAGCAACTGTCCTCAATCATTAAATTTTATCGTGCGCATCTTTGTTCCTATTGTTTAATAAATGGATTACTCAGATCACTTATTACAGTTATAAGGTTATTACTTATTACAGTTACTGATTTCCTTTAAAACTGAGTTTTTTAATGATGCAGTGTGGTGCTTAGTTGCTTTTTTGTTGCTTTTTATAATCTCTTATGTATCAGCATTTTAGTACCGTAGCTGAGTGATAATGCAGGAAAACCCTATGCTCATAAAACTAAACTGACTTTTCGTTAAAATGAGTTTTTACTGTGGTGCTGGAGCTGCAGCTCATATTCACACCATATGTTCACACGCTGACTTCCCATTCTTTAATTTTTAATTATTTGTACTCAGGCAATGGTTCACTTCCCCATGTCTTCTTGATACAGGTTTTGCTTTCATTCTGTGGGACAGTGCTAATGCTTTAAAATGTCTGTCTCTGCCTCTTAGATAGAGATTAGGAAATTAAATCAAGCATATTCCAGTGTCAATTCCTTTTTGTTCCTCACTAGAATACATGTTTTTTCAATGCTGTAAAACCAACATGCTCTTTGACAGCGGTAAAATGGTGTACAGCATACAATTATTTAAAGAACAAGGCATGGTGTTGTGCTAAACAGTGCTAGACTGAGCTGAACTGGGTCCAGGGAAGAAATTGACTCCCTCCCTCCGTTGCTCCCTTCTCAATATTCATTGTCCGCTTCCCCCCCCCTGCATTATCTCTTTCCCTGAAAGGGGCCCAGTGCAGTAAGGAGATGGTAGTGGGTGGAAGGAAGTCTCTAAACAAGGTTGTTTGCATTGTCTTTGCAGTATGTGATGGTGATGACTTTACCGTTATTTGGTCTATGCTGAAATGCTGATCTCCTAGGCTATGTGAAATTACTCAGCTGCTGTTTCACTTATACTGAAAATTGCTCTTTTTAACTTGAGAGGGATTGTATTTGTGCCAAAAAACTTAGGACCAGAATAACAGAAAATTATTTCAGCAACAGGAATTTGTCAACAACCTCTGTGGTTTGAAATTACAGTGTCTACTTACAAAATTCACATTCCGTGTACCAAATATTGGCTACAACAAAAGATTAATGCAATAAAACATATCACAAGATTTTTTAGTTTTGCAGCTAAGTACGTTTTGATTTCCTAATATACTTTAGTTTATTAGAAACTCAGTCTGTGATCTAGAAATGTGCAATTTAGGTTACATTCTATTGAAAGGTTTAGCACTTAAAATTAATAAGCGCTTAAATATTAAACGCAGATAGAAAATGAGAGATAGGGGAATTCATGTCTGGAAACAAAAAATGCCCCATACAATTAGAGTGGACTAGGGGAGAAGATTAGCTTGCTGGCCTAGCTCCCAAAATCCTCTTTGTGATGCTGTTCATTGCATCTTAGACCTTAGTTAGAGTTGAAAACAACTTTAATAACAAGGACCCCCTGACCCCAGGGAGGGAAACAATGTGACTTTGGAAGGGTTACCTTCTTGTTCTGTAGTGCCAACAAGAAAATTGAGAGACCTTATCTAACTCTTTAAAATATTACTCTGTATAGAGGGCTAGATGTATTGAAATGTAAAACTGGTGAAAGGTTGATTCTCTGGGGAGAATCAAAAGCAGCAAATTTAAGCATTAGCTGTAGCATGAAGCTGTTCCCAGTTATGTTCCCAGTCTTTTTGTATGTTAGTGTTTGGAATTAATTATAAAAATATGCCTTTTTCATTTACCTACTTATTATGGTATGCTTTAATGAATAAGTATTTCTCAAATGTCTGCTAATAAAATTCATTTATGTATGATTTTCTGATTATCAGAAGCATTTGAGTTGTTTTAAATTTCAACCAAACATGGTGAAAATTCCTGTTTTTCTGGAGGCATGCCAAAGGACTCAAATTTCACAGTTTTGAAGAATAAAGATAGGCAAATAATTAAAAATATGTTCACACAAGCTAGGTTCATCTAATGAAAAATCTTCTAGCCAGAACTACTGAAGCAGCATAATGGAAATACTGGGTCTCGACGGGAAGTATACAATCGTGTCAACCACAGATTGTTATCAAGGACATACATAATGAAAAAACACACGGTCTCTTTTTAACTTTTAACTTTAATGAGTGTTATGCCTCCTCTTCAGGAGGCCAAGAAACAGAAATTATGGTTGTACTTTAAGAAAGAAGTTTCTGTTTGCCGTTTTGCCTTTTCTCAAGTAAGCCCCAGTAATAGCCATGCATTTTTGGAATCAGGAACATGGTTAAAATTAATAGAAGAGACAAAACATATGGCTACATATTATTTAAAATGCTCCAGTGTTTGTTGCATGTGGTAAACACTTTTCAGCACTTGGGGCAAGCTGTACAAGTCTCGTGTTGCTGAAGTATCATACTGTGTAAATGTAGCCATCTTGAACCTAGTAAAACTTTATACCTAGATAATAAACAAGAATGTCACTGATACAGTACTTTGAATTTATGGAACTTTTCCGGTTTCCCAGCAATGCACACTATCAGCATGATAATTTATAATGGTTTGTGACAAATGTTGCTGAGCAAAAGAGGTGTGTGGTTACATTCAGATCAGATGTCATTATCTAGGGAGCAATAAAAATTTCACAGACACTAGGTTAAAAACATTAAGAAAATGAATGTGAAGCTTCAGAAGAAAAGGGCTTAAGAAAGGTGGAGGCTTGGGTAGAGAAAGCCCAACAGTGGTTTCCTTACTGACAAATTATTGACTTTGTTGCCAGACTTGACTGTATTGTTTTACAAGGTTTTCATAGATATACCACACAGCACAATTGTTTTATTGGCCATCATTTATAGATGTAGAGAGTAAATATCATTGTTGCTTGACAATTATAGAGTGTACACTCAATGCTGTCAAATCACTTGGAATGGAAAAATTGCCCATTTTGGAAACATTCAAATTGTAGAAGGTGGGATGTCATGGATAATTAGTCTTTATATTGTGTTTACCAGGTGTTAGTTACACTGATAAGATTAGAGCCATATAGAAATTGCAATCAGTTATAGAATACAGAGAAGAAAACCCACACCCTCTGTTTGTTTATATAGAAGAAAACAGCTCCTCCAGATTCTTAAATAAGGAAGAAAGTGTAGCTATCCAGGCCTACAGAGTGAAACTGTAGCCCCCACGGAACTCCTATAGACCTTAATGACATTAGAAATTCATCCATCCATTTTATTTCTAAATAATGTCAATGGATTTATGCTATAAATCTGTAGGTAAAACAAACTGAGGCTGGTAAAATAAACAGGAGCAAGGCAAGCCACGACTCGGCCTTTCTCTAGTTTCTGCAAAGTTTAAGCTTTCGTTTGCTTTTGTCTAAATCCTGGGTCCTAATCTTCTGTGCAGAAGAGTTTTCTTTGTGCCTTGTGATTCTCTTGCGTAGGGGCGGGCTGAGCCCTTTGGGGTGGGTCAGTGGGAGCACGCACCCCAGCTGCGCGGCTGGAGGGGAGCAGCTGGTGAAGGGCACTGCTGGGCTGCCCGCCGAGCCCAGCCGAGCCTCTCACAGGCGTCCTGTCAGCGGCTGCACATGTTGGAGCTGCTTTTTGGCTGCCCAGAGGAGCAGCTAGAGCCTGGCTCTAGGCCTGCCAGCCCCAAACTGCTCCTGCAAACCACACCGAGGGTATCTCAGCTCTAATGGAGGGTCTGGGCCCAGCGTGGGCCTGTCATCATAAGAAGCAATGGGAATGTTCCCCTCCGCTTCCACAGAACTGTCTCCTGTTATTCCTTAAGGCTGTGAGGGAAGGGGCCTTGTAGAATTGGTGTGTGACTGTATCAGTTGTTTTGATGGCAAATGTCAGTCAGAGCTTCCTAATACCTTCCACCACCGCTGCTGTTGAGCTGGGCGGGCAGTGAGGTGACCGCAGCTGACAACAGGAGGCAAGCAGCAGAGCTGGCAAAGGAGCACATTCATTCAGGCCTGTGAGAGGCAGGGACCATGTTTGCCCATGGTTGAGCAGAGAAGTCTGAAGGAGCCAAGGCCTCTGAGCTTTCAAGCAGAAATATGGTTTTAATGGCCTGGCCCTGCTTCTTTGAGCATCAGCATTCAGCTTTTAGTGGATTGCCTCAGGAGGAGGTACCCAGGAGAGGGGGGAATGCCCCCTCCTCCCTGCTGAGGGCAGCTGGAGGAATGCCCACGCTCCCGTGTTTGCTCTGATTTGAATTAACTAAATCGCCCAGCTCACACGCCTTGGGCCGCTGCGGACTTCACAGCAGGAGGCTGGCAAAGGCCCGAATGCCTCTCTGTCGAAGCCAGGCTCAACACAGCCATGAGCAGAACATGGGGCCCAGCACCGTCCTGACGGGAAGAACACACCTGGGCCCAAGGGGCAGCATCTCCATGCCGTTGTCTCCCTCAAAAATCTATCCCTCAAAACCTCTTTGGGGTTATTGAGAGATTATTTGGGAGTTACTGAAGGGATGAAGTGGACCATCCTTCATTCTGTCCCCAAAACAAGAAACGAGTGGTTTTGGCGTAGTTTAGGATGAGTCGTTGCAGTGGGTTTGGGGGTCATGTGATATCTCATGTTTCTGGGTACACTTCAAGGGCATTTCTCTGCTTTATATAAAGCACACGAAAGGCTTTCTCAGGAAGCATGCTGCTAGATTCCAGTCAGCCCTGCTGGTGACCACTGCTATTTGATACACTCTGGAAGGCTACAGTAAACTGTGCCAAGGAAAGGAATCAGCCCAGAGCCTGGGCAGGATCAGGGAAGCAGAAGACACTTGTTGCAGTATACATGGAGCGTGTTACCCCTCCTACACACAAAAATCCCAAAACTTTTCCTTAACTTAAAGGCTCTGTATCATTAAACTATATACAACTATGTGCTTTTTGCTGCAGGATTCAGCATGTATTTGCGCACAAGTATCAGATGCAAGTATCTGAAGATAATGCTGTTATTTTATTGTGCTTTAGAGACTAAATAAGAGTTGAAAGAAGTTGGAAAGTATATTGTTTTTCTGACAACACAGTGTAATAACCCAATTCTTTTGTTGTTTATCCAAGCAGTTAAGTCTTGTGAAAATCTCTATTGTCAAACTGTTTAACAATTCTTTATTTTAGAGTAGTGGTTTGGGTTTGAGTTTTCTCAGGAAAAGGTATTAGGGAAACCATGACCAAACTGCCTGGTCATAGCTAGAGAGTCTGTGCTGGCCTGCGTTTAGTGCTGAGGTGTTGGATGGAGAGCCTGGTTCTGCACTCTGTGTGTACGGGTGCATTCCCTGGCACAGTAGTCTCGAATTTGGGTCTGTACAGTAGCACATTAAAATTATAATAACAGTCATATGCAGGTGTTTCTACTAATCCAGACAGTTAAGTGAACTGTGGGGAGGATTCTGTCTTGATGTGCTACAAGCAGGTGCCCTTCAGACAGGAAAAAATTTGAGGGTCAAATATGAATTCCTGCAAGCCTAATCCTTCATCCTGCCTGTGGACAGAGACAGACAAATCAGAGCAGAGGGCTGAGTCCTTTCTAAATGGAAACCCTGAGTCATTGGCATTAGCCTCATGAAACTCTTAATGGTTTCAGTCAACTCCACATGGCTGTCCTTTCCACCCCCTCTCCTGTGCTAATGTAATTAAAACAAAAACCTATGTGTTGCTGAAAATTAGTTTCTTAATTATAGCTTATTGCAAGCTATAACACTGGATCATAATTTGATAATTACACTATAGAGATTTTTATGCAGCTGATGTAAAACCAAATTAAATTATTTTCTTTTGTAGTATTTCCAAAGAATGAAATTATGTCTGAAAACAGGATATACATGCACTCACATGTATATGTCTAGACTTCTATATCACACAGAACTACTTGGATATAGTCATGTGTTACATGCATCTCATTAAGACTGTGCATATATACAGACATTTATGCATGTAGGATAGACTCCTTAGTTTATGTAGAAGTTCCTAAAGTAAATCTACTAATTAAAGTGCTAATACCCATCTTAAGGCTGATAATTAGGTATAAAGAGAAAAAGAGACAGGATTAGTGTTCAGATCATGTTCCAAATGCCTCTTAATTGGGTGTTTGTAATCAATCCTGATTGCAAGAGGCAGTGGTTTGGCAGAATAAAGAATGAAAAAGGCTTAGCCCTACTATTTTCCTGTTAGTTGACTTGGCCGTAGTATTTAGGTCAGGATCCAGTGTCAAACAAGGTAATTTTGTCAGCCTTAGCTATCCTCATAAAATATATAAAAATCTTTCCTAATGATATTTTTTCAAGCTAAAAACTCTCTGAAGCTAGACAGTTATTTTTATCCAGAATCTTAAAAAGTGTTTTCAAGTGAACCACAGAAAAGACTTTGTTCTCCTGGCCTCCATCCACCACTGACTTCTGAAATCAGGTCTGAGTTCACTGTGGGTCTTTCATTGCATTGACCTTGGCACTTTTCTCACCAAGCTACAGTTTTCCATCACAAAACCACACAGCTTGGTATAATGATTATTTCTTATCCCAAGTAACCAAACAATTTTTTAAACAGGGTGACAAATTTCCCTCTTGCACTGTGGGAAGCAAGCACCTGGCCATTTCCAAATAGAGTTTTAATGAACTTCCTGAAGGAGATTTGAGAGAAGTTTAATAAGTCACCTGCCAACTTTTCAGGAGCATAGGTCACTTGCTTTTCTGTAGGAATTCACTAAAATGTGAGAATAACCCCCTTCCCAAGTTCTAAATGTCCATGGAGGAAATTGATTTTCATGGGCAATATCAAAGGTTTTTAAAAACATAACCTCAAAAAATTAAATTTCTGATTGTTTCTCACACATAAGGTACTGCAAAACTCTGTGATCCACAAAGCTGGTTGTGGACTGTGTGAGCTTTATAATAATTCATTTATACAGGAAAGGACTGTGCATATTTACTCATCTTGCATGTTAATAGCATTACAAATATTTTACGTAATGTTGTAAAATGAAGAATTTAGACAACTCAAAGGACCATTGAGAAAATATCTCCGTATGTGGAAGAGACACCCATTTGACATGGTGATTTCTTCCATAAGAAACTATGGACATCCCAGAAGCGCAATAACTGCTGTTCTACAGGAGAAACTAGGCGTTTGTCCGCTGCCTTCCACACTGATGCAGAGCTGCAGTGGCCACATGCCCCATGCTTCCCCTAAATACGGATGGGCTGAGTCTCACACTGAATGAGAGCCTGGGTTCATGCCTTCCTTACACTCCCAGAAGCCTGGGCTGTGTTACACTTTTGCACTGTGGGCTGCTCTGTGCCCCCATGTGAAGACACGGCTCATCATAGCTGTGGGGTGGGGTGGGGGTTGGAGCACCCCACTGCAGGTGGGGTCATGCACTGCCCTCCCAGCTCAGCCCTGTGCTGGGGCTGTGCCCCACTGCTTTTCATGTTGGAAAAGAAGGTACAAATAATTCTTTTTCTTTCTTACAACACTTGTTCTTAAATTGGAAGTTAGTAACCTAGAGAAAAATAGAGAGGTCTGTTCACACCCATGTGATTATTTCTCAAAGCCTCAAGCTTTGAGAAATGCTCCCTCACAGCCAAAGGTTTGCTCATCTTATTCACATCAACGGTCCTGCTGAAGTCAGTTAAAACAAGAGACTCGCTTGTCCAGGGCTAATAGCTAGGACATACATTTATGGCACTATACAAATTAATAATTACTTTTTATAACAATGGATTTCAGATGCTTGCAGAGTAATTTACAATAGAGTAGAAAAATAAGCTTTGTTATTTTTCGTCCCCTCAATTAATAAATTACCATGAATAAATTATCATATCTTCTCCAAATCTTAGCTTGTAATAGTGAAGGTCTGGAACAAGTTGCTAAGTGCATGGGTAAGAATCAAAGTTTGCCTTGTTGTAGGATCTTGTGCCAATCTGTCATTAAGCCAGACAACTTCTACTGACTTTCCTCTGATGTATTCATCTGTAGCAAGGGAAGCAGATCAGTAATTTAGAAAAGCTTTAGCATGATCACCATGAAAAACGTAGGCTACACTGCCTATTTCCATAGTGATCACTCCACTTTGCCAGATGCAAAATGAGAGACTTCCATCCCTCATGTTCTTAGAGGAAATCCTAGGCTGTCGCTCCATTTGAGCAGCTTTAGTTAAGTCTGGAAAAATATGCAAAGGTAGCTCTTAAATAAATGCTTTTTTCTGTTTCACAGCCATCTCCATAATCTGTTTTGGAGACAGAGGCATAAGATGTATTAACATGGCAGGCATATGTTCTGATTGCTGAGTGTTTTTTGACGTTCCACAAAACCTCTGAGACTTTGTGTCACAATTCTCTAAACTTTATCTATTTCTATATTTGTATCTGGGCTTAAATCCGAAACTTCTTTACATGCATTTACAGAAGAAAATTTAGGTTCATCTCCTTGTATTTCAGATGGAAAGCAGTTAAAGCAGGTACACATTTCAACCACTCTGTATAGTCTAACTTAATGCATTTCAAAAGTTTTCTGTTGTGTTTCAATAGCACATACACTATATAATTTGGGTATATAAAATAGATACAGCACCACATCGAGCTGCAATGCAAGTGAAGACAGCTCTACTGATGGCAATAGTGTTGCACCTGCTAATAGCTCAAACACAAAATACCATAAGCATATCGTATTATGTTCCTTACTGGTTTCCATTTTCATTTATCCTTCACTAGATGATGGCCTTCAAACAGTATAATAGTTGTCTTTATCTCATTTCTCTGACATCATTTTCAAGCTCCTTATTACTCTTGAACAGTGCAGCTCATAGTGCCCAAATTGCTTCTCATTCTTCCCATCATAGCATGTCATTATTCAAGAAACCAGTGCTCTTCAGCCTTTCCCACACAAATAGCTCTCCCTCAAACTAAACTTAAAACTTAATTCCAAGACCCAGTCTGACATTTCCCAGACAATTCAGCTCCTTCTACCAGCTATTACATTTTTAATTTGCGCATTTTTACACTTTTTAATTAACCATACCTGTGTACTCCTTGCGACTTGAATCTTTGTCTTCTAAAGCCTAGTCTTTATACAGTGATTTTTGTACTGATTTAATGATTTCAATTATGGTTTTGTTTGTGTATAGTTAAAAAAATTCAACACGTACTGGGGACACATATTCTAGTATGAAGATGTCTTATGTCAGTATTTTTGCAGAAATTAACCTTGCTAGTGTCAGCAGTTTATAGCCGGGGCTGTACTGCTTTATCTGTAATGGTTTGTGAACTGGTATAGCTAAAGTGGCTGTAACAAGAATATATAGACTTATTTCTGCATTACATAACTTGTCACAAATGCTAGTAGAGGTTTTTGGAGAATGTATAATTTAAATTCATTAGCAAAAATTAATCTGATTGCCTTACTGACTGCAAGTTGCGAATTGCAATATAGACATAGGTATGTGCATGTTGGGGGACTTACTGACACATCCATTTTCTCCCAGCTTTTTCTCTTTGAACAAAAGCTTAGGCAATCTAATCTAAGCTAAGCAGTCCCTCTGCCTGCTGTAACTTATGCTTTCCAGGAAGGTTTTTTTTTTTTAACTTGCCTCACTAGGCAGCTAGATAAATTACTGTGGTGTGACCTTCAAGCACCTCGCTTACTCCATGGAAATTGTCCGTATGCACACTCTCACCCTGTGATATTCCATACGATGTGCAAGGTAGTGTATCCTGTTTCTTAGTTATTCCTCCCCCCACCCCTGACATTACAAAGTAAAAATATGCTCATAGGTGTAACCACAGCTCAGCTAATGCTCTGAAATCAAACTCTGAGCGCTCTGAAAATAAACATCTGATCACTGAATAACTTTTGCATGCCCCCATATGCTCAGCATAGAAAGAAAAATGTATCCTTCCCTGTTACATCCCAGGTTCAGCTCTTTATCGTCTGAAAGATGGCAGATAATTTTCATTTAAATATGTAGAGAAAGTAAGCTTCTTTTCATATGCCATATTCTTAATTTGTCCAAAGATCATTCTACTGGAGTTAGGGGAGCACCAGTTACTAACTAATATCAGCTGAGTGAGGAGCTGACTCTACATTTCTACATTTCCTTAGAAATTCTCAGAAGAAAGGCCAGTATTGTAGCTGAAACGGCATTAACTCAGAATGAAGTCAGTTAAAGTTTTGCCGTTCAGCAAGATCAGACTTTAATACTCATGCAGAATGGGTAGGAGCTTCTTAAAAGTAGGTGGAGTAAAGGCAAAAGTTCTTCTGTCATGTGTATAAACCTTTCTTTCCTCTAACAGCTTTAAACAAGTACACAGGATTGGGTGCTAGGGTACTGTGGCTGTTTACAGCGCTAACTCTCTCATACTGCTTGATCTTGGGCCAGTCAATCATCAACTTTGTGCCTCAGTTTCCTTAGAGAGGATGATATTTCTTTGGTTTGCAAATATCTGAGGATGCACTTATTAGTGTTTGTGAAGTCCTTAGAGACTGCTGAGTGGTTATGTAGTGCAGTGTAATAGTTATTTGCCATTGTTTTGTATTTTTTCATCTGCTAGCTGATAATTTTTTTTTAACAATATACTGCTGTGTAAAAATGCATGTGGCAGTCTTTTGACTTTCATAGAGAAGTGTTATCCAAACAAAAATAAAGAATAAGACTCATGCTCACAGGAGACACATTATCCATGATGAGAAGAATCTGTAACAGACACAGCACAAACTCAAAACTGAGCACCAAACAGCATCCAAATGCAAGCAATTTCAAATGTGTGCATATTGCCAGTGCAAAAACAGGCCATTCTGCAAATGCAGTGTCCCCCGAGGAGTAGTGAACCTAGCAGCAGCAATGCTAATGGCTGGCTTCTCATGTGCAGTGAGGGAAAGCAGCGCTTTAGAGCCGCCTTGGGCAGCTGTTAAGTTATTCATTCTTAACTTACTTCTATAAAGCTTTATTGGGTGGAAGCAGATGACAAAGATTTTGGGCCTTCTCTTGTGTGCATTGATGACGGGGGGTGGGGTGGTGGTGGTCGTGGTGGGGGTGTCCCCATCCTTGCACATAAGGTGACATTCTGGCTTCCTTCAAGAAAATGGCAAAATTTCTCCCCAGTCTCGCTTGGACTGAAAAAAATATATTTTAGGTTCCAGAAAACCCTTTTTTTTAAAGAACACTTTCTGGGTGCCAGTGTATCTCATAGAATTTTTCTCAGTTTGGAGATTACTTTCCTTGCAGTGCATACAGTGCGTGTAGGGGAGCAGAGAGGCCCATGAGTTTTCAAATGCATTTCTACTACTAGAACAATGATGAAATAATAATAATAAAAAAAACCCCAAACTATTTTCTGTTGCTAGAACACACGTAATGCATGAACTACTGTGCTAGGTCATCTACCTTGTTTCTTAACCTCCTTTCAGAATATTTCAAGCTGTTTTGTGGTTTGCTTGTTCCACCTGATGCCTCATCCTTCCGTATCTTCTCTCTGTAAGTGATATGAAAGCTCATGCTCTCCTGAGTAAAACATAGCAGTTTTCTTTCTCACTATTGTCCACTCCCAATTTATGGACATTGTAAATTAGGCCTCAGAAAATTGTGAAAGTTTATAAAAATCCTTATATCTCTAAAGTTACTGTTGATTTCTTTTTCATTTTCTGTCTAGTATATTTTAGGGGGTTTCCTCTGTGATAATAATAGCAGAAAATTCCTCTGCTTTAAATGAGAAGTTTGGCAATATCCTGATACCAGCAACTGATGCTTTAAAATCTGTGACCAAATTTCATGAGACTCATGACAAAAATCATGAGAGCTGGCACTGCTGGATTCTTGCTAAAGTCCCAGCTTCCTGATGCTGTTTCTGTTCTTAGTCACAGCCCTGAAACTCCCATTCCAGTGGTAGACTTACAGAAGAAAAATAGGACCAAAAGGAAATGGAAGTATTAATTTATATTGATTTCACTGTTTGGCTATGTTTCTTCACCCCTCACTGTATGATCAAAACTTTCAGAAAGCAAAATTCATCTCAGCAAAAAAACCCTCTGAGTTTACCACCCTTTTCTCTGAATATGCATAAAATAGCATTAGCAGTCCTATTGTTATGGAGGCTACGTGTTTGCTTGGCTTCAAAGCCAATTTGTACCAATGAAAAGAAAATTGATTGAAAGCCATTAAACACAAGGACATGAGTTTTGGCTCAGAAAGACCCTGACCTGCAATTCACTGACATGTTTGGGACAAAGATCACACCAGCTGCTGCAGGATCCTTACACTGTCCCACTGCTATCCCCTGGCAAGCACGTTGCAGATAAAAAGGCGGACTGGCATATAAAAAACTTTCTTATGCCATGTTCTTTTATGTGTTGTGCAGGCTTATGTTTTCAGGGGATTGTTCTCTTTCAAAAATTACACAAAACCACTGTGTAAAATAACTAACATTGACATTAAGAGTCCCATCCTCCACCTAACTATATCATTTTTATGTCTGCATGTTTCTAATGAAGGCAGTGAAGTTGTGTTGTATTTCCTTTACGGTTTGGATCCTTTCCGGCTGCAGTTACAATAACTGCAGTGGGTCTAATCTCATGTGCACAAGCTGAGAAGTGGCTATATAGCTTTAAACTCAGGGGCTGTTCTGAGGACAAAATTAATTTTCAAAACATCGTTATAAACTCAGGGAAATCTTAATGTCTTTATTCTGTTATTACTTTAAAATAATAATCCCAAACTGACCTGGGAGCTATTACTCAGTGAGCACTGGCCCCTTGGAAGGTTTCAACTTGTCAAGTTTAACCATTTTCTGAACACACAGAGGAAGTCATTAAGGCACATCAGGCTGCTGATTGCTATTAAACTCTGCAGAGTGTTCTGTGTAAAAATCAATGCCATAACAGGACTACAAGCATCTAAGAGGAAGGAAAAGCATTTCTTTACCCTCCGGTAACTCAAAAACGTATTAATAGATTTTGTGAAACCTCAGAAAAATATCACCTATAAGCTAGGAGCCAAATGTAAACCTCTGTGACAAAATAATACAGCTCAGAAAGCTCTGAGCACGTGAAAATGGGATTATAATGGAACTGTCACTGCTGTAACCTCAACTGTGTGTTCCTGTGCTGGAGAAATCTCACACATCTGCACACATATGCATGCACATGCTTATTTATTGTATCCCAAGGAACACCTTTTTTTCTGTATTGCCACTAAGGAACCTAGAGGAAAAATGCGTTTGTAGTAAAGTACAATCTTATATAGCTTTTGCTAGAAATACAAGAGTTTTCCAGATGAGTTCAGTCTCAGAATCAGCAAAAGTGTTGCTGAAATGGCTGGTGGGTTTTGGCTGTGTGGGAACTGTACTGAAATATGCACACAGTTTGCTTCTAGTTGAAGACTTTTGTAGAAGTATTTTTCATGGGAAAAGATAGTTCAAATAATATTAGGAAGTTTTACTGTAAACATGCAGTATATAAACTCGGCAAAGTCCATTGTCTGGCTCTGAGGCCAATTGCCATGGAATGGCTTAAATTCAAACGGTCCAGTTCTCTTACCCCAGAAAGCAAAGTGGTGACATTCAATTCCATTTTTGGCATGAATTTTGTTAATTTTTTTTTAATAAATTGTTGAAACATCTTTTAATTTGATTATTCATCTTTGTTTCTTATATGAAAATGAAAGTTTACTGAGCTGTATTAAATTTGCTTCATTCTATCATAGGGTTGGAAGGGACCACAGGAAATCACCTCATCCAACTTATTGCTCAAAGGAATTACATTTTATATAACACAAAAGCCAAAATCAAGCAATCCATGTACAACTAAATGTTTCCATAAAACCAAAGACCTAGTTAGGATGTTTCAGAAACTTCATTTCATGGCCTATCCCAGCCCTTCTGCTCAAGTAAATACTAGTTTCTCACCAGCTCTCCTTACTAATTTTAAAATTTTAGATTGCATGCTTTTATTGAAAAGAAGGTTCCCTTTCTGTTTTTCCACTTTAAAATACATGGAAATATCATGTGGCATTGACCCACCCCAGGAGAAGGCCTGGCTGCAGGGCCCCTGTGTCATGGTTGTGGTCTGCCATCTCAGTTAAGTCCAGAAAAGACCTTTCTAAAGAAAAACCGTGAAGGTGAGCAGTCTCAGTACCACGGCTCAGGGCAGGCAGGGCTTGGGACCAAAACAGCCAGCTTTGGTCCAAGTGGAGGCAAGTTTTGCCCAAAGCTCACCAAGGCTGCAGGTTTCTGACAGTCCCTGTCCTGGGGAGCAACCCCAAGTCCATGGTGAAAGCATGTGGTCATGGCCACAACCAGCATGACAAACCCTCTTGGAGTATCTGAGCCCAAGACTGAGATCTGGAGAAAAGGATCAAAATTGGGCTTTTTTTTAAGGACCATATCAAGCACATGCAATGAAAAAGCTCTTAACAAGTGAGTTGTTAAAGCCTGTTTTAGTGCATATGGTCTGGATCAGCTGCAGCGAGGGGGCAGATAGCGGACCATTTCCCCAGCACAGTGCTGAGGAAGGAGGCTCCTATACTCTCATTATAGCAGGGGAAAATCCACTTTTCTTGCATGGATAATTTGGAAGTTATGAATCAGCCTGTTGTTTTTATTTCAGTGGAGTACAGACAAGAGTTGTGTAAAATGAGGCTGCTGCCTGTCTGTCAGGCAGCTGTAGTTTTTTACCCTGCAGCCTCTTTTAATGTGCATTCTTGGCAAATTCTGAAGAGAAGCAGTCACAACTGTGTGCTCAGATGTTAAAGCAGATCTCATACCCTAGCCATTGAGCCAGGGACTTCACTTATGCGTCACCCTGTGTTTGACACAGCCATTAAGCATCCTGACCCAGTAACCAGAAAACTGAATTGGTGTCTAAGTTAAAAGGCACAGTAAAAATAAGCTCTTGAATCATCCGTGTTTGAACAGAGATTAATATTTTCTTGCAGTGTATCTACTTTGCAGTGTATCTACTTTTCCCAGGTGTTAAATAGACCATTTTCTGTCTGCTGGTTTCTAGTTGTTCTTTTTTTTTTTTTTTTTTTTTTTTTTTTAAGTAGGTGTTAAAGGCTATTCCAGCCTAACTCTACAGGGTTTTAAAGCATGAGAGACAGTTCTCTGCAGAAAAATGCCCATCTTGCTCAAATAATTAGCAATTATCTGTCAAAAAACCTTCTGAGCCGACTACACTAAGAAAAACACTTTTCATCTTCAGCTTTTTTTGTCTCCCTCTTTTTCCCTCCTTTTTACCTCTCTCCCACCTTTTCCCTAGCATTTTCTGAGCAGTCTTTGCCAAAGGAAACACTGATGAAAGTAACTCAGTGGCTGAGCTCCTCCCTGTCCGCCCCATAGATTGCAACAGACGTCTGCCTTTTTACACACCATGTCAGAGTCCAGCAGAAACATTTAATGTTCATTGTTTCTCCAAAATAAATAAAAGCAGCACAGACCATGCAAAGTGGCTGCAGACATCCCATTGCTAATAATGGAGCTATGCTGGTAATTGCTAATAAAGATGCAGCGTTTCAGCACGGGAACACTGTTCTAGCTGTAATGTGGATCGGGCCTGAATAAAGTGACACAGATGGTAACATTATTGCACATTTCTTTGTAGTAGAAGTTAAAATTTTACTTGGGGGGGGAGGGGGGCAGAACTCCTATGTTTCCTTCCAGTTATTTCTTTAATATTAGCAGCACTGGCATGCTTGATCTGTGAGGTGTGTCACTGCCACCTAAGGAACTTGAAGAGCTGTCTGTGAAGTGAGGAGAAGCAATTGTTTCCATTTAGAAAAGGAAGCACTTAGATGCTGTTTAACAGAATTACATTTGCCTCCCTTGGCAGGGATGACCCATTTTGATCACATGCAACACACAAACAACAAACAGCCAATTTGCAGTAAATCAGACTTTAAATATCTCTTTAGCTGCTATCTGAAAGACCCGTTCTGGAGTCCTGTCTCATGAACCAGAGCTCCCACATCTGTACCTCAGTTGTCTGGGAGTATCTGCCGGCTACAAACAGCAGGAACACATGCTTTGTGGGCCAGCTCCTGGGTTTCATCTTCCTTTGATGCACGCAAAGTACGTGCTCCTCTGGGAGTGCCCAGCATCCTCCATGCTTACGTGCATAACGACTTCAGCACCCTGGTGAGCCAAAACCAGTGGAAGCACACACTGCTACTTTGGCCGGACTGCAACATGTTTCCTTTGAAAGGTGTTTGTAAAGCCGTGGCAGCATGTCAAAGATAAGAGAGGCAGGAATTTGTTGTGTTTGCCAAGCGCCTGCCTTTGTTGGCTCTGTCCAAAAGAGCAGCTACCCTCACTTTTGAACTCTCCGAACTTGCTGCATGCTCATCCACAAAAATCACTAGCTTGCCCAGACCTAGAGTATCAGGGCCAGAGTTTTCCTTCCTGCAAGATTAGGTCACAGGATTAGATCAAAGTCTACTATGCCATTTTGCACCACATGGATGCAACAACCAGCCAAGTTTCAGGTCCCAAGTACAGGTGTCTAGTAACTGTATGGTGCACACATGAAGTTTTGAGCCAGAAGCCAAACTTACAAGTTAAATTTCATTTGACACCTTTCTCATCCACCCTTATAACTGCACTCCCAACTTAAATTTCAGAAGATCGCTGCTAATGTCTACAACTTCTATGCCTGACTTTCCTTTGCAATTTTCTGTCTTCATCGGGCAATTCAAAACTGAGATTAATAATGCCCTTTTAAAGAGCTGAGAAAGAGAGACCCACCAAAGAGGATTCTTCCTGGCAAAAGAAGTGCTGCACAGTATTAATTACTATGTGGAGGAAACACGTAGCAGAAAGCAGTGTTGGCATGTGTGTAGGAAGTAAACACACTGTATTTGCTGCAGAGTTGCTGGAAGTGCAAGGTATGAGCAAGAGTGATAAGTGAGTGTCATTTAGAAATGATTATGAGAAAAATAGTGAGAAAGTGCAGAAAGAGCACCTAATTTCACCTAATTCATCCTTCCAAAAGCTGGATGTCTCCTTTAAACTGGATGTGTCGGCTTCTCCTGTGGCTTATGTGGAGAGAGACCTCCAGCAAAAATATATCCCACCTTAAGACTGATCACCAGTATAAATCATTCTTTCAAGGTGCCTTTCTTTTTCTCCCCAGACTACCAAGGGATAACTAGCTCAGAGTATCTCCCTGGGTTTTTGACAACTACAGTAAGGTGAAATAAATTCCACCCAAAGTCCTCAGAAATGGCTACCCAAAGTGGACAGGAAAGCTGGCAGACTTAGATAGCTACAGAAACTCATTTATGTCATGGTGGACACAGAGCTGATTGCCAGAGCTGCTACAGTCTTGCCCACACCAATGAAGTAAAAAAAATCTTGCAACTGTTTGGAAATTGTTTGCCATATCACAGGCTCAATGCACAACAAGCACTATAATTGATTTACAAGTGAAAATGAAAACAGAAAATGAGCACAAGACAAGACCTCTGTGTTCCGCTCATATAGAAGTAAACATTTTCTTCAAGAACTGAAACTGTTCTCTTAAAATATGGCACATGTTGTTGTGCTTACAATGTAAAACTGCATTTTCTTTGGCGGTTTTACCTGCAGCTTCTGTGGCTTGGCTCAAAGCCTTTTTGAATCTCATTGGGGCAGGCTGACAGACCTGTGCTCACTCGTCTGTGGCACTCAGTGTCACTCCTTCAGAGCACATGCACCTCAGGAGCACACTG